>NC_049182.1:8200000-8500000 GCF_009769625.2 Cygnus olor
CAACAATAAACAAACCTCAACATCCAATTCCAGACCTTTTTTGATGAAAATAAAACCAGGAACTGAATGCGTATGTCACTACAAAATTGCTTATCAGCTTCTCTTCTCAAAACCGGTTCCTTACAGTCTGTTGCTTACTCACCACTTGAGGCTGAAAGCAAGAATTGTGCCGTGAAGTGGAGCGCTACAGGAACTGCCACACTCAATAGCTCAATGTAGCTGCAGCATTTCCTTTCACATCCAATACTGAAATCCAATCCCAAACAGACCATTACATTTGTCAGAGAATTTAAGGATGATGCCGACCTGAAGTAAGACTACATGGAGTACATCCGGATCCAAGAACTTTTTTTCTTGACTCCACTACAGGCAGAGGAACACAATCAAGGCCATTTACACTCGCATTTCAGTGTCTCCAAGAGCACCTCCGTTTTCCTACGAAGGAAGCTGTTAAAAACCTAAGCCTTTCCCCTGCACCTCATCTTGCTAATATGTAAGAACAAGAAATTCAACATCTTAAAAACTACAGTGGAATTAAGACTTCAGCGTCTCCCAGTGAGTACTTCACACTTCTTTAACCTAAGCAGGGCTGTGCAAGGGCAACCTGGTCAGTATCCTAATCCCCGAGACTGTCAAAAGATGCCCATTATAAACGTGTAAAAATGTAGAGCAAATACGCAGTAATAGTTCCGCAGAATACACTGCCTGCCTCCAACAGTTTATAGCTAGCAGGAAAACCCCATTAATTTTTGCCCCTATGCTTTCTTCTTCTTCCAGTCCTCCTTCTGCACCTAACAGCCCTAAAGGCTTTCTCAGACTTGCGTCCAATTTGCTTTGAATTCAGTTGAATGCCTCTTTGCAAACTTGCTCACGTGCCTCCAGTTGTGGTTTTACATGGGAACGATCAGCAGCTCTGCACTTCGTTTTTCCTCAAGTGGACAACGTTTCAGCTTCCTGAAGCACATTTTTGCTATTCATTATTTCCTTGATCCTTCTCTTTAGCAATGCTGTTTCTTTTGCAGCATCTTTGAGAAGCGGTAACCATTCCTCTTTGAGCCACCTACGCAATTTTTGTTATCTCCATATCAGCTGCAAGGACTCCATTCTTAGGAACGCCCTTGAAAGCTGTGTTGTTTTTTTTTTTGAAACAGAATAAAAGTTGGTAGAAACTACTCTTCCATTAAGAAAAATACACAAAATTTATGTTTTAATTATTCTTTTGCTCATGAAGAGACTTAAGTAAATTATAATCATTATTGCAGAGTGGCTCTGTTAGTAATATCATGAGCCAGAACTAACGTGTCTCAGGATCGAGTCCAGGGTTAGTGCTTTTGTCTTTCCAACTAGCTGATTGATAAGCCAGCCGCCAATCACCTAAATATGCACCATTCTCAATATAAGACATCCTTGCTCTGCACTCACACCTTTAGTACCAAAATTTCAGTTTCACAGGAGCTCTGACTGGCTGACACAGCTTGTTAATTTGATCTGGAAAAGTTTTCTTCAGCATGTTGTTCATTCACTGAATATTTTGTGCTTGGCCTGGAACAGAGTCCTGCTAACCCACACAGTTTTAAGATGGGACACAGACAAAATGACTTATCCAAAAATTTCTGAAAGGCAAACAGTCGAGGTTCACCACCTTATTCTTCAGTCTCCTGAACTCTATTAGGAGACAAATACCCTTCGCATCAGATGTCCACCTCTTACCTTACATTCATAAGAACGAATTTTTCCCTTCACCAGCTTGAGGCCCCCCTCTTACGGAATTAAGCCAGTTGGCATCTCCTGATCAGGTTAATTTAGCATAATTATAACAAGTCTTGCTGACAACCAGAGCTGGCAATCAGCAGTTTCCCCAGAATTTCCCCTCTAATATCTTATTACATGGAGCAAGCACGTCACATATAGCCAAAAGCACATCAGAATAGTTCAACTGACACGAGAATTATAGGTGAGGCTCACAGCACACAAAACACTAACAAGATACTAGAGAAGGGCTGCACAACGCACCTGTCACTCATGCTTCTTCCACTGGCAGAAACGCTGAAATGATTTTTTCCAAAACCTGAGTGTTGGGACATACTGGGCTGTCGTATCTCAAGTAAAAGGGAACTGAGAAGATATTCTAACTGATCTCCGTTTCAGTGCTCCATAAAGACAGCTCTTACCACTCCAGGGAGCCAAGTCAGGCTCTGAGAACGGCTGAGGCTGGATGGGAGCTCACAACCCCGCAGGCCAGCCATCCCACCCAGGCAGGGCCAGCAGGAGCGGGTTTCCCAGGGCCTTCTCCTCTCAGGTTCTGAAATCCACCAAGGATGGAGACTCCATACTCTCTTTATGACACCTGCTCCATCCAGGATTTGGCAACCCTCACAGTAAAAAAAAAAAATTAAAAAAAAAGCATTTTCTTGCACATAGGAATTTCACTTGTTTTAGTTTGTGCCCACTGCCTCTTATCCTGTCAGGTTTTATGATTATTTTCTGTGTCTTGCAGGATTCTATAGCTTGGCACCTACTTTATTTTGCCATTCCATTTTCCTGTGAAGGTAGGTTACAAAGTAGAAAACCTTCTGCTATTGCCTTAAGCAGCTGGACAAAGGAACTTAACCCATAAGGAAACAGTGGCTAATAGTTAACCGCTGAGTGCCCTTCTACAGCTATTCCCAGCGGGATATCCAAAATGAAATGGGCAGCGGCCGTGAGAACACACCGCTCAGAATAAGTGAAATATTACGAAGTCAGTGTTCTAGTATTAACATTCAGTATTTCATTAAAATTTTCAAATTAGCATCTCGCATTACATAAAAAGGGAAGCTTGGCAAACTAAAATCCCACAAATTGACAAACACGCATTTTTACCCAAAACAAATGTTCTTTTGTGGAATGAGTCTGGCAAATTACAGAAAAATTAACTTTCAAAATGCCAAGCCATGCCTATTTGTGGAGGATAATAGTGTTTCCTCTCCTTTCATAGGTATCATTTGTTAAACTGATTCCTCCAGGAGATCAAATAACTCTTACATCCTAAAAAGGTAACAAGAGCCGTTTCATTTGTCTCGAAGCCCCAGTTTCTATTTCCTGTCCACATCCAGATGATAACTTCAAATTAAACAAACTACTTGCAACAAACCAATTTCACTATGGTTCAATACAGGAACAATTTATTTAACTCACTAATAGTAAAACTACTACAATTTTATGATCTTGTATCTGCAGTTACACACTTAAGTTACAGTTACTTTAATTAACAAAAACCCGACACTGGCAGTTTAAAGGCTAAGAGAACCCACTTTCTAATTAGAAATCTATTAGCACTAAGTTTTCAAGCTGTCTCAAGGAACACAAACATCAGTTTGGTAGCAAGGAGATAGAAGTTATATCACAGCAGTCACCTCATTTAGGCAATAAACACCTTTGAAGGGAGGGCATTTCCCCACCTCTCTTTGCATGACCATATGGACGAACAGTTAAAATAATTAAATAATCACCAAAGAGGAATAATTAGAGTTGATACCTTAATGACCGCTGTCACTTTTACTGATGGATGTATATTAACAAGCATGACGTTTATTTTTCAGAAGCAAGCAACTATGCAGAGCAACTCCTATAAAGCCATCTAGGACTACCAAAAGCCTTTTTCTTCTCTTTACATTCAAAATAGACTTAAAGAAACCTTCAAGAGAATTGTCTCATAGAACACACAACATACTCCTCCCAGGGATCACAAAGGGACGTATTGATGTATTTCTTCACTTAACACAAAGTTATGGCTTGAGAAGAAACAGATTAGGCTGTATGTACATAGAATGCTTCTGAACAGCTGGAACGTGGGGACAGCAACCAACAAGAAAGACATTTATTGTTGTGAGTGCGGACCAAGCAAACAAGAGCCACGCTCCCCAACTCCCAGTGGGTCTCATTATTACTACAACAGATTTTTAAAATGCAGGTCAGTCTCATTAAACAAGTTGAATAGACACTAATATTTCTAATTGTATCCCAAATGAGCCAGGTAATATCTATTAAGTGTGCAGGCAATATTTAACCGGTTCGGATAGGACACCAAGTGGAAGAGAGGAGGGGAGTGTACAACAGCTTTGAGGTAGTTCCCTCAGAACACACAAATACACACTAAAGTTGCTGATGTTGTCACTTTAGTTTAATTTTAAAAGGCAAATCAAACATCCAAAAAGATGCGATTTAAACTAACAGTCTACAAATAACACCACTCTTACCACTCTGTAGTAACAAATATATTAGAAATACCAGTGGCATATAATTAGCTACACTTTAAACTCATAATGAAAGCATCTCTCTTGCATGAAGATCTTCCAGCTGGAATGATCCGAAGCAGGACCATACAAGACATCTGTCTACTTCAGTTCATATCCTCTCTCACAAACTGGGGCCTGAGAGCAAAGCCAAACCACGACGCACATCCCCCAGCACAGCAGCAACGCAAACTTGGGAAGGTTAGGTCAGGAGCTTGAAGTAGTGATACACAACATAGATCAGCAACCCTAGGAAATTTCAACCTAGAACTTAAGTGTCATCTTTTGGAGCAGTTTTGTGGGTAACAAACCACTAATAGCTCAGTTTCCAACATTTTTTGAATAAAGTTACCTGAAAGTGCATTACCACCAAAAAAGGTCCCAGCCTATCTTCCTGTCCTTTCCCCTATCAACACGAGCACTTGTAGTGCCACAGGCAGCTGCTTATGCAGCACCCTGCCAAACCAGTTACTAACCATAAAAGGTGGTGGTTTTGTGTCTGTGGGTTTTTTAGCTCTATCAGCAAGTTAATATAAGCAAATGCTGAACTACGACAGCAGCGTACAGAACGCAAGGACTAGAAACGGCCAGGTCTAAAAGTGGGACACACTTTTAGTGGAAGAAAAACCCCACCTGCCTGGGGAATTGCATCCTAAGGGTGTAGCTCAAGCACTAAGCCTGTACCTTGTCCTCCTTCACCTCTAGCCACGCATTCTTACCCAAATACCATTCCTTCCTTTACACCAGTACAAATATTTGTGTGACCATGGAGTTAGCTATACCAGGGAACCGATCCAGTGGAGAATTAAGTCGGCAAAACCAACTGGTTAGCCTGGAAAATATATTCTCTGATCAAGCAGAAAGCGTGCTAGTGCCAGCAGCCCGCGGCAGACAGAAGGCTGTGAAACCTCTTTTACCATCAGCCTACGCTTACACTGTGAAACTACAACCTAAGATTTCATGGCTTATACCGCGTTTTCATAATTTGCTGTAGTGCTGACAGTCTTGGAGACATCAGGGCAAGCACAAGGGGAGTTGAACACACTCAGCCACGTGTTCCTATGCCCTCTGCTTACACTGCTTTTAACTGTTTTGTCTTCCCTCCCACCTCAATACTGCTTCTTCAGATGTGCCACACAAACATTTGTATGGCAAACGAGTCTAGGGAACTCATCTAACTTCGAAACAACCTACACAGTCCTTCTGGGAGAGAGAAAGTTTCTAATCAGATCCGTTTCTCTAACCAGTTCACTGCACAGCAACCCAAACTACTATACTTACATGGCACAAGATGCAGAAGTAAATAAGTAATGAATATTTTTTCCTAACACCTACAAAAATAAAAAGTATTCAGGAAACCACAGACTACACAGCTTTCTGGAAAGTGAACCACCAACCTGTAACAGCTTCATATAACCACAGCTGAACAACACATGTAGGTTAAGAAATAAACCACACCCAAGCTTGAATTGGGTCTTATTTTTCAGAGAGGCAGAACAAAGGGTCTGTTCTGTCAAGAACAAGTTAGGTTCCCCTACACCATTACTCTTTCTGAAGAGACTACAGAAGAAAGTCTTGGCTATATTCCAGCTGTCTATTCCAAATGGAACAGGTAAGAAAAAGGCTCATGCTCCAAACTGAGCATGCTACCAGTGCTTGTCTATAACTGGACCTATGTCAGGAAGACCAGGCACACTGTAAGAGCTGGAAAAGAGACTAATTAAAGGGAGTAACTGTGCTCCTTTTTCCCAAAGTCAACGAGCCTCAGTTTAGGCTCTCTACCTTCCTCTCTCCACCTTTTTCTTTTAAAATGCTTTCTTAACATTAGTTCAGAACACACAGCGGTAATTTGGAAGTTGAAGTTCCACATCAAGTGCATGTAAATACTTGAAACATACTGAAAGCAACAGGTCACGTTAGAGATGAGTTTTCCAGTTTCAAATGGGACATCTTGTACCATGACTTGTGGACAAGCTGTATCCCAAACTTAAGAATGAACCATTGAGGGAAATCCCAAGAATTCCACAAAGAAGCATGCGTTCAGTCCTTAAGAACACCACACTGCCTTGCAGGCTGGTAGTTCAGGACACAACGTTTCACTCCTTCTCCAGCATCTCGTCTTTCTGTTTTTACTGAACCATACCATTCTCACATAAATACAGAAATTTATTTAAAACTTGAAATAAAGGGACACATATGTGAGATACAAGAATCAGATCAAAATTTCAAGATTGCCTTTTAGGCCCGCTGCAATGCTGACCTTACACCCTCTGATAGGCAAGCCTGATGAAAGAAGGCTGTGGTGTGTTCCACATTTACACCGTGCTTTGGAAGTATCCTGGATAAAAATAAATACGCAAATCAAAAACATTTTATAATATACTAACTGGCAACATGACCGAGAGATGTTAGCACAGAACTGAGCTGAGCACCTCGATCCTTTTGACTGTAATTGCACAGTGAGGTAGGTAGGGCTTTACCTTTGACTAGCTTAACTTGCTTACCAAGCAGAAGCTTAGTTTTATTTCTGGAAAGACGATGCAAAATTATGTTTTAAAAATACTGAAAGTACACAGAAGTTCTCAAGCACGTACACACCATTTAGATTCCCTAAAAGCACGGAAGACCAACCCCTCACCGAGCATCAGGTAACACAACACTAAGGGCTGTTACCTTCTACAGGGTGTGGAAGGGCAAGGCGACATTTGAACAACGGCCTCGCTTTAAGGAGCAGGTTGACGAAACCCATATATTCGATCACAGTTACCTTCCGCTAACTCTCAGTATACACTTCAGCTTGTAATACTTGCTTACTTTTGATTACTCCACTAATTGAATATTCAAGCAGAATGACATACCTATGTACATGAGATAACGGAGCACGCCACTTGCAGAGATGCTTATCACCAATGCTAAATTACATGGCCCAAAGACTACAACTATTTTTATTCCTTGTTTGTAAAAAGCAGTAACGGTTTTTGTAAATTTTTAAAGGAAGGAGGAAAGCCCTAAGAACGAAGTGCTATGACAACCACTTGGCAGGCACTGATGCAGAGCCAGAAGATATTAAACACGATCTTCCTTTGCATTCCCAAGACTTCTCTCTCTGGTAACCGGGCAGAGGACAAGTCCTTATGGGGCTGGAGATAATAATCATCACCTTGCTTGCAATAATGACACTAAATGCTGTTCTTAAAGCAGTTATCAGCAGGACATCTCTTAAGCAGCAATAGGAGGATAACTCATGCAGGGAGGGTTAACTGTCCCTTACATAAAACAAGGGAAGCGTTCACTGCTCTCAAGACCTTGCTTATGCAAACCAAAATAATTCTCAAGTATAAAGAAAACTAAATGATCCTGGAACTGGAGCAAGGGAGTTTACAGGAAGGTCAGCCAGCAATGGACTAGTGTTAGACAATTATTTACCCTTGCACTGGCTATATCATATGACAGATCATTTACCATAATACCTGCTATTACTAAACCAGCCAACGGTACTTGATTACAGGAGAGCTCAATAGTCTGTGTGGACAAATCCACGGACCATAAGAAAATTACCTGTAAACAAGAACAATTACAGGCACATTGGAAAAAAAAAGGAATGTAGTTAGGCAAGAGGATTTAACCCTCCCCAAACTGAAAACAAGTAGGATCCTACTTACGTATTGGTCAAACACGATCATACTACAAATTTGACTGTAGGGTAACTTACCGCTATTTATTCACCTACCAAACTAATAAAGTATAATGCAGACATAACATGAGCCAGCAGACAGCAGCATGAGACTGGGACTCAACAAATCAAGAGTTTATACCATTATCAACTCACTGTTAGTTTGGCACAACTACCCTTTTAGTTTTCCTTATCTGTGAAGCAGGAGTAATCCAGAAACCTCTACTCCTCAGCTGAAGCACAATGCCTAATTTATTTGCACTACTTTAGGTTACAACAGCTAAGAACTGCAATGAATACCAAAGCAGTAATTCACTCTATTTTACCAAGATTTTGCCCTTGTTTTTACTACTTGTACAATTAACAGCACTAAGGAAAACACTCTGTTCGTTAACTAGCAGAACTTTTCCCCTAGTCTGCTGTTTTGGAGCTGATGACAGCAGCTCCTTCAGCCCTTCCTTTTCCACTTGCGTTAAAGATCCTTGCATAGATGTAACATCAGAACAAGTAGCAGAGGTCCCTAGTGCCTACCTCTACAAATTCAAGGGTTATAAATGCTTCAAGTATTTAGTATCTGTACAAACATTACAATTAGTCCTAAACAAGTTCTAAGCAAGACAATTTACCCCCCATTTAAAGACAGTTTACAATATTATACTTGGGCAATTTGTCAGGCTTGCAAAATGTATGAAAACATAGCTCTGTAACACTTCCACTCCCACTCCACAACAGGAGGGAGTGCCAACACCAACACGTTCCTGCTCTGCCACTAGCAAGGTGTGGCTAAGAGCAGTAACTGCAAAGCAGTTAGGACTCAACTATGGGGACAAACAACTGAACTAGAAGAGGGAGATGGAAAAAAATAAAATCAGAAGGATGGCAGCTATCATGTTCCTAACACTGGCAAGAAATTCACAGACTTTCCTTAAATATATATCCAAGAAGCTCAAAAACCTCAGTGACAACATTCTCACCTTCCTTAAATTCCAGTGAACATCTGGATTATACAGATCTATCACCTTCACCAAATTTTTATTTAGACTGTTTCTCACCTTTTGATGTGTGGAAGGTGCTTAAAATGAGCTCTCATTCTAGGGTCATGCATTTAACAAAAGCTTAGAACAGTAAAGAAATTTCAGAGAAAGTGGCTGTTGCTTGTGTCACGATGTGATTTTACAATCTAATCTCAAGGGACAAAAGGTTTTTCATCCTGCTTACTGCATGTCCTACCTGTCTGTGACAGAAACTAGTTAGAAAAAAATCTTAAGTTACAATCACATCTCTACTAATAGAGGTACATTATTTCTATGAGAAGTCCATTTCCCCAGGTCTTCCTTTCTAACCTCTTTAAAAGTGGGAGTGAAGTTTCCCTTTCTCCACTCACAGGGAAGAAAAAGGAATTCAAGGAAGTTAGAGACAAACACGGTGGCCTATCTTTCAAACCTGGCCCCACGGTGAAGCTAAGACCTTTCTGCTCCTGCCAAGCTAAAAAATTGTTTTGAAAGGGTTCCTTAATATTCCTTGATTTCTTAAAAAAATTCCACGGAGCTTTCTTTGTAAAACTCCCCTAGAAATTTTACCAGGACCACGAAACACAGCACATACTTGTCTAACAAGATTAAAAAAGGAAGTTGCCAAGTTGCATAATACTCAGTATTTCCATATCCAGGACTTCAGAATTAGATCTCAGTGACTGCAGCTCCCTTTGACAATACAGCTATTTACACACACTAGGGAGATACCTGGTCAGGCCTTTGCTGGTTGGATTACCAGAGCACTGATGTGCTTACACCAATCAAAACATAACTTTTCCAGTGTAAGCTGCTTCTACACAGTACCAGCCAGGCCACGGGTCCTAAGCCTCACACAGCTCACAAGCAGTTCCTATATAAGACTTACCCCAAGTTGCATCACAGCCACAGCGCTGTTTCAGAGCTGTTTCAGGAGGTAACCTGAACCCAGTGCCATAGGAGCAGCAGAACATCCAGGGGTAACGTTATCCATCAGAGATAGAGCTGCAAAACCCATCACGCAACAGAGCAGCAGGGTAGCTGGTGGCCAGCATACTTCCCACACGCAAAATATTCTTAGAGCTCACGCTCCTACCAGCTATGTGAAGTATGTGATGTGTGTTTCTGTGCTCTGCCATATTAAGATGTTGGTATGCAGCTTATTAGGTCAGAAAAAACTGGCTGCCTTCTGCATACAGCGTTCAGGCTACAATGGCTGCACATTTCTACCGCAAACAGCAAAAGTCTGTGACACCACAGAATCCATCAAACTCTACTACATGACCTCAGCAGTGACTCAGACTGCTACCTGACTCACTAATTTTACATCAAGCACCACCCTGGACTTTTATTGAGCCATCAGAAACCTGTCATTTTAATTGAGCTTACAGTTACAGAGGGAGCGAATTGGTCATGGACGGCTGCATTTGTGCAGTTTGCTTTCCAGTTCAGCTTTGATCTACTGGGGAGAAAACTCATACAAGTGAACACTTAAAAAAAAGTGAAAAATTGCCTTTAAAGTTAATTTATTCACATAATAACGTGTAACACAGCTTATTCTAGAGGAAGTAAAGTTTAGATCTGCACCATCTAAACTGCAAGCTAACCAGACAAACTCAATCTAACCCCACACGCTTGAAGAATTCCTGAAAAATTCCACATTATAATACCTGGGAAGAAACTGGAGAGTGGAAAAAGGCTGGCATTTATTTAGAATAAAACTTAGGACAAGCAAGTTTTACCAGGCACAGAGAAGCTTTATTAGTTATTTGGTTTAAGCCTCAAACTTCTTCACAACACCCAATTGGAAATGAAGCATTACTGCTTGATCATAGCTAATCAAGCCACATAAAACTGAAGAGGGTGGACTTATACTAGAAACTAAGAACCGTGACACTGCAAACAGGAGAACAAGACTCAAAGCATCTTGTCACATCTTAGAACGGTAAATCTAATGCTCTATCATAGTCTAACTTTCAAATAATAGGACCACCATTCAATATCAAAAATAACTGCCTTATGCACAAGAGGATGCAGATCCACACTTTTACGCTTTCAGGAAACACTACAAGGAAAGTAACGAAGGTAATTCTAGGTTCTAATTTTTAGGTTTAAAGCTATCAAGAAGTTTAATAGTTTATTTAACAAAAAAATACTTTCAAATGGTAAAGTAGGAAGCAGACATTGTCAATAATTAATAGTAGCTTAACTGTGCATCATGGCTTACTGAACTTTCAGACACTGAAAAATGTTTCATATGTGTCCTCCACCTTGAGATCTCTGATCTAAGCAAGCTCTCAGCCACCTAAAGACCAAGTAAAGCTAAGAGACAGACAAGCAAGTTGAAATACTAAGATGATACACATCAGCTGAATGTGGAATCAAGGTGTAGAGCTAACATGCCCCGCAAAGACAGTGGTTTGCGGCAGCAAAATTTCAGGCTATTTGCCCGTTTTTCAAAAAAAAAACCCATATAATCATATTCCTTTTTTAAGGAAAGAGACATTCTAGTTAAAGTTCAGTATGTTCCTGCCACAGCATCAGCAGTTATTTATGAGGCGGACAGCATTACTTAGCCTCTCTCTGTAAAGAATTTTGTAAGTTGTGGCCTTAAGACAGAAGACATTATGACAAATCTGCACTGCACACAATGGGACTATTGATTTTGATGTCTCTAAATACTGTTTACTCTCCAGGCACTGTACTTCCCTCCTCCCTCCCCCCCCTTTTAAATACACAATCTGTTTTATTTGAATAATGTTATTCCCTGAAATTGAAGTTTATTCAAAAAACATTTTATCTGAGATATTCACTTCCTACACTTGGTTTGAAAATTGAATGTCTTTTCCAGTACAGATTTTGATGCACAATTCGACTTAATAACTTACAAAATATGCTTAGAAGTAAATGTTTTAGTTACAGTGACAGTGTTACCAATGCCACACTGATCATTAATACTACACAAATAAAAGTACACAGTCAAAATTTAACGTTCCCTGGAAGCGTCCTTTTAAATCCTGGAACTCAAGATGGGCCTATTTGGGTTCTCCTATCTACACAATGTCACATTATTACAGTCACCATTCTACTTTAGCAACAGCTAACTTTTTTGGCAGGAAGCTGATAACAGGAGAAAAAAAAAAAAAGAAGTAAGCCACCTCCTCAAGAGAAGTCCTGGCCTGGAAAAGCCTCAGTCTGGTACACAGCATCCTAAGCTAAACACCTGATTATCACGAATAAGCTGCCATTTCTCTTCAGTTTGCTGCCTTTAAGGTTTTTATAGAAAGCAGGTCAGTTTAAGAACTCTTTGGAGAAACAGAAGTTTAAGAAGTTCAGAACAGAACCTCAATTTTGAAAGACTTACCCTTTGACCTCTAAGGCTAGACACAATTATTAGAGCACACAATCTCCTCCTATATACACTAATTTATGACCTTCAGCAAGTTATTCCTCTAAGAAGTTCACAATTCATGGAAAAGTGCTCCAAGTTTGACCCTAAAAACATATTACTTAAGTAGACAAAATCTAATCTTTATTAAATCCTCCACTATAGTATTTTTTTTCCTCATGCCAGAATTTAAGGAGTAGCAGAGAAACACAGCGGTAACGTCACGCTCTCTAACAGCAACGCCGTGATCACAGTAACCACCACAACAGCCAAGTCTGAAGGCGGCTCTAATCCAGGAAATAAACTTGCAAATACCCGAGCAATTTCAAAGTTTAAGGGCTGGGGCAGACCATTGCTCTCCTCTACCCCACTCCACCTCTAAAACCAGGGGTGGCGAATCAATGGCGACCGCAGTACGGACGTGTCCTTTGGAAGGAGGAAAGCGACTGGGAGAGACGTGGCAGCTCTGGGAGCACTCTGAAAACCTCCTGCTGCCGTACAGGTGGTTGGCTCCTTGCAGCCCTCCTTCCTCTGGACGTGACCCGTCCGTTTCTTGGAAGGGGCCCAGGCAGGAGCCCATCCACCCGAGCCAGCCCCCACGGGCTCCCCAACCCCCTGGCAGAGAAGGGGGCACCCCTAGATGCGACGCAGCCCGCAGGGAGCCTGCTGGGCCCTGCCGAGGGCCAGGCACAGCGGGAAGGCCCCCAGCTGCCCAGGGAGCGGCCCCCGCCCGGTTTGAGGGGCCGAGGCCGGGCCGGGGGGGGGGGGGGGCAGGCAGCGGGCTGCTACCCGGGGCCCCAGGCACGGGCCGAGGCGAGCAGGGGGCGGCCGGGAGGGCGCCACCTCAGCGGGGGAGGCGCCGCGGCCATGTTGGGAGGCGGCCGGGGGCAGCGCGGGCCCCGCTGAGGGGCCACGACCGAGCCTCCCCCCCCGCCCCCCGCTTTCCCCCCTCCCGGGCCCGCCGTACTCACGCCTTGTCCACCAGCTCCCGCACTTTCCACATGTTGAGCATGGCGCCCACCGCCCGGGCACCTCCTCGGCCTCGCTGCCCTCCTCCTCCGCCGCCGCCGCCGCCGGCCCCAGGAGGCTCCGCTCAGCCGCGCTCCGGGCAGCCCCCGCCGCCGAGCCAGGCCCGCTCCGGCTCGCAGCCGCCTCTGGAGCCCGGGGACGCGGCGCCGCTCCCGGAAATGGAGGGCCCGGCGGTGGCGCTGCCTGCCGGGAGCTGTAGTCTTCCCATCGGGGTGCGGTGTGAGAGGGAGGTCCGGCTGCTCCGCAAAGCCTGCTGGAGGTTTTAGTCTCTTTAGGAGCTTGGGCTTTGCGCGCAAGGGTTTTGGGGAGTTGTAGTCCCGCTGGTTGTCCCTCAGGAGGTTGTTGGTATCGCCTCAGGTCGCCTTCTCACCTCAGCTCGCCTCCAAGTGCCGTACGCTTTGTCACACGCTGTGGTGGAACCGAGGGTTTGTGCCCTCCTCGGCTTGTGGTGCAGCCACAGCCCTGTTCCGACCCAGCCTTAAAACCACCACAGCACCTAACCTGTGGTTAGCTCCTTGCCCCACCGCCTTCTCCCTCATAAGAGGGAGATTGCACTGTGCGGACAGCTGGCCGAACCATCAAACGCAGCCATGAGTCACGCCTGACTGGAATATGGCGCTGTTGTAAGGAGTTCGTTGAAGGGCAGCATTCCATCTTTACAACTGTTTGTTTACTGGTCATGGTTTACAGCCTGATGTGGATGTTGCCCAGACATCCAGGACGCCCCCTGAGGGGCGTCTGTAAGAGGTTCTGTAAGAGGTGTGACACAGCAAAGCGGGCAAAAGGGTGAGGTACAGGCACCGGCTGGGGCACAGCACCGCCAGGAACATTGTCCCCACTGCTCCAGCAAGACCAAGCCAATTGACAAAAAGCCAGGGGAAAGAATCATAGACATTAAAGCTGCCACAGGAGGATATTACCTGATTTAATATACTTCTCACTAAGCATTGCAAGATCATCTTCAAATATTGTCTGTGCACGGTGTTGAACAGGAATTGCAGCTCCTTGAGTGTCATCAAAACAGTGAATTCAGTCAAGTGATTTTATAATAATCAGGATTGACAGACAGTTTTGTTACATACATTTACTGTTGTTCCCTATCAGCTTGTTTTCAATGTGAGTTTTGAATGAGCAGTCATGAAGAAAGATTTTTTTCTCAGGAGAGGTGGAAGTCTGTTGGCTAGTTCTTTGCAAGTCACAAGACACAAAGAGAGTGCCTGGGTATCATGGTTAGTCCATAACATATTCTTGATGTATCTTTCTTGTTTGTGTGCTTGTGTTATAAATGAATGTGTTTTGCCTCAGGACAACGTATATTTGTAAACTTTTACCTAAAGGCAACATGTATCTGTAAACGTTTGCCTTTTGATTGTTTGGTTAGAGTGACCACAAAAGGCATGAGAAAGACCGGTTGCAATTTACTGGTCAAGTAACAGTCACCTCTTTTTATAGTTGGTATTTCTTTGAACTAATCAGGAAAGCTAAACAGCTGATCACCTGCCCATTTTCTGATATCCCACTATCTCTTTTTACCAAGGTACTTTCCCAGCTTCTGTCTTCTGAAAATCTCAGTGAAAGCTCAGGGAAATCTGTTTGAATAAACATCCCAAATCGATCATCAGATCCAGTCTGCACAATAACAGTGAGTGCTATATGTTTATGTAAATAATGTATGAACAGGTGAATGTCGGTGGATTAGTCCCCAGGTATATCTTTGCCATTTTCATCTTCTTGTGTCTATGGGACTTAGTTCTGGAGTATTCATCTTAAAACTTTCATTTAGGAGCACTGGATGTACTTTGCTTTTATGAATTTAACTGATTACTTTCTGAATCCTCTTAGATTAGTTTACCCAACACCTTGTAGCAATAACATTCCGTATTAAACTGTTTTGTGTTTTGTGTTGTATGAAAAAATACTTCCTCTTATGTGCTTTAAACCATCTGTTTTAAAGTATTACTAGTCCAAACATCATGGGAAATGGTGTATAATAATTTTGTGTTACTCCTTTCAATGTCAGTTGTGAATTTAGAAATCTTTAGATTTCTTACTACATTGTTTTCTTTACTATGCCTAAGACTTGTGGTATACTTATTTTCTCCTTGTTCAGAAGTTGTGCCATAGCTTTGGAATTCTACTCTATCTTTTTCAAACATGAAGGGAGGAACAAGCACTGCATACAGTATTGAAGACACGGAATGGCCTACTTATGTTTTATGTTTTTTTCTTGGTTCCCTTCATAAGAGTTCTTAACACTGTCTGCCTTTTTGAATGTCACTGAACACTGAACTGGTATTTTAATCTGCAGCACATCTATCATCTGTCTGTGGTTGTTGTTTAACTGAACTCAGCACCAGTTTTGCTGTCCGCACTGCTACGTGCCCTTCCATCATGGACTGGGAAGAGGGTGATCCTTAATTTCATATTGTAACACCTGGCAAAGCAAGCTAAGGGAGGACTCCTGTTCTTTGTTATCCGCCCTTCATTTTTTCTGTAATTAAACTGAGGATGTTGGTCTTGGGATTAGGAAAAAACATTTATGATTTCTGTTTAAAGAAGTAATATAAAGTATTGCAATTGGAGCTTGCAAAAGCACGGCCTTTCTGATTTGCTAGAAATGATGTTATTTTTAAATTTGGCTTCAGTCCATATTGGATCAAAACCAAATTTCTAAATACATTTCTGATGAACTGCAAGTTCCCCAGATTCTGCTGCGGTGCTCTGAAATTGATGTTCTTGTCAGTGCAGTGGTTTCCTTGAGCAGCTGCAAGCAGCTTCCAGAGTTCTACGTGCTGGAACAGGCCTGCCAACTCATGATGGGCTGCAAGAGGCAGCTTTCAGGGTCCAGACTCTAGCCACACCTGAAGGTGCACATTACCCAACATCAGACAACCTCTTCCTCCCTTTTTCTCATCAGGGTTGACATTTAGACTGAAACAGGAGTCAGAAGGCCATCGGGATTTGGTTGATTTATGTGTTTGTTTTTTATAAATCTTTGTTTCCGTGAGAAAAAAAAAATGCAACCTGGTCTAATCATACATTTTAGAAAAAGAGAAGAGTAAGGAGGAGGTATTTTAGATTCAGGCAAAGGAGAATAATAGTACATGCAGAAGAGAGAATGAAGCTGGAATTTAACGGCAGTTAAGATGAAGGTGCAGATCTTTTAAGCATTACTAGCTATGTCTGGATGCAGTAATGGGGCAAGGAGAGACGACTGGCATTTATTGTCAATTTTAGGGTATAGTAAAAAGCAGGTCTTTATGTAAGATTGAATACAACATGACTGACAGTAATTTTGCCATCCCCATTCTGTCAGCTACTGATAAAGTGCATGAGCATATGTATAATTTCTGAATGATGTGAAGACACTTTCTGATGCATAAGTAGTTTCTTTAAAAGAGAGATCTGATCGGTGTAGATCGAGGGTAATGCAGTTTCAAAGCAATGTAATATTCAGCATAACAGGTAGTAGTTGTAGCATATATCATGTAGAGGAAATGTACTTTATTATAATTTGAGCCATCAATTACAGGAGAAGCAGTTAGAGAAATTGAACTAATTTGAACACTGCAATAGAGTTTGCACCTGGCTATTCCAGAAGTTAATATGGGCCATTTGGTGCACAAAAAGTCGTGCACATTCTAAATGCCTGGAGAGCAATATTGGTTTTAATTTCAACCATATTAATGCACAGCAGAGATATGTCCAAGTCAGTGATTAATTTACAATTAAACCGAGGAAAAAAAAAAAAATAAATAAAGAAAAAAGAAGAAGGAATGTCAAGAAAAAACACATTGGGGCTGGGAAAGGAGGCAGTGGCAGAGACCAACTTTTCATTTGAAGCAGTATTTGTTTTCATGATTTCATAAAGATCCACTTTTTACCCACTTATACATCTGAAGTCTGAATTTCATAAAGTATATTTGTTTTAAGTATTAGTCAGTAGGGCAGAAGTAACACTGAACTAACATTCCCTGTTTGTAGTCTGGTTAGTGTACCAGACATTTCTGAACAATTGCAGCCTCTCCAAATCCAGATTTCTGCCTTTCTGTAACACATCCCATACACACAAACATGTCATGTTACAAACAGAAGATCACTACACGGGCTGTTACAGAGTAGTTCTGCCTCTGGTAAAAAGTGTCAAAATCCTCCAGTCACTGCTGTGGTCTGAAAATTGCCTGTAAAGCTTCTACCACTCAGTACCTGAGCTCATATCACATTCAAGGACAAGGGGAGAGTCTTGGGGTGCAGGCAGAAACAGGGGATATTGGCAGTGAATTCTCCCTGTGGAAAGCATGGGGAGGGTAATAAGGAGAATCGGGTAGCGATGTATGCTGTTCCAACCATATCCCTCCTGACATTGCCCTCTTTCTGCCTACCGGTGGTACATCCATTTACCAACAGCACTTGCATGCCCAGGACCTATCTGATTCACCATAAAGGAATATAATCACAGAATCACAGAATCACAGAATCGTCTAGGTTGGAAGAGACCTCCAAGATCATCTAGTCCAACCTCTGCCCTAACACTAACAAGTCCTCCACTAAACCATATCACTAAGGGCTACATCTAAACGTCTTTTAAAGACCTCCAGGGATGGCGACTCAAACACTTCCCTGGGCAGCCCATTCCAATGCCTAACAACCCTTTCGGTAAAGAAGTTCTTCCTAATATCCAACCTAAACCTCCCCTGGCACAACTTTAGCCCATTCCCCCTCGTCCTGTCACCAGGCACGTGGGAGAATAGACCAACCCCCACCTCTCTACAGCCTCCTTTAAGGTACCTATAGAGAGCGATGAGGTCTCCCCTGAGCCTCCTCTTCTCCAGGCTAAACAACCCCAGCTCCCTCAGCCGCTCCTCGTAAGACTTGTTCTCCAGACCCCTCACCAGCTTCGTTGCCCTTCTCTGGACACTCTCGAGCACCTCCATGTCCTTCTCGTAGCGAGGGGCACAAAACTGAACACAGTACTCAAGGTGCGGCCTCACCAGAGCCGAGTACAGGGGGACAATCACCAAATAATGGAGGTAGCAAACTTCAGTTTTCAAGAAGTGAAAAAAATCCTATTTTAAGGTTTAGAGCTGTCTACAACTGCTCATGTTGTGCTTGTGGAATAGTGAGAGTGCAAGGCAGAGGTAGTGACTTGTCTCAGAAGCTGGGAGGACAACTCTGCCACTCTGACAGTTTCTTCTGCCAAGATAACACTGGCATTTTTTTGCAGAAAGTCCCTGCAGGGAGGCTGTATCGAATGTTAGCATCAGTCGGAGTTCATCCTAGTCCTGCCTTATTTCCTAGCCTGCAGAAATGAAGGTTGATGCCATACTGTGGCCACATGGATTTCACCCAGTTTCCTCACAGTCTTTTGAAAGAGTTGAACCGTTTCGCTTAGATGAGGCAGAGGTGGTTAGTTCTGAAAGGCAATTACATAGTTATGCAAAATTCTTACAAGTTTCCTGAAAGCAGGTGGCAGAATGAGGGACACCTTATTATTACTGCTCCTGGAACAGGAATGCAAGCTGAGCTCAGCCCTTGATAGAAAGCATTTAAGGTCACGGTTCTCTTCTCAGTGTTCTCCATTGCCCAGCAAGCACCAAATTCTTGCTTTTCCTGTACCCATGGCATTCGTGATGTTACTGTCTGTTGTGGATTCTCTGATGTCTAGAAAGAGGTGAATTCCTGTTGCCAAAATATTACCATTTAATTGTTAAACAAACCAACAGAGAGAGAAATGTCCCCAGGGAAGCAGTCATCATCAGTTCCACTTGTTTACAGAGCTACTTGGGACTTTTTGGTTTCCTATTTTCTCCCACATTAGCAGCGTGGGCATGGCTCAGAATTAGGAAGAAAATGTGGAGCTTGAGGATTTCCAACTGATGGCTGATAATAGATGTTCTGAGCTTTCCCTCATGACAGTGATATGACATTACTCAACACTTTTCCTGGGGAGGCTTTGGAGCTGTATTTTGAATATATGTTCCCACTGTAGGAAGTGTGAAATATGGGGGAAAATGCTCTGACTGATGTCCTGATGTTATGATGTCACAGCTATTTCTGTCATGCCCCTAAAAACTTCCTTTAAGTGACTGTGGTACTTTCCAAGGACGATTTAGGAGTTTGTTTTTGAGAGCTGGTCCTGATAATATAATTCTCTTCCATCATATGAATCACACATTATCTTAATTCTTCTTACAGAAACTCATCTCCAGATTCCTCAGTCTTTTGTTTTAGCTCCAGTTTATGCTGAGAATCTTCATCCTGCTAGTATTTGTTACGCAGCTGTTCCAGTAAGTTCTTTTTGTTCACTGACAACAATCCAGCTCACTCTGGAATTTAAACTGCACAGGAGGAGGAGAAAAAGACAGGCAACTGTCTGCTTTTTGTAACAGTCAGCCCTTGACAGGTTTGTCTTGGTTAGCAGCCTGCATTTCATGTTCCAAAATTCCTGTGACAGTGGCCAGAGTTAGAAAACTGGTAGCAGAACAGGGCTGAACCAGAAGCACATGCCAGACTGGTGAGGTCAGAATTCTTGGGTATGGCTGCAGCCAGTAAATGTTCCCGTTTGTTACGTTGTCAGTTTGACCCTAATTCAAGTCACTCAGCTCTGTGCCAGATCCCAAGCCAGAATGGTCTTGTTTGCCTGATTTCCTAAGGATACAAAGCTTATGAGATCTTGCTATGTATTTGTGTCCCTCAGTCCCCTTGCAATTACTGTTGGGCGTAACAGCCAACCTGAAACAAATGAGATAGATGGGTGGCAGGCTTAAGGATATGAAGTTATGTTTTGTGAAAATGAACAGATGTATAGAGAGATACCATATGAATGCCCCTCTTCAGGGAAAGGCTGTAGTAGGAGTTCAGTTAGATAGCTAGGAATCCCCTTGGAGAGCACTGTGACCAGTGTTCCTGCTTCTGAGCGAGTCTGTTAATTCTTGGAGAATCCAATCACAGGACACAAAACTGTAGGAAGACAAAGTTCCTGCATTGCTTGCTGAAAGCCTTGTTTCTCCTTGGTCTGGCTACTCTCATATGTAATGCCCAATATCATAAATGTTTTACACGTCTTATCAGATGAAGCCCTACTATGGCTTTTCATGAGATGTGAACTATGAGGGGACAAAGTTGTCATTTTTCCCTCTTGACACTAGCAAACAGCCCTTAAACAGGTAAAAGGAATGTCGTATCAAAATGATCTTCAACTCAGGGTCCAGGGCAACTGCTGTTTGATAAGCTGGTAAGACACAGTCAATTAAATCATTGCAACTTTTTCTCTTAAAGGTCATACATTTTCATGGGTTGAAATTAACAAACAATAGGAAGATACAAAAATGATGTTTTAAGAGCCAAAATTAGTCATATTTTTATTTGGCTGGAAATGAAAACTGCCATGGCAACACTTTACAAGACAGTCCTCGAATTACTTTTTCAGAATTAGCTGGACTTGGATCGAAACACAGTAGATGGAGACATTTTCACAGGCTGGCAGACTGGGACTCTCCAGCCTGGAATTATCCAGCCAGTTTTAGACAGAGAAACTGGCTTTCTATCTCAAAGTCGGAGACAATGCTTTAATTTTTAAAAAATTTTTTTTTTCCTTTTGCCTCCACTTTTTTTTTTTTTTTAATTAGATCATGTTTCAAAGAAAAGAATGAAGGGAAGTGCTGCTGGTTTTTCTGTTAAAAACAAACAAACAACAACAACAACAAAAAACAAGTTGTCTAATGAGCTTCTTTTCTCTTAGTTAACATATTTATATGCATAACCATTTATATGCATCATTTATATGCATCACCAGGAAAATAATGCAAATGCAAGTCCTGTAACAAAGAATTCCCACCTGAGTAACTTTTATAATGGGGTGGAAATGGTGTGTTAGCAACTTTTTCTTCCATGCTTCCTCATCCTTCTTTTCTATATCAGTTGCTTGCTTGGAATGCAGTTGTTTTGGTTTGTGGTGTTTTACAGAAATAAAGCTTTAAAATCTGCTGTTAACTCTTGGTATTTTACAAAAGCAAACCACAAGCACCATCACCAGCAAAAAAGCTACTGAGATTTTAATGAGTTAAAAGGTAAGCTGAAAGAGCAAAATCAATCTCAGATGTGAAACTGATGAGTTTTGGTGCCTAGGTTGAGAGGAATGTCAGAGGAAAAAAATACTATAAATTAACAGCAGGTATTTCATGTGACATCTACAAGAAGCAGACCTCATCCTCTGGGATTTAAGTGGACATATTCTTGCAGCATTGAGTAACCTTATCCCACAGTCATTTACAACAGCTTCTTTCTCAGAACTATTTGGTCCTGGATGTCATTAGGTAAAAGACTGTGAATTAAACGGATTGATCATCTCCAGTTCCAAAGTTCTTCAGTGCAGTTCTTGACAATCCATTCAATATTGAATTTACCAGGACTGGGTCCTCCAGTTCTTAGATCCTGAAAAAGAAACCGAGAGCTACCATCTAGTCTTTCTCTGATCTCAAAGACAGCTTTGGGAACAGAGTGATGCTCATTTCCAACTGCCTGTCTCCTTCTGGAATAATTGCCAGATGGATCTAAAATTTTGCCTTGTGTGCAGTACTGCCCAGTAAACCAAGTGTATTGCACAAGACCGTAATGCAGAGGCCTCGTTAATTTTGTACCAGTTGTTATACTGCTTTCTTCATTTTCAATAGTTTCAATTCCTGTCTTGTTCCCATTGGTGTGGCTTTATTTACTGGCTCCCCCTGTGTCATGAACTTAATCCCTAACTTCAGATGAAGGCTGAAGGCTGAGTTCAGAGAGAAAATATTAGTAGCCCTTCAGCTTTGAGGTGCTTGTTTGTTAGAGTTCATCAGTTTGGGGACTGTTTGCTGTTTAGGAAGACAGAAACAGAGAAAAAGAATACAAATGCTGCTAGCCTGAACAAAAGGTTCTGCTATTGGGAAGGGAAGAGAAAAACAAACTAACAAAAAACCCCACCACACAACAAAGACAGAGGTAAGAGCTCTGCAGAGGCAGGGGTTGTCAAAAAGCCTTCCCCATCAAACAGACTTCAGAGAACCATAGCAGACGGATTTTCAGTTCCAGTCAAATGCAAGAGTGTAGGAAGTTGACATGCTGTCCCTTGGAGAGCTGAGGTATTGACAAAAGACATGCAAACTTGAAAAATGTACATTTGTGGAAAAATCCATCCTGACAAGTGACTGCACTTAAGTCGCCAAATGGACTTCACCCCTGGGATGAAACTCAATTATTGTTACACATCCAATGAATCCAACCATGGAGAAAGCACATGGCCAATAAAAGGGAACTGTTCAGTAATCAGATCTTTCAAAAACTATTTAGCTTTTTGCCATTGAGTACCTTCTATAAGCGACGTGTACTTCCCTGAAAACCTGCTTGGCTCCTTGACTAGCTGGTTAGAAATGCTGAGCCTTTCAGAGCTGTTCTGGAGCACAAACGCATCCCACAAAAAACATTCAAAAGAATTTATGAGACCTTTCTGAGGAGATATCCGGCTTGGCCTTTCAGATGCAGTTTGTATTTAGTACATTGAAGAATGCTTTTGTGTTTGGGGATATCTTTATGATACTGGCTGTAGGGGCTATTTCATGCTAAAAGAATTGTGTTATGTGGTTTAGTCCAGGGAGTCCCGGTAAAGGCTCCATTAAGCAAGAAGCTTGCAAACCCTAAGTCATTAAGACAGTCTTCCATTTTGAATGAGGAAGTATCCAGTGTGCAGCTCCTGCTCAGAGTTTATCTTTCCATGTGAATATTTGCCAGGTGCCATTTCTCTCCTTTTGAGATTACGTTATCGTTTGCACAATTTGTGTACTTTTTATTTGCCGTCTTCCTGATTTCAGCACAGCCGCAGTTATGATCATGAATAAATCCTTCTTACTGAAAGATCTGGTTTGGGTCATTTTTATTTTCTGCTTCATAAATGAAAGTCAGATGCCCACTAATGGCATCTAAGCCACTTGTTTTAGGATGCACCTGCACACATATTTTTTTTACATCAAAAACCATCTCTATGAAACTGAAACACTGCAACTGTTCTTTGCTAAAAACAGACAACAGTAGCTGGCAGATGCTTTTAAGAACATGGGTATTAGGTGCTAGTGTTTCATAAATCCACTTAGTTTTCTATGGTCAAATTTGAAACCTTTGCTTCTTTTACCAGCCATCTAGTTCTCTGCTGCCCTGTTTGTTTCCTTAGCTTTGCCATGGTGCTTTTTAGGTGTCTTTTTCTAGAATAAATGGACTATATTCATGACAATTCAGAATGCAGCTTCCCTCAGTTATGTGAAAATCCAGTTCCAGCAATGTGTACACACATATATGTGAACATGCACGCAGAGACATCTGCACTTTCACCCATCAATAGCAGGACAAGCATCTGGGGACTGGGGACTAAGCTATTGCTTTTTTTTTTTTTTTTTTTCTTTTTCCTTCTTCTTCCTTCCTTTTTTATTCCCATTGTTTCAACCAACATATTTTTTTTTCCCCACAATCCGTCTGCTTTTCTCTTTCTCCTTGCAAGCTAGTAATTTGGACTTGGAAGATTCTCTGGGCTGCCAAGCAACTAGCTACTCCTTATTCAAATTTTCAGGGAAAAATGTAGCACATCCATTTATACTGTCACCCTGACAAGTTTGAGCCCACTCTTAAAATGGGAGTTATCAGGCACTATCAAGTCAAGCAACAGCCATCAAGGATCAAGCATCAACAATCAAGTCTGCACCATCCCAGCCTCAGAACAGTGAGCTGGAGAAAACTGTTCAGCGCAGTTTTATTCATATATCATGAGTGGTTTTGAAGAGGGTACTGCATTTAGCACTTGTTCAGCAGCAGGTATTCAGAACTTGGCTGTTCTGAAGCACTATGTGGGCGCTTTGATCTCAATCCATGGTAGGAACGCACATGGAAAACTCAGGGAGCCACAGGGCCTGGCAAGATTAAGGCCGTTCTCAAGACTACTCTTCACTTCTTGATGTAATCAGAGCCAAAGACCATTTAACATTTGTAGCAATTATGTGAGCAATATTATCTCAACCAAACAAAAAGTCCACAGTCTCCTTTCAGCTGCCCAAGAATCTCCTTGGGGAGCTGAAAAACCTGCCTTTGACCCCTGTAAGACATTTTCATAAAAATACTCCATTATTGCTTCATATTTATGATGAATCTTCATCACACTCTTAAGTCTGTCTAGCTAAGTTGTTTCTCTAACACTCTCCTTAGCATTTGCCTTCAGAGATAGAATGATTCAGCACAACAAGAACATAGTGTGCAAGTCTGCCATTAAGCAAATATTTTTCATTGTTTGCAGAATCCCTAGAATTCAGCAGAGGAAT
The DNA here is from genome assembly GCF_009769625.2 of Cygnus olor. NCBI lineage: Eukaryota > Metazoa > Chordata > Aves > Anseriformes > Anatidae > Cygnus > Cygnus olor. The sequence goes on from NC_049182.1 coordinate 8,224,708, forward strand.
AGACTGCTATTTGAGCCAAGAAACATCTGAATGTCATGTAAAGTTCAGTTAATTATTTTCTAAATAGTCATGAGCACTACTCTAGCTTACAGTAGAGCTCAGATGGTATTGTTGTGATCACACTGTAGCCGTTCAGCTGAGGGGAATGTTTGCTTTCACTTTGGTCTGCTTAGTTTCACATTGTGACAAAGCCGTCTCAGTAAAGGATGCATTCTCAAAGCCTTACAGAAACTGTGGCTGCGGTCTTCTAAAAATTGCACCATTGTGCTTCTGGGGAATCAGCTTAGTCTGATTAGAACTCTGCACAAACCCCATGTACACTTCATCCAGAAGCACACATACCAGCTGTGGCCACAGCAAAATTCACATCAGCTGCATCTTCATCCTAATCTCTATCTATGTTTATGGCAGCATAAATAAAGAGGAAGTGCTTTTGAGTGTTTAGGTTCAGTGCCACAAGGATTGAGCTTTCTGGCTCTGCTCTGGGCTCTCTGCCCTGTTCCAGCAGTGCTGAGGGCAGCTGATTATAAAAGAGTTGCTCCAGCAGGAATGAGTCAACACTAGCGAGCAACCTCTGAGCACACCTCATCATGTCTACTGCTCTAACTTCACAAGTTCCACAGGTAGCTAAGGATCACCGGGTTTGTAGTTCCTACTCCACGTCTTGAGATCTGCAAAATAAGCCAGAAGGTCTGACTTCATTCTGTTACCTGAGTTGCCATACCAAACCCCTGAAACACAACCTAAGGAGCACAGGAGCACATCCTTGCCCAGGTTTACAAAGGTATTTAAGCATACCAAGATGCAGACAGACACCTAATAGGATTTATAGAAGTGCCTAAGGGAGTTTGGGACCTAATTCCCATTGGCTGTCAGTGGGAATTAGATGTGTAATCTACTTAGGCAATTTGAAAATCCCACTGGCTGCATCTTTTCATGGCTAAGTACCATTACAAGCCTTAGCCCTAATGAATAGAATTATTATTGTACTTGGTTTCGTTTCATAAAACTGTGATCTTGGTAGGAAGGCTCAGAGGAAGCTTCACTGGGAAAAACTGCGCGGCTCCAAGCACAGATGGGTACTGGGGAAGTGTCAGGAAGGAATAACTGAGCTGCTGCAACAGTCTTCATTATCACCATTGTATCTGCAGCTAGCCCAGAGAGCTCCCAGGGTGGTTGTGTGTTGGTCACTTTGGCTTTAATGTGTGTCACACAAAAAATGCAAGTAACTTGGTGAAGGAAACTTTGGCTCACTCACAGCAAAGTAATAAAGAAAACAAAACCAGAAGTGTGCAGAGGCTGTGACTAGACAGTTGAAAGCATTTCATTTTTCTTGCAAAGAACAGCGTTGGAATCGTCTCAGCCCTCCATGGACCGAATTAAGTCCCATCTGGTACTGGAGAGGATTCACAGCTCTGGGCAGTGTGAGGACTCTTTGGTTCCTCTTTTTTCTCAGGCAGCCCAGACATGGGCCACAGTGCAGAGTTTAACTAAACAACAATCTATTCCTTTCCCTTTTTCTCATCAGGCATGGACTCAAAAAATAAGCAAACTTCCCATATTCATACAACTGTTCAAAAGCTGTGAAAAGCCTGGTTTCCCTGGATTTCTACAGGACGTAGTTTTCATTAAACCAAACTCAACCCATTGCTAATTGTTTATCCACTTAACTTTACATGCCTAGAGTTGTGTGGTGAGAGTCGGTTCAGCACACAAAAGGGTCTGAATGGGTAATTCAGGTGGGAAATAGCTGGGAAAGGTTTCTACCTTGTCTAGAGCTGCAAGAAGATACTAATTATTTATAGGGTTTCCATGAAAAAATAAGGCGATTACAATGCTTTTTGAACTTAGTGGAGTTTTAAAATACTCTTTGCAGATATAAACATTGTGTTTATTAAAAATATTTTGACACTGAAAATTATAACAATCAAAAACAATTTTAAAATATTAAGTGTATTTCTGGGTGAGAACCTTGCTTTGAATCAGTGTAATCCTTGACCAGATAGCATGCCATATACGTGTAGGTAGTGGATGCTCCATACAATGACTTAAAGTGACCAAAAATCTGTCTGAAGTCTTTAAGCACACGATTATGAACTTTTTGTCACGTCTCACCAAGTGTGTAGAGTGGATAGAGAAGAAACCTGAGGGCTGCAAGGAGATGTGGTATGATCTTGTGTGGCAGAGTGAGCTGCACTTCAGAGCGTGTAACAATAATTTTGCAAATGCTGCTTTTTACGATGTCACTGTTTGCATTTCCTATAGCGAGCGGTAAGAACAAGCTAGGACATGATTGCATGCCAGCCTGGCACTTAAAATGTAGCAGTTTTCCTGAGTGTCATGCCAGAGAACATGTCCCAAAGCAGGATTTCTTAATCTCCTGACCAGAACCCTTGTTTACCATTTCAGCAGCTATACATGCCCAGAGCTAAACACAGCCGCCTGCAGGCTGGTACCACTTGAAGTTCAGTGTAGTTGTTTGTCGAATCAGAAAGAGAAGGGCACCCACTGAACGTGATTGCAGTGCCTGCTGACACACATCAAAGCAAAGAACTAGCTGAATGTCCTGTGAAAATGGGCAAGTGGCTAGGTGCAGTCGGCGCTGGGGACCGGGATTGTTTCAGCGGTCACCAGGAGCCCACACGAGGCTTGGCTGTAGCCAACTGAATTCAGTTTCAGTGCAGAGTGCAACTGCCTGATGAAATCTTGCCACAGCTAGAATTTCTTCCCAGCACACCCATTGCTGAGCAACAATGTGTGTCCTTTTCCAGAGAATGGGATCGGCCCAGTCTGGCTCTTGAGAAACACACCAGCTGCACTTGAGAGGATGACGGGATGAATGTTAAAGGAGCTCTGCAGACACAGCAGAATGCTGGGTTTTCATAGCTAAAGGCAACTCAGCAGCAGGATCCCTTTTGTGGCAGAGACACCCTTGCCAGAGGCGATGGCATTTAGGTGCAAAGGGGAAAAGGGGATACACCATTACAGGCAGGAGAGGGGAGGTGGATGTACAGAAGCCAACTGATCTGTAGGAAGGTCAGCCAGCTGCTGCTTTTTTTTTTTTTTTTTTTTCCCCCTAAGTCTATTTGATGCTAAAGAACTGGAGGGGTGTTAGGACTAACTGCTTCCTGGCACAGAATCCACAGTCATTGTGCAACATTCCTTTCAGCTCAGCTTTGCTGACATGCTTCATTCTGACCTCAAATATCTCAAGTTTTTCCAGTCCTGAGTTCCTCTGCAAGTGAAAAGGCCTGTGTCAGTGATACTGTGCCAAGATACCTGGGGAGCTGGGCCAGACTGGAAAGACTGGGCTGGTCTTCTATGATCTCAGGCAGGGGGTCGAGCTGCGCTGCAGCTCTGGGAGGCCAGTCTCCAGCAGAGAGGAACAGGCATCAGGTGGGCTGTGGAGGGTTAGTTTGAGTGGATGAGTGAACAGCACCGACCGCTAGCAGGCAAATGGCTCAGTTCCTTTTTTTTCCAGTGGAAAATATTACAATAACAATTTTTTTTTCGTCTTTTCATCAACATTTTTCTTAGATCCCTTTTCATTCTCTGAATAAAAGGAAATCATCCTTGACAAAATAATGGATGAATACTGCCGTGAAAAAGCCAGCTCCCACTGAATGTCCCCTGCTCTTTTAGTAGACATTTTCCAACAAAGTGTAATAAAGGCTCTGGAATTTCATCTGTCCTTGAGTGTGCTCCAGATGAGTTTTACTTGGAGTGGTTCATGTTCCTTCCAGTCTCAGCATTTTTTTTTTCCGCTGTTAGTCTGATTCAGCATCCTTTGAAAAGAATGGACATCTTTCGGGTGACTCCATCAGGACTAACTGAGCTGTATGCACAACACAGAGGAGGCACAGGTTCTCGTTTCTCCTCACCTCTTCACCTCCTGGTAGTGATCACAATAATCCTCACTTTACCTGGTTTTCGTCTGTGTTAGTTGGCAGGCTATAGAAGTAACTCCCCTGCCTTGCAAAGGGTTTATAACCCTTCATAAGAATATACCTCATAAATATCAGACTTGGGATATTTCATAAATTCGTTTCCTTTCTTTTCATCCACTTCCCCCTTTAATTAGTGAGGAGAACTTAGCTGACATCTGGGAAAACCTGCCCAGGTCATTTTATTTCCCTGTGTTTTCTCTGTTTTGACTTTTTCTTCATTATTTTATTCGGAAAATGCCCTCAAAAAAGAGCTCATTTGCCCTCCCAGTCCCAGAGCAGAGTCTGTGTTGGTGTATGTGAATGTGGGCACATACATGTATGCGTAGCTGGTGGTATCTCCGTGAAATATCTCTCTTTCTCGTCTTTCCTGTTTGAACTGCGTATCACAGCACATTGACTGACAACCGCAAACAGATGAATTACTATATATGGGGGAAAAACTCTAGCATTCAATTGACATGATCATTATTTGACAAAATTGCTTACCTGTAGCTGTAAAGAGGAGTTCATTTCTCCAGAGGTCTTAAAGGAGCCATGCTGGAGATGCTGGGAAGGGTTTGATAACATTACTTGTTTATGCTGTTTGAGAGTTCTGCTTTGTCTTTGATCTGTGTGTGGGCATCTGTATTTACCACCTTTACTCACCATTTCTTGATCATGTTAGCTCTTTTAAGGCTCTGCAACAGTTCTAATGCTTTTTACTCAAATTGCCCTGTGAGAAGTGTTAGTTCTGGTTTGGAAAAGGGAATACTGAGACATGACGCTCTACAAGGTCTAATACCTCCTCCTGCCTTGTTGCCTGTTCAATAGTTTTTGATTGCTGGAGCTCTTCCCAGCAGCCGATGCTGTGTGAAATAGAGGAGACTTCACTCAACTTTAGCTCAAGGGGCCTGGGATTCATTTGAAAGTCTATTTTTGATTAGCTGGATTTCGCTAGTCAAAGTTTACACAGCTGTGGACAGATGCAGCTGTGCTGGTGGCAGATGCTGCTGTTCCCAGGAGACCATCCTTATCTACCTTGTCAGGGGTTACCACCCCAGCCATTCTGCCAATGAAACACCCCACGAGTGGTCCTGGATTCAAGCAATACCAGGTGGGTGAATGGATGAATGCGTAGATGGAAGGATGAACTGATCCAGATGATTTTGCAGGGAGCAATCTAAAGCCCACTCACATAAGCCTGCTCCATCAGCAGCTCTAAAGAGGGAAAGTGGTATAGGTAGGTCAGAGTAGTACAGCTGGGGTCTCACACTTGTACAACTACACGAAGAAGAGGACACCTCTTGCTGTTGTAAGTCATGAAATAACTTTTCTCAGTTTCTGCTTCACTCTCCTCCCTGCTTTGCCAGGGCTGGTTAGAGCAGAACTGTGAAGGTGTCTCTCGCTGCATACGTATGTTGGGCAGACAAAGTGCCTGGCCCTCCTCCTGCCCTATGGAGCACTGTGGAACTGCAAAGCCTAGAGAGAAGGAAAATTTACATCATGAGGGAAAGTGGTAAAGTCTGACCAAAGGTCAGGGAGTGACATGGAAACCATCCAGAATTAGAATTGATTATTTTTAGCAGGCAGCTCTATTCTTGAGCATTGCTCTGTCTGATTTGCCCTAGCACTGGGGCCACTCCTCCTAAATGCATAAAGTGAAGGTTGCTCTTTGAAGAATCAGGGTGGTAAAGGATTAATCAGTACTTCCAGCAAACATTCACGGTGCAGAAGAGAAAAAAGATTTGTCCATGCTTTAAAGTAGCTAAAAATTGGCAGCAGTAACAAAAAAGGCTTAAACTGATGGGCAAATATGGAAAGCAAACATATTTGCTCTGCTGAGCAGGGACAGATATATCTAGATAAACTAAGAGAAAGATTTCACTTTTGCCTAATCTTAATGGCATTTCAAGCCCACAGATTTCTGGAAATCTAGTGGAGGCCAAATCATATGACATTTCTGGAGAGATTTGCTGAGCAAGGCCTTTGGGATCATCTCTGAACTTTGGACGATTAGTCAAAACGAAACGCTTTGGGTTTAGTTATTAACAGAGCGTCTGGAGCGCTGCGCCATGCGATTTGAGCGCCAATCAGCTAAGAGCAAAGCCAGTAGGGCTGACTGATTTCTGTGGGCCTTGCCTTCATCCCTGGTGCACTCAGCCCAGACAATCAGACCCAAAGCATAATGTCTGCCCTGGGCTTTACCTAGTTCTCCTAGGGGAAAGGGTGTTTAGTGGAAGAAGCCACCAAATATGTGCTATTCCGAAACTGCGCTACAGAGACACCTGTTGGCACCTGCTCCTCACCCCTGGATTTACCAACTTCTGCCTACTTTTTTCTTCCACCCCACCCACAGGTTTGCTCCTTGTTCCCTTCTTCCCCCGCTTCCAGTCCTGGGAAACGAAGGGTGCTGCTTCATTTTGTCTTCTTCCAGATTCGGGACTGCAGCTATGGCCTCCAGATCCAGGGCCACCGCTGAGCCTGGGCCTGGGCCTGGGCCTTGTCCATGCTGCTGGTACCCAGAGCCACGCCACTGCTCCTGCGTTAGGCTTCCCAGCACCACAGGCTGCAGTCGCACAGCACAGAGCCGCCCTGCTCGGACCTGCAGGAGCTGGCTCATGGCTGGCAGGACTTCTTCATTCAGGCTCAAATGCAGCTGCAGCACTGGAGGTCAGCTGTCCAGGGAAGTGCTGTGGCCACATGAAAGCAGCGCTGCATTTTATCAAACTTCTGGGGCTCAGGTAGTGTGCAGTAATGTTCCTTGGACATCTCAGAGTCAACTCTACTTCTCTGAGCTCCTGTCACAGATACGTAGAAGGCCTCTTGGTGGGTGTTGCTGAACAAGTATGATTCAGGCGTGCAACCTTCAGTAGGCCCAAGTATTCCTGGCATGAGGTCAAGGCGCTCAAAGCAGCTGTGCCCCTTTGCTAATGGTTTGACAAATAGGAGTATTTCTGCGTTTGTCACAGAATCCCCAGGCCTGTTGCTTTCATGTTTCCCAGGGCTTTAAATCCATGCCAGTATATTGGGCTGGCAGGGGAGAGAGGGAGAAGCAATGCTCCACAGATGGTCCAGGCTGGAATATCCTGGGAAGCATTAATCCTCTGAAGACAAATATTCCTTGAAGAGAGAGATATTAAATATGTGCTGCATTTCTACAAACGCTTTTAGCTGGCACAAGCCAGCCCTGCAACAACCTCTTTCAGAGGGAGGTCCACCATTCCCCTTCCTCTGCCTCCCCCCTCGTGGCCCAGGGCTGTTCCTTTCCCCGTGCTGGCACTAGCACACACATGGCTGTGCAGTGAACCAAGCCAGGGAACTCTGCCAGGTTAAAACTAAGCAATTTCCTTTTCCCCAGGTTAGTTTTAACCTGGATGAGTTCCCCGATCTGGTTCACTGCAGGGCCACAAGAACACTTGTGTTGGCGCGAGGCAGAGGGAGAGTAGCAGAGGGAGCAAAGAGGAATGTGGGCTGGGGGTGTGGGAAGGAAGGGCCATTTCCTTCAGCAGCCGTGCAGGTTTATGCTGGCTTAGAGACTTGGTGTATCTGTGGTGTTAATTGCTGAAAATGATGTGCTCCAAGCGATGTGTCACTGCTGAGAGGTTTTCAGGAATAAAAGCTTCTCTCCCCTTTAACACAGGAGCTTACTTAGGTAAATAGATTACAGTTTGGAGAGTTGGAGACAAAACTGAGTTCCCCAGGCTTATTATGACAAATAATCAACAGTCTACCTAGGCATTATAAAAGGGGAGATGGAGGCAGTGGGAAGGGAAAATCTGTTTCTAAATTTATACAGCAGATTAGGACCGGAGCCACAATGACCTGGGATGTCTCCTTGCAGCTTGGTTCCCACCAATGGCTTCCCTGTCCCTGTATGGCAAGTAGAAGAGGTCAGTTGTCTGCTGAACTGCCCTCAGTTCCCACTTGTGCTGAGGGTCAGACTTATTATGCATTTATTTAAATGTGAAGGAGAATAAGTCTTCTGAGTGGCAACTTGGTGGATGATTTGTCAGAAGTTAACTCATTTACCCTAATAAAATGGGAATTAATTCATAGAACCGTAGAATCGTAGAATGGATTGGGCTGGAAGAGACCTTAAAGATCACCTCATTCCATGCTCCCTGACATGGGCCAGGACATCTTCCCCTAGATCAGGTTGCTCAATTCCTCATATCTGAGTGGAGCTTTCTTTGGATGTACAGTGATGTAACTGAAGGCAGTTCCTGAAAGCCTATAACAGGATCAGGTCTGTTGTAATACCCAACAGCAGTATATGCAGGTATTCGGCCTTCCAAATCATACTACTGGTGTTCTACTACATTCATCTGAGGAGCCCATTAAGTTCTGGGGAACAAACTCTGCCTTTAATTTATAGCTGCAGCCTACAGGAAGATATCAGAATCTGACCTGTTAATGGAGAAATGAACATCAGCAAAGATTTCCAGCGAAATATTTGCTCCTCCACAGTGCGCAGTTCTGGGGTCAGTGGGGCTGTTCTGCATCGACTTGGTTTTCTCCAGCATGAAGATGTGTCCTGTTCATTATGTTTGATGTGTGTGTAATTCACACTGAATCAGCCCCTCTGTTGCATTTTGAAGGTGATGTCCTTGTGCACAGATTGTGATCAAAGGCATACGAATTTCCCCCTTTTTAAGAAAAAAGGTTAATTTTAGTTACTTTCTTTCTCTTTTCTTTGGTTCCTTAGAGAATTATTGTCTTCCACTGAGAAGATAATTTAAAGTGATACTTGACCATATTCCCATACCTTTTCCCACCTGAGGAGAGATGTACTTGAACTGATTTACATATTTATTGAATATATGTTCCTAGGATGGCCACACTGCGACGTCGTATCTCATTTACAGCATGTTCCTGCTGGCTCAGTAGCTTGTTAAAAGAAAGACACCGTAAAAAGAAAAAAAAAATATGCAATGCATTATATGTGAACTGCAAACATAAAAGTGACTGAAGTATGGAGAGAAAGAGATAGATTGGCAGCCTGGAGACATAATAAGCTATTAAGCCATTTAAGGGAGGCCTGCCGAGTTTGTTGTTCAATTACTGTTACTGATGAAGAATGTCAATAATTATGATTTTCAACCCTGTATGACATTTACATTTGTAAAAGTTTCAGAGACTGGCTTTACCAAAACCCAGTGAAGCTACTATAAGGAGCTAGGATGAGGCTCACAATAAATATATATTTTTTAAAGTATTATCTGTATATATGTGCCTAGGCTATTTGAAACCCACAGTCTTTAGTCAACTGTGGGGAGCTGGAGCCAACCAAAGCAATAGGACGGTCTGATCTCACGTCTGCGTGAATTGAAGAAATGGGAATGTTTACTCTTCCCTGAGTCAGACACATGGTGAAGTACTTCTTTGTAGTACAACTTCATGAAAACATGGCCTAGGAATGATAGAAAAGTGCCAATTTCATCTATCCATCATCAACACTCTGACCATATCTTGAATACTTTGAAGAGAACCTTATGGATGTTTTCTGCTTTAGGAATGACTGTTACCTGAATCTCTGGTGCTGTAAAAGCTAGATACAACACCATTCCTTGATTTTAGATTGGAATCGTAGCTCTGTCTGTAATAAAATGTCTGCATTGGACTTTTGCTAGTGGCTAAATTTCAGTCTCTGAGAGGTGGATCAGGTCAATTCTGCGTTTGCAAATTGCTAACAATATGGCACTGTTTTGTTTGCTTCTCTCCCTCCACATTCTTATCTATCTATCTTTCTATCTATCTAACCCTTATCTGTTTTTTTTTTCTTCTAGATTTAGAAATTTGATTTGTTAGAGAAAAAAAGAATTGGATTAACTCTTTAAATAGTGGTTATGGGGAAGTCACATTGGCATCTCTTGTTTTACACATACATAGTTAATGAAAATTAAAGTGCCCTAGATGTTTGGAGTGACAAATGTACTATGATAAGAAAGGGTTAAAGGATTAAGAAACTCTGGGTTTGTAGAGGTTTTCTGGGCCAAGGTCATGTAATCCCACAAACCAACTTTTCTATAGCCCCTGCTACCCAGTGGAGATGACAAAACAATTAAGATGATCCAAAAAAGAGAAATGAAGGTAATTTTAAAATGCCATGTGATAATTTATCTGAAGGGTCTCATCACTCCAGATTCATTTCCTATGCACCGTAATAGTGTTGGTCCTTATAACTGTCTTTGGTAGTCAGACAGATATTGCAGCTGAAATATGTAAGCATTGTGTTAAATTTTAGCATAAGTTATTGGAAGCTATAAATAAGGTCTCACTCTGACTATTATCCCTCAATGATATATAAAATAATCATCTGAAAAAAATCACAGATTCATTATAATATGAAATAACATTCATTTCCAACAACCGTGGGACTTATACCATTGGTTTAATGTGTGTACTTCATGAAAGGATGATGGCCAGGTGGTTTTCCATACGTAACAGTGTAGCTTAGTAATTATTCCTTATTTATGCTGGTACAGGTGAGATTAGAACCTGATCCCAAATTCTCAAGGGCTTACTGTTTATATTATGTCATCTTATATAAACACTTTGTGAAAAAATATACCTTCTGAAAACCTTCACTTGGAAGAATTTGAAAGGATTCTTTTTGTGTCTTACACATCCCCACAGTTATTCTTTTTCAAATTTTTAATCAGCATGCTAATGAAGACATTATCATTATTCTTATTTACTCAATGCCCAGATAATAAATACTGTTGTAGGTAAAAGGAGAAAGCCCTTTTTCACCAAAAAATATTAATATAAATTGTTTTAAAGACATAAGATGTCTAGTGTTGAATATTGCCAATGCTGAAAGATGCTGAAGGTTTCATTTGAACGGTTTGGTGCAAGGGTCTCTCTTTCAGCAAGCCTGGGTCTCAAACCCTGTTGTGTAATGGCTCTAGCTGCCAACTATTTTGAAAAATAAACTGCCTAAGTTGGATTCCAGTTAAGCAATCAGCTTTAATAGTCTGGAGAAAGGGTGAGCAGCTTTGTTCCTCTTCTTTGAAGTCTGGGTTAACCTCCTTCATTTCTTTGTCTGTAATCAGTTTGGCTCATAGAGAAAGCCTTCCTTGTGCTAACCACGCTGCTTGGACACAGGATGCTGCCCAGCTCCCAGTGTGGTTGGGTTGTGAGTGTGTCTGGCTCTTGAGCCAACCAACCCTGATCTTTATGGAGGGTTCTGGATTCCACGGAAAAGTAGTTACACCTGGGGAGTGGTTTCACAGTCATCTGGAACTGATCTACATCTGCATGACGCCAAGAGGGCAGGTCTTCCGCTCCTATCAGTGTCTGGAGACAGCTCTGCCAGCAATGTAAGGATCTCCTGGAGCATGGTTTCACTATAGCCTGAGCTGGGCTGTGCTGGGATGTGCACAGCTTCTGGCTGTGCGTTCCTTCCGCTCTCGGTGGTGGTTCAGAGTTCGACTTAGCAGAAACTAATGACTCTTCTCGTTGTAGGGTTACTTTTCTGCCATCTTAGTGAGCTGAACGGGCTTGGGAAGGAGGGAGCCTGATGGGCACCTCTTCCTGTGCCAATGTACAAATGGGAATACGCATAAGAGTTCAATATTAGCATAGATCTTGACAAAGAGGACGTCCGACCTCGAGCACAACAGATATGTATGACTCAGATTCACCTTAGGACTTTCCTATTTTGGTTATCCAGTACATTTGTAAACACACTGGTATTTACTTTCTTGTTTAAACACCTATCTTTTTGTTGTCTGGGACACTTCTGCTCCCTGGTCTGGCAGCTGCCAATGCATTTCCTTCTGCTGAGAGTCATCACAGCCTCCCCAGGGTTGCCAGAACAGAGAAGAGGGTTGCTAGAGGCTCTTTCACACCTACTAAGGAAAAAATCATCAAAACTGGTCACAGGGGGAAATGATTCTTTCTTGGAGTGAAAAGAATTGAATCATGGTGGGTGCTTCCTGGCATAAAATGCAGTCCATGAGAAATGACTGCTGCAGAGACAGGGGTGACTCTTGTTAGGAGTATAGCCACTTTCTAATCACCACATCTCTGCTTGCTTCTGTCTTACAAGAGTATACAAAAGATGACAAGTATCTTTTGCAAGAACTGCATCTGTTTACTGCACGACTTGCAGAGGAAAGTAATGTAGCCTCCCTGTTTTCCCTCTGAAACTGGGATTGTGAAGCTATTGCCTCACCGAAAGAACTTGCTCCCTTGCACAGGAGTTACAGCCAGGGCTTGGGTAAAGGGCTGATACCCATCAACACATTTTTGATGTCACTGTGCTGTTCCCCTCTATTTGAGCTGACAGCTGATGCCAGGACTTGGCTGCGTCTCTTCGGCACCGAGAAGAGTTTGGATGTCAGATGCAGGGGAGATGGAGCGAGCTTGGGCAGCCAGGCGTGAGCGAGAGAAACAGTTGAGGAATGGCTCTTTGCTCCGGGGTGTGAGGTGCTGGTGCTAGTCTGACCTTTTGAATACAAAGCATTTGTCAGAAATCCAGAGAAAAGCAAGCCTAACCAGTCAGGGTGGCTCTGCCTCTCTTTTAGAGAGAAGCTCGTGTATTCGGGCAGACACACCTACCCCCAGGCCCGACCCAGCCATTGTAGGCGAGTGTCTCTGACGAAATGATGAATGGGGCTCATTCCTCATCTGGGGATCTGATACACGACACATCTCTTCCAGTGTGTGACAGGTCACAGGCTGCTCTGTGTGGCAGAGCAAAGAGGCTGAACAATCTTTACCTCCATCGTGCCAAGTATGCTTTTTCCTGGAGCCTTTTCTCCCACCTTCGTTAGATCTGGTTTGAGCTGCACCCTCCGGAACCTCCCAGGGATCCTTGGGAACATTTGCAGCCACATGGGCGTGCATTGCACACAGTATATGGGCACATTCCAGTCTCACTTTTAACTCTGCTTTCCTCCACTAAGCCAATCAAGCACGCAAATCTCTACAGATTAAGAAGGGCAGGACACCAGCCGGGACAGGCCGCCGTCTGTTTCCTGAGCCTCTCTCCAGCAGCATGCAGAACAATTTGCCATCCTTGCAGACCCTCAAGGCCACACAGAGTTGCCTGTAAGTGCTGTGGTGATGAAGAATAGCAGTCGTTTTACAAGACCAGCTGAACAGGGAGCTGGGTCTCGTCTGATCGCTCTATGCTCGGCCCTGACATCTAGTGGAACAACCGCACTACAGCATGTAAGAAGCTGAGGAGATTAGGGTTTGCCTCACTGCAGGGCTCAGCGGAGCAATCATTTCCTCTGAACGCTGGTTTATTTTATTGCACTTAATACTGCCAAAGAATTTGCTGTGGAAGAAAGGAGGAGGCCCCGGCGTGAACAAAGGGCAAACCCTACGGGTAGTCATTTTTTTCTCTTTTCCTCTAAATATGAACTTATTTTGCTGCCAGGTGAATGATCTTCTAGCTGCAGCGGTGACGAACATCAGTTTCACAGTTACTTCTTGATTAACATCATTAAATGAAAACCAACTGTGACACAATCCCAAGAGAGCACAGGGTAAAACTGTCAGAGAGCTCATAATAAACCCTGTGAAAAATGCAAAATTGCTATGGGCTAAATTTTCCACCCGGCTTCTCCGAACACAGCTGTGCTACTTGTAAGTACAACTGCTCGCACATGCGGCCGGTGCTCTGTTTTCACAGGTGAGAAAGGAGCTCTCAGTGCAAGGAAACATTCCGCATAAATAAAGTGGATTTTTCAATTACTCGGCTGGAAGTGATGCACGTAATTGTCTTTCATAAGGAAATGCATAAATACCTCTTTGCAGCTGAGAGGATGAACTCTTGGAAGGCTGTTTGTTGAATGTTTGCAATGCCCTTTGTGTAGGAGCTAAAAGCGTTGCGGTGACAGTGACAGCACAGGGGACCTGCTGTTGTTGAGGTACAATAGGAATGTCGGTTTGTAAAATTTAGAGACTGGGCGTTTGTTGTGCCTGATCGTCAGCACTGGCAAACAGATTCCCACCACCAGAGAGCCCTGCCAGGGGCTGGGCTGAGGGGTTGACGCCTGCTCAGCCCCAGCCTGGCGGTGGCCCTCCCGCAGGCAGCTCACGTTTTTACAAAAGCCAGAACTCATCCTTGTGGCTCCTGCTTTACCTGCGTGTGCAGCTGGGAGCGTTCCTCACGTTCCCTGCACGGGGGCAGAGGCTTCCAACAGGGGCACGGAACAAGGGGCAGGAATCCCTTAATCTGCCCCAGGAATTCCCAGTCCGAGCCTGGAGGACTCCTCAGAGACATCAAGTGCCAGTGGTGACAAGGTTTACTGCCTGTCCCCTGACTCTGCTTGTGGGGCACTTCTTACTTCGTCACCGATGCCAGCAGAGTTGGTTCCTGTGCTTGTGCTGGTGGCTGGTGACTTGCTAAACTGCTTTCGGCAGTGTGTCTAGACCCTACAAATATGATCTGAGACAGCTGAAGTGGAATCAGAGCCAGAGCTTTTGTAGCCTTTGAGTCTTTGCTGCTTTTTGCTGCTTGATTCTCCATCAGATGAGGCCGTGACACTGAGTGCCGGGGGACATGCCCGATGGCTCGTTGTGTAGGGGAAAAGGCAGCGGCAGAGAGCTCCCGCGGCACGGTGGCATCTCTGCTGCTAATGTGCGGGGCAGTGCTGCTGTCTCAGGGCCATGGCTTCTCCTAGTGGGTTTATTTAGGATTTGCACAGTTTGATCACTGCACAAGTCTTAAACAAGCAATTAATTGAGATTTTAATAAATGGTCGCTGCATGCTAATTGAATACCCACTTGATTATTTAAAAATATTATGTGAAGTTTGTGTAATTGGTTACATTGGTATTAAATTAGCATATAAAATCTCCTGCAACTCTCATATGATTTAATGAGGCTGTTATCGTGCGTGAATAAAACGGTGATTGATGAGTGAAAACCTCTTTTCCGAGCACGGAGATTCTTTAATAAGGTCAGGAATATTTCTGACACATACTGAGTTACTCATGTTATGCAGGTCACTTTTTGACGACAGACTGACCCATGTGTATAATGAGGACTTTGGGACTGAAACGGATTCCTAAGTAACCCAGCATGTGACTGGATTTGGACCTGCAGTCACACAGCAGCTCGTGAAAAAAGCGAGGTCACTGCTCTGTCCTGGCCGAACTCCTCTCCTTTTAATTGTCAGGCACTGAAAGGGCCAGAGCTGTACTTCAGAGTGCAAAAGAAGAGAAAATATAAAAGGCAAATCAGTAATCTGGAAGAGGAGGATTTGAAGCTCTTCCTCGCATTGCTCTAATCCTGATGCCACTTCTGTGTGGCAGGTCAGAGCTGCCTCATGTGTGGTCTGCCTTGGGCGTGCTGGAAACCCACTGCCAGCCCAGGGACAGCCCAGCCAAACCTCCTTTCCTCTGGCTGCAGCTCCTCTCTCCTACTGTTCTGGCAGGAGAAAGGTGGAGTGGCTTAAGAGACTCTCTGACGGCCATCACGGGAATTGGCGTTGTGGTGTGTTGAGCTGATTTGGGGCCACTGTGTGTGGATGGAATGGAAGAAGTAGATGGGACCTCAGCTGCTCTTGCTCTGTATGGGGGACAAGGGACATTGGTGTGCAAAGGACCACCGTGCTAGAAGGGGTTAGGGTTCACTGGTGCTTGGCATGAGGAAGAACAGTCACATGGTTAAGAACCGAGGGATGTTTGAGGGGTTGTAAAGTCACTTCTACTCCATTCCTTGTGAGCTGTCCTGACTGCGGTGTAGTCAGCCACATAAGGTTAAAATATGGATGGTAGGATTTGAAGCAACTTAGCTCTGCTCTCCCTGTGTGGAAAGCAGATGTTCTCAGGTTTCCAGGTGCTGAGAAATGCTGTGTCAAGCTCGCAGAAGAGCTTGCCAGGTAGTTTGAAGATAGCCAGTTTTCTCAACTCCTGGGCATGCTCCCAAGCCAGTGTGCAGTGCCTGATACAAGGCAGACAAACATCTGTGAAGATTGATGTAGGTATTGCTGCTCCTGCCTTGGGGCAGGCAGAAAGACTAGGTGATCTCCTGAGGTCCCTTCCAGCCCTTGTCTACGACTGATTTCCTGGGGAAATGGTGCTTGTACAGCCATTCTGCTTGTCTATCCTCCCCTCCCCGGCAGCATTTGAGCCAGTTGGCCAATTTCAAGCACATTTGAACTCAGAGATACTAAATTCCTAGAGCTTCCTGGAAACCAGCAGCTGGGCAGAGAAGAAAGACCCAAATTAGTGCCCCCACTGAGCGATGCAGTTATAGCTCATCTTATTCATTCAGGATCGCAGCAGCCAGCTGGCCAGGCAGCGCATGGAATGGCCAACCTCGGGGCACAAGCCGAGCCACGAAACACCCACAGCTCCTGCCGCCTCTCGCTCAGCTAATGGGGGATGGAGGAGGCAACTGCACAGGTTACTGCGTGGGATGGGAGGGCACGGGGGGACTAGAGGTCATGGCAAGGGCTTAGGGGATGTGGAACATAACGCTGGAGGGAACTGAGCATCGCTAGCTGCTCTGCTCCTCTAACAAGTTGTTTATGACTTCGTGGTTGTCCTGCCCACCCTCTGTGCTGTCTGTTAATGATCCCGTTCTTTAGATGCTTGGCAGAAGGTCTAACTTAAGAGAGATCAAGCAGCAGCAACACATTGTCCAAAGCTGCCCGACTTCTCCATCTGGCGATTCCTAGTCTAGCACTGTGCTCACTCTGAATTAGGAAACGTTGCTGGGAAGGCGTCTGGGAGTATGTGGGCATGTAGGGGGAATAGCTGCTAGCCGGGAGGGTAGGAGTGAAGGAGATTATGTACCTAAAGAGGTGAGGCTGTGCATGTCCATGATTCCTGGGAATATACTGTTTGTGCTCACTGTGGGAAGGAAGCAGAAAATGTACCCAGGTTGATATTTTTGTCGCCACACATCTCCATCCCTCTGGTCTGGGCACAGCAGCAGAACAAATATGCGGGTTCCTGGTACCTTGTGTCAACGGACTGCCCAGGCCTGCCACTGCTCTACACATCTGGGGACAAATTTTAAAAGCACAGTTTCATTGCGTTCCTTCTAGAAGTCTGATTCCTTATCTCTTTCCCTTCTGCCCACTGGCTTGACTTTGCATGCTTATCTGTTACATCCTTTTCCTGCCCAATAAAAATCCATTTTTGGAGCCGGATGTGTATGTGCCTGACTGCTGGCCTCTACAAGGCTTTCTAAATACCCCTAGCTTTAAGCACACATTTAACTGACTGCTCTTTGAGTTAGTATTCTTATCTATTTGCAGTTATGGCAGAACCCTGCCACTTGGCAGACCTAATGATCTTGGATATCGCAAGTAATGGGGTCACCAGTTTGTTTCTGATTGCATGAGAGTGTGGGGTACAGCCAGCTCATACTGCCCTGTGTCACAGAGCAGGCTCTTGTCTGTGACTTGTACCCGTGTCTGCTCGAACATGAAGGGCTCAAAATGCAAGCTGTGCTTTTGATCTTGCCTGAGCTTACTCCAGGGAGGAGCAGACAAACTCATTTGTGTGTTGATTCTTCCTGAAAACCTTTCCTTCGGTTTGCCGCCATAGCTCTCCTGCCGTTGTCAGAGAAGGAATCCCAAAATGTCTCAGCCCAGGGAACCACAGGGAACGCGAGGCCCCAGAGACTACTGAAAAAGCGACGACCCCGAGCCCTGCGAGAGGGACCAGGTTTCCCCAGGCTCACACGCTCCAAGCTGGGGGTAGTTCTTGCTGCAAAGAGTGAAAACAGAGAAGGGAAGAAATAAGGCAGAGCTCGTCAAAGTGATGAAGTGGCTCGCTCTGGGTCACACAACAGGATAGTGACAGAAGTAGAACCGAGCTTTCTTGATGCCTAGTTTAGCGCTATTTCAGCTCAGCTGCCTGGCTTCCAGGATGTTGTGACTGCAGAGCCTACAGTCACTTACGCCTATTATTATTTGTACTTCTGTTGAAGTAGGTTTCTGGATTTCACCCATGCTGGTCTATCCTCCTGGGAAGTCAAATGGAAATGCTGTCGTCTATAACGATCTCATTCCCCCGGCAATGCACTGGAATCACAAGCGTTTACGTTAGCTAAATATAGCAAAGAGGGACCTGTGGTTGATCAGTATTTCTCCCATTAGTGCTGTAGGTGGAACTGCACTTAATAGGAATTACACTAAATGGATATAGGAGACATGGGGATAATTGACCAAACTTGTCTTAAATGTGTTTGTGGAGAGAAAGAAGCCGCAAAATGACAGGCATTTTCCCCATTAGCCTCTATAGAGAAGTTAGCAGGCACCGGGGGCCAGATTCTCAGCCAGAGGGACTCGCCGTTGCCTTTTTGTTTTCACTGGAATCCAGATGATTTACCCTCGGTGCAAACAGAAAATTGGTGTCGCTTCACGTATTAAATGTCTTAGGCTCACGGAAAAGCGAGGAAAAGACGTAACTACCACAAGCACAGGTTTATTGTCACGAGTTTGAGCTTTTTAAATAGGAATAACTGAGCCTGCTGAATAGCAGAATGGAGGCTAATATGCCCACAGGTGTAAAAGAGCACGCCACTGCACGGCCAGCAGTACAATTCTGCATATTATGCCCAGAAGTCATTTAACACTGAATATATTATTTGCTTAATACACAACGTATGTAAGCTGACAGGATCATTTCCCAGAAGGTATTTTCTAGTACCGCTATACCTGCAACTGCAAAATAGATGTGTCTTTTCAGTCTGCCCTCTCTACAAATTCAAAGCTGTTCATTTAAATGAAAGGGGACTTAATGCACCATTTATAGCTCTGCATTTTGCACTGGTATTTGCATTCAACATTGATTCCCTTTTATTTCAAAGGAGGTACTGACAGGATTTGTAAATTATTCCCAGCCACTATCTGCATCAGTCTAAACATGAGAGGTTTTATTTTTTATTTTTTCACTATCACCACTGGGGATTGTGCTAGACAGTAACCTCCATGTAATGGGTCTGGACTCTGACCCCACCTCCAGTGAAGTCTTCTACAAACATCTCTCTATACCACAGCGTTCATCTTCTGCTACGACGTGTATTTCTCAGGTCTCGGGACGATCTTCCTTTGAGAGGAGATTATACTGCAGTGAATTGACACAGTGCTTCAAACCTTTAATCCAAAAAATAAAAAAATCTCGAAGTTAAACACGCTCTTAGGATTGAAAGAAGGAGCTTTGTTTTTAAGAAACTTTCTAGCCACTGTAATGACAGGGAAAAATAACATCCAGTTATGCTTTTTTTTTTTTTTTTTTTTTTTTTTCCCCAAATGTCATGCCAGTCTAATGATTCTAGGACCTGAGTCATGATTTTGGAATGCTCCATTGACTCCACTGGAAATTAAGCACTTCAGGTTGAAGTGCTTGTATAAGTCTTGTCTTGAGTAAGATTAGATTTATGCTTGTGCTTAAGTGCTTTGCTGATCTAGGGCCCAATTAAGTTAAATATGATTATTTTGTTTCCAGAGACAATCTCCTTTCACAAGTCTGCACCAAGCAGCTTCTGCAAAAGCATTCATCCTTAGGAATGAACACAAATGCCTTTACCAAAACCCAAATAAAAACTGAGCAATTTATTTTAAAGAGAAGCTGGATTTTCATCTTTTCTAATAAAAAAGGAAACCTGATTAAACTCTTTACACTTATAAGTGCCCTACTTTCAAATCAGACCTGACACTAAGTAGGTTAGTGGGAGGGGAGCTTTAACAAATTTCCTGTAACAGAACTTGATGTGATCCTGTGACCTGAATTTTCAGACTTAATCTGCTTTAAAGAACAAGCTCGAGCCTAAACGACAGTAAAACTCACAAAAGAGCTAAGCTAATTTAAAACAACAACACGACAATAAGCCCCCATCCCAAACAAGCAGAAGAACACAGCCTAGACCATACGGCCAGCCTGTTGTGATAGTATTTGTGCACGTGTGTGCATGCCTTTTTTTTTTTTTCTTTTTCTTTTATTTTTTTTTAAAGGAAGAAAATTTGCTATTGAAAGTGTTAAAGAAGCAAACCTGGGACTAAGCCCAATGCTACTGAAAGGGGCTTTTGATGATACATCCCCTGAAAAACTACAGTCCTCCCATAAGTCATCAGATATGGTATTGCAAAGGCATTTAAATGTGAGGTCCTGTCGAGTTATGCGAAAGCCCCATGATGTATGGCCCAAAGGAGTTTATCTTGCTCTGGGAAAAAAAGACCTTGGAACTGACACTTTATATTTCGAAGCCAATAAAAACATCTTAAAATAACGCCCCCTCCCTTCCTCAAAGAGTAACTGACAGTGAGAGAGAGAGCAGGGGTGGGAGAGCGGTGATCAGCAATGATTCAGTTTCTGGGTCTGAGAACTTTGTTGTGGGCAGTGCAACTCCAATGATTTATAATTAACTCCAACATGAAGAAGAAAATGCCAGGCTTTCATAACAGCACTACAAAAATAACCACATTCTCAGTGTTTTCACAATTGGAAACAAATGTCCCAAGGAAAACAAGAGCTCTTTACAGCCCTATCCATGCTTTAGAGCAAGGAAAATACTGGAATTCAATCATGACCACAGATGATGAGCCAATATCATTTGTCATGGGAAATTCATCTGGGTAAAACAGGATTGCTCCATTACCCTTCCATCACTCTAACAAATAACTGGATTGAAATCTCTTAAATTAAAAGCAGTTAAGACCTTTTCTTCTTTCTGGCAGAGAAATGTTGTCATCTTCTGTACCCCAAGGACCTGAAAGTGAAAAGCGATAGAATTAAGTATGTACATTTCTTGCACCCAGCCAGTGATAGAAGATTCCTGGGTGCTGGCTGATCATATGAGTGATCTTAGGTAACAGTTCCGTAAAGACACCTGGTGGTTTGGGGGTCTGCACCCAGCAGATTCTGGTCTGTGTGACTGTAAGTAGGGCATGTTATTTCAATCTGGCAATATATTACTTTTAAATATGGGAGTAATCCCAGTACAGCTCGTGGGGCTACCAGGCAGAGATTTAAGCATCTTGCTGACTCAGGACCTGAATTAGACAAGTAGCAGTGGCGTAAAGGTCCCCAGAGAATAACAGTGAAAATCCTGAACTGGGTCATGAGGAAGTAGTAAAGATGAAAAGTTTCTCTAAGGAGGTTTCACGAGGGAAGCCCTGAACAGATCATTGCTGGCTTCCATTATGTTAGCAACAGTCTTGTGCTAATGGATGTATTTTCTTAAAAATTACTCTCTGGGGTCCTGGGATTTTAGAAACCTCTCTATCTCTGCCTCTGCCTCTTCCTCTACTTCTACCTCTACCTTTTTTCTTTCTCTGCTTCTCTCTGTCTCTGTCTCTGTTTCTATATCAGGTAGGATTTGACTAATTTTTCCCAAATTCCAGTGCCTGTCCGCGCTGCACGGAGACATTCAGAAAGGAACACACAGCAAAACATTCTTTTTGAATTCCTTTCTGAATCCTTATTTTGTGGATCCGGAGGTGAGATGTGTCAGGGACATGCTCAGCGCTGCACAGCTGTATCCTCTGGGGGCTTCACCGTTTTTATTGATATATTTCATGCTAAGTACTATACAGAATGTAGTCGTGCCAAGAAATGATGACAGCCCCTGACCAGGAGCGTTTACAGTATAAAAAACACAAATCAATAAAAGTCACGGCTACTACACAGCAGAGCAAATGCAACACTAACCTGACAAAGGAAGACAAAAGCAAATGTATAATGAAAACATCCTCTCAATGTGTTTTTTATACTCCAGTGACCCTATAGCTAGCATTTATATCTACAGCCACCTATAGAGCTGTCATACGATTTCTGATAGACGTAGCCCTGTTTAAGATGACAGTTTCTTTGGAGATACTTGAAAGGAAAGTGCTGTGATTCACAGTCATTATTATTTTGGTCCAGACCTAACATTTTTCTTTTTTTCTTTTACTTCTCTGCTCCAGTTGAACTCCTGTCAGATGCACCCATCGGAAACAATAAGATAAACCACCTCTGTCATTTACTTCCAATGTAGGAAGTCTTAACTGTGCTCTCTGTTCATTAGCACCCCTGGCTTTCAGAGCAGCCATCCGCAGAGCTGCTGCAGGATTCAGTGACTACAAGCCTGTGAAACCTAATTTTGATTCATGAGCTAAAATCTCTCTAGCACAGCCCGTGTGGAGCTTGAAATCTAGCTCTTTTACCTGGTCTTCTGCATGCGGAGTCAGTATTTGGCCACATTTGGAAGATTTTGCAGAAGAAACCTAGAAATCTCTTGGTGATGGGCACCCTCTTTGAAGTGGCTTTGCAATTATGGAGTTTGACCGATGATTTTTGCATGGCTGTTTGGAGATTGCTGTTAGATTTCTGCAAAAACTCATGACTTTTCTGTTTTGCTCTCTAGTGCAAATTTTGTTGTTCTGCTGAATATACTCATCTCTCAAATTAAGAATTATCAGCATCACTGAGTACTTTTTGCTCTTATAAAAGCAGAAGAATTTCAATTTTCCTTCTGTTCTACAATGCAAGATATTTCTGTGTGGAAAATACACTAGAAGTAATCCACTGGAAAATATCCATTTTACAAATCTGAAAAATTTTCACAAACATACTACTTTCATCAACATTATCATGGGAAGATATTTCAAAATTCACTTTGATAAGACTGAAATGCTTCACTTAAATAGGAGAAAGACCTTTAATTGCAAGAGGGTCAAAATGACTTATTTCAATTTCAATATAATTTCTTACAATGTATGAATGAAAAGAAAAGAAAACACAGTTTGAAAACATTTTGACCTTTCTAATGGAAAACATTTTTATACAGTTGAAATGAAGAACATTTCAACAGAAAGTTTGGAGATTTTTAGTTTTCTTCCAAATTCAGAATGAAACACAGCTTCAAAATATTGATTTACCTTGTCACCTTTTTATGTTTTGAACAAGTTTAATTTTCTCCAAGAGCTGCAAATGTTTATTATATTGACATTAAGTGGTCAACATTTTGCTACTTGATTTTTTCTTAGTGATTAGGTCCTCTGCAGTCTTTAGATTAATATTCCCATTGCATCTACTGGTCCATAAGGTCCATAACCATAAGTGGAAATACTTGAGAAAGCTCAGTAGCAACAAATGGGTTAGAACATTGAGCTGGGATAATGAAGATCTTTGTAAACAGAGGCTGATGAACAATCACAACATGTCTGTGAGGCAGGTAAGCGTTATTATATTCATTTAATGGATAGATAATGTGTGGTACAGCAACGCCTCATGTCAAGCCAGTACGTGTGCCAGTATTAAGAGTCCTGACTAGGTGAAATTAGAGCTGATACATCTCAGTGGAGGAACTGATAGTCGAATCTATCTAACCAGCCAGCTGGTCCTTCACCAGCGCCTTAGAATTTAGACATCAGCACTCAACAAATTCTTGTATCTTTCCCAAATTTTTCTCAAGTACAGTGTTGCACAACACGCTGACAGCTTCCAGTCCTTCTGTAACCACACACCAAAGCGAGAATTTTCCCCTGGGAGGAATTTGCTAGGTTGAAAGAAAAGTTAAGGAGAGTGTATCCCCTCTTCCTTTAGGATCTCTTGGCGCACAGTGTAATTCTGGTTGTGGCATGGAGGAAAGCCCATATAGCTGCAAAGTCCTCCCATGCACATGACTTCATGGATTTTCTGTGCTCCCTGGAGTTTACCCTGATTTCTGTGATCTTGTAGTCTGGTTAGGGCAGTGCCCTCGCCTGGTGTTCTCTGTGTGGAGCTCTGCTAAGGACGCCAGTCCTAAGGTGGCTCTTGGTGATGGAGAAACATGCCTCCTGGCACTTATGAATCACTTATGAGACCTACACAACTAGAGGTATTTGGCCATATAGTGCTAAGGTGAACTGTGCTATAAACAAATGTAACCTCCTCTACGTGTTTTCTATGATTTTTTTCCTGTTTTTCCTACATGAGAATTGGCCCATTTTTTATTTCCCTATGCAAAATGAGCTCTTCTATTTTAGACCTTAGAGATGCTTGTGTTGAAGCAAATAAGGAGGAGGTTGGCAGAGAAAGACTATCACGAATATGCCAAATAAAACTGGCCTTTGTTTTGTGCCATTTCCGGACTCTGCAGCATTATAATAACAAATCCTGGAACCATATGACAGTAATACAGAGCATCTTTTTATGATAAACATAAGTAATGATCCTTGTCAAGGAGACGCGGGAATGAGTAATACATAGCAATCTCCATTCAAAGAAAAAGAAAGAACAACTCTTGGAAAAAAAAAAAAAAAGTGGTATTTTCCTAAATCTCTGCATATAGGTGTCCATAAAGCAATAAAATTTCAGGACACTGTGAGCTTAGGCACACGAGGAGTAAATGGGAAAAAATGTTTGGGAAGACAATGTAACATTGTCTCATAATTTACAAACCCCTAATGATTTCCAAAGCTGGTATGCAAGATTTACCCTCCTTTTTTGGCATTCAGATTGACGCAGGGGCTTTTTCTTGCCAACTAGAACATTCTTTAGGTGTTTTTTTTTCTTCACATGAAGTTCGTTGTGATCCCATGCTTGCTATTATTCATAAATTAATTTCTGGCATCGCAATAAATTCTAGGAAAACCAATAAACCACAAATGTACAGCTAATTCTTTGTCATTTTTCTTTCTTTCTTTCTTCCTTTTTTTTTTTTTTTTTTTTTTTTAAATAATTCTGTGGGAAAGACAAAAAAAAAAAAGAAAGAAAGCAGTAAATGTTTGCCGAGGTGCTGGATCCACAGCATGAATTTATGTTTCCAATTGTTCTTCCTAACATGTCAAAGAAGTTTTATTGTAGTCGACAGTCTTTATTGGGCCTGTTGGGCAGGGCCAGCTTTAGAACGTATCATCGGGTGAGCCCGTATAATACATGGAAACACATTTCCAGTGTCTGGAAAACTGGGGCAGATCCCGAAACTCTGACTCCGTTTCTGCTCAGTCCTTACTATGAGATCAACAGGTTTTCTATGTGAAAAACCTTGCCTCTGAGAAAGTCATGGCGTCCTTAACTATTGCATGAAGTAAGTGTTCCCTTCTGTGCCTAACTGAAATCTCAGCCCACCCAACATCCTCGCTGCAGAAGTGGAAGGGGTTGGTCACCCAGGTGTGCATTCGTGCACGCACTGTTGCACGCCACATGCACAAACACGTGTGCACAAATGCTTTGGGGGGCAAAGTGGTACTTCTTATAGCAACCGTACCCAGCAGGCTGCCATGGGCCAGCCAATGGAAGAAAGCATCATTAACAACCAGGGGAGAGCCTGTCACTTACAGCTCATTCCCCAAGACAAAGGAAAATGTGTGTCTAGTCCATTAGGCAACTGAGATGTGAAAATAGCTCCATTTTTCTTGGTGCGATAATACAGATTTAGAGCCTCATTTCCATTAAAATTACTGGGTTGAAATGTCCACACCAGATCCTTATTATGATTAATCTATATACAGGCAGGTATGTACATATAGTAGCTCTAACTCATCTATCTGTCTCTTTTGGCACAGCTTGGTTCACATTCAAATTTGCTTTGGGAAACAGCGGGCTGGGATTGCAAAGTCCTTCTCTGCTTGGAGATTTTGCTCCAGAACTCAATGGTATTTAGGCATCAAATTCCCACTGAAATATTAGATGAAGAGTATCTAAGTGTCTCTGAGGAGCTGGGTATTTCAACTCCAGTTCTAATGCGGCTTCAAGTACTTTAGCTACTTAAAGAGTGCTACTTGACTGGAGATCACAGGAGTTTCCTGGCCATCTGGAAGCTGAGCTCATTTTCCTGCAAGTTTTTTCTCTTTTAGGTTTTTCTGCTACAGCTTGGGAAAGTTTGCATGAAGTGCCTTGTCCTGCCCTTGAAAACATGGATGCTCCTTCAGGCTCGGTGGGCACTAGTGGCAGAAAGAACAGATTTCCTGACAGAAGGGATGAATGAACTTTCAGTATCCTTCCTAATCAGGAATCGCGCTGCCTGAAGTTTTCTTATATAAGCTGACGAGTTTCAATTTGAGCATTACTGCAGTTAGCAAAATCCTGCTACTTGCCAACAGGGAAGGATTAGCAATTTAAAATTTTTTTTATTTCTTTCGGACTGAGCCCTGTCACGACTCAAGTGAGCAAGCAACAACTCTTAGAGCTACCTGTGTGCCAGGTGATAACGCTAATCCAGATAAAACTGCAAACTGTTTTTCTGGGAATGCCTCACCTTGGTCACAAAAGTCAAGTGCACACAGGCTGAGTGGATTATCCCCAGGTAGGACATTTGCACTGGTCTATAGATTCCTTCCAGGTGATGACCAGGACGGTATCTATTTGTCAGTGACAATCCACAGCCCTCTGGGGAGAACTGGGAAGAACTGCTGGGAAGAACAGATCAAGAAGAAGCTGCATTTTTTCCAGCCTCCTGGCCACGTGCTGCTGGTGGGTGTGCTTGGGCTTTGCTCTGATCTGAGTAGCTTTTCAATAGCTACTGCCTTCAACTGCAGAATCTGTGGATTCAGTGATGTGCCAGAGTTATGGTGACCTAACAAGGTATAACCCATCAGCTGAGCTCCAGTAACGCCCAGGCGTGCACTTCCAGCACGCTCCAGCAGCGCAGTGCAGTTTAGTTTCAGTGCCTTTCCCTAAGGTCAAGTGGAATCAAGTCACATCACAAAGGGTGTTGGCTGTGAGCTTGTGCTGGCTGAGCTTGTAATTCAGCAGAACAGAGTAATTTGTCGCATGAATGTGGATCTGCACCTCTGTCTGGCTTGCATTTTGGGGATAATGGTGACACCTGTCAGGAGGCCCCATCTCCAAATATCTCCCAGGATAGCATGGAAGAAATGGGCTGTGGGGGTGTGAATGTGATTCCAGGTAGACCCTGGGAAAAACCCCCAACTGTGGATGGAGGAGCCTGGGCAGCCATCTAGATCTGATTGCCAGGATGACGTGGACACATGCTCCTCACTCTGGAAAAGACTCCTTCCATTCCTCTGCTTCCTCCAGTCTGTTTCGTGTGCTCCTGAGTGTGAGCAGAACAAAACTTGATGGCATCCAGTGCACTACAGGACTGAGAGCAGTGGACAGTCAGCTGTGAGTTAGCAAGAAATGATTAATTTTTCCAGAACACTGCACTGCTCTTTTATAAAACATATTAGTGTTGTTATAAATCAATGAACATGGTTTATAATAGCAATGATGCCCTTGAAATCTGTTAATACTGCAGTCAGTGGTGGTTTGTCAGAGCATTTAGTGCCCTTGGTTTCACCTTGGGCTATTAACTAACAAATCGGTTATTAGCCAGTGGTAATGACCAATTTTCTAGGGATGATTGCTTAAATATTGCCCACCTTGAAAAGAGAATTATTGCTCAACTGAAAACTGAACCCTTATTTTCAACTCGACAGAGCTAATGATCTTATCTGATTTCTTTATCTTCCTCCACCTACTCGAAGGTGTTCCGAGATCGTATTACTGGAGAACTGCTTCGCCTTCTGCCTTCTGTGACTCGAATCCAGGAAAAGTTCCATATTTAATATTTATTCCCTAAGCATCGTTGGATGAAGACAGATGGTAATGAAACCAGCGTTGCTGAAAGTGACCACAATGATAATAGATTCTTTATGATGTCCAGGAATACTGGACTCTCAGTCTCGGCTTAAATGTAGCATGGCGCCAAGCCCGTCACCTTAAGCTTAGTATTCCTGTCATCTCCCTGACCTGTCTTTAGACCTGATGAGTGCAGGCTGCACTAAAGGCATCAATCTGTCTTTCTCTCCCTATAAATGTTTTAAACACCCAAAGCTGGTCATAAATGACACATTCTGCAAGAAAACCTTTGTGGGGCAGGGGCTGGGAAGCGGAATATCTTGGGTAAAGAAAAAGAGAGAATATTTACTCTGGACCTCATTGGTTGTATGCGTTTGTTAAAAATACTGTTATCTGCCTGTGGTTCGTGTTTTCTACTTCTTACATCCTTCTCCTTAAATCAGCAAACTTTAAATGTTTTTGGCATCACGAGCCTCTCAATTTTTTCAGCAGAGTTGCAAACAGCTATGTTTTGAATTTAGTATATGGACGGTGGAATTTGGGCTGTTAACTTTCAGAGATCCCTTAGGACTCATGCAGGTTTGAGGACCACAGGGTGAATGAAAGGGTTTTGACTAGGAGCTGAATTTCCCTCTCTTCTCAGGCTAACCCTGCTGCAGAATTAAAACTTTGAGTTTCAGGAAATCAGATTCAGTTTCTGGTTCTGCCAGTTAGTAGTCTGCACGTTAGTTTTGTGACTCTACTTTCCCCCTAACTTTGATTAATGAACCTTTACTCTAAAATCCCTTTTGTCCCTGATAACACCTAGCGATATGACTCTTTGAATATCAAATAGAACCTTTTGTCTGCACTGTAATTATAAAAGCATGTATGGTCAAAGGAGATGGAAGTGATCAGAAATCCCACGTCTTCTATGAAGTTGATTGTAAGTAGAGAGATGTGTTTGGCTGAGGACCACATTTCTGAGCCCTTCGCAGTACCTACTGGGGGAGCGGTGGCTCCACATGAGCTTGCAGCAGCACCTACGGGCCACAAGTCCTCTTGTGGTCTGCTTTCTGCCAGTGCTGATAACAGTGGTTGGGGCTGCACAGAAAAAACCCTAAGTGCGGTTGTGGCCAGCAGTAGTTGGGACCCTCCACAGCTGGGGTGGGCTTGGAACAAAGAATCAGAGGAATAATTTGGGCAGCGTGTCCAGTTTCTCAAGCTCCTGTGGCCAACAATGCAATTCTGCAACTCTGTGCAGTTTCAGCTGCAGTAGTGGAAGCTGTATGTGCAGCTGTACTCAGTAAAATTAATGGCAAAAGTCCCTGTGAGTCCTAGCAGGCAGAGATGTGTATGTCAGATATCTGAGGACAGGTGTTTCTGGGATGGAGATAATGTTTTATCTAAAAGGGGAAAGGCTCTTATGCCCGTGCAGGATATGGACATCTTTGTCCAAATTTTCACTTTTTGAAATAACAGCAATAATTCTCCACAAAAGGAGAGCAACATGGGTTAAAGAAAATATACCTTGCAGGTTAGCAATGGAAAATCAGGCCTACTGAGCAGCGAATGAATCTTCTAAGACGTTGCTGGATAAATAAATAAGTAGACTTACTTTTTTCTTGCTTTCCAAAGAAGAGCAACATGCGGTGCTCTTCATCTGGCTGAGACAGCAGGAACAGTCTGCTGGGGACATTGGGGAGCATCTTTCTTGCCTCCACTCTTTATGCTGCCAGTGTCAGGTCACTGGTGCTAGGTCTTGTTGAGATTCCCATTCCAACAAGAGTAAATAATGGATGTTGCACCAGCTGGCTGCTTGGCCTGTAAAATTCTGCTGCTAAACACAGGATAAAAGGAGAGAAAAAAATGCATGCTTCCCTGTCTGTATTCCTAGTACTGCTTCACTATAACGTATATAGAAAGCATATAGTATAACTTTAACCCAGAGATATTTTTAAAAGATTCTCAGTGCATTAGGCCAAAGGATTATGTCATTCTGTATGGTAGGGCTATGCAGTTATCTGTTTTCTGTAAAGTTAGGTATGCCACTGTTTTATGCAAGCTAAAGCACTCGCAGCCTGATAACCCTCAGTAGGGCTCTAAAAACCCAGAACTAACAAATGAGGAGACTTTGCTGGGCTGAGTGCAGCCAAAACATGAAGGTGACGAGGGCTGTGCAATTGTATTGCTGCTACTTTATCACAAGAGACAAGGTGTATGTTCAGGGCATTCACCTCTTCAAAATCAAACGGCCTTTATCCTGCCCTCGCTGTAAGCTCAGAACGATTCCTATGGAAGGCAGCTTGATGGCAATATGGAGCGAATTGGAAAACCTGCTCCTTGAACTAAACACCTTGAGGACGGGCACTTGGGGACTGACATCCCAAGTGACTCCTTTTTCCAGCTGGAAATACCTGAAAAATGCCTGCATTTCAGAAAGTGAGTGCTGGGCTCTACTAGAAAACTCGCTAAGTGATGTGATCCCTCAAAACAGAAGTCCTCATAGTCACTGGGCACCTTGGAAGACACGGTAATTGTAACCCAGGCAAACTTTGAAGTGTATGAAGCCGGTAAAACTCAACTCTCAGGGCAGAACATGAAGTCTCAAGAGAAGCACTAAAATTTGGCGTGATGAAGTGCAAAACAAATTAAATTCCGGGCATGCAGCTGAAGTTCCCTCCTTTCAGTAATCTACACTACACACAAGCGCACCTTAACTTGTAAAATTTATTGCTACAAGCACCATCGCCTCAAGGAACAGCGATTTTCTTCCTGCTTTCAGCCCCCCCTTTGCAAGACTTGTGACACTTGCTGTGTACCCCAAACCCAAAAGAAGAGATTAGCCAGCAGAGAGAGGGTTACTGTGGTTCCTTGGGGTAGAGCTCCGCGCACAGCTGAGGGCCCTGAGCGCTGGGGTGGGATGGGGCAGCTGCAGGGCATTACCTGCCCAATGCAGATGAGACCATTGTGAGAGAAACAGCTTTAAAAGAGACAGAAAGGTAGCTGTGGGTTTTGCAAGAGCTCTGTCACTGAGGGAAGGACTTTCTTTTTATGCTTTTACCTGGCTTTTGAGGGTGTCTCCAAGATGCAATTTATAGGTAAGATCATTTCTTTTTAGAAGCACTAAGGGCTAGGATATGGTAAACCTCTCTTCCCTTCCTTTCTTCTGAGTGTCTGATGCAAAGCAGAAAAAAAGAATGTATGCTTTTTTTTTTTTTTTGAACTATTTGGGCTGCATTTGTCTAGACCTTCTAGGTAGGTGGGAGCTCTCATCCAAAAGCAGATTCACCTCTCCAGAAGCATGGGCTGCAGTGACTCCTGCATGGGAGCAGCAGGCTTCAGGCTTTCTGAAAGCCTCTGAGTGGCTCTATGGAGTGGCTCTATGGGGGCAAAGCAGCCCCTGCGCAGTGAGGTTGTCCAAGAAATCCTGAACAAACCTATGGTAGTCCACTGCGGTGCGTTCTCCATTACTGGTAACTCTTCCATTACAGCTGGGTGCCTGTCTGAAAGATTAGTTGAATTCAGCTGCAGCTATGTGGAATTTAATTTAGAGAACTAGATGTATGTAGATTGGGTGATCTGTAGTACCTTCTGCCCTAAAATCACGAATACCTGAATCTATAGTCTATTTAGTCAAAAGCCAGGTTTGGCTTTTAATGTGGCCAGGTTGTCCCCAGCAGTGTGTATTTTCTTAACCTTCCTTTAGAAAAGGCTGCCAAAACCTTATGCTGCAAGGAGCACAGATAACCTCTCAAATGTGCAGTATGCTCTGTCTGCTCTGTATGCTTGTGGTGAGCAAAATATAAATCTCTCTACTAAAAGAACTCACAAGAAGTCTGTTTGCCAAGTTGCTTTCTTTCTTGGCTGGGAGTCTAAGGGAACACTTCTTTCTTTGTTGTTTAAGTGGGAAAACAATTGAATTAGGCCCTCCAGCTCTGACCCCGTTCTCTAAGGCACTTGTTCCCACCACCCTGCGTTTTGAAAATCAGGAGCAGAAAGTTCTGCTCTCAGGGCTTATCAGAGCAGGCACTTGGTGTAGAATGAGCCTGGGGGCATGTTTCAAGCATGGTGACTATTCTGTGTTAGCTTCCAGAGTGGATGTTCTCCTGTACTAAAGTGGTTTTTGTGTAACCTGGGTTGATCCACTTTGCGAGAGGATTAATTTAAACTACAGAAAAGGTACTTGTGGTTCAGGAGTTTGTGAGATAGTTACTGTTTTAAATACCTGTCCTCCTTTATTTTGTGCTCCTTTGCTAGATAGTCAAGTCCTTACTAGAACAGTACGCTTGCAAAAAAATCCTCATAACTTTGAACAAATAAATTTGGAATTGTTACTTTTAAATGCTGCGGACTTATCCCCATGGAGGGGTGACAATGTCTTTTGGAGAATCTGTGGCTGAAACATAGCGAGCTTAGCAGGTGGAAGTTCAGGGAGGATCCCTATGGTGCTGCTACATGGAGAAGCTTTGTCTACAGCATGGAAGGTGTAGGTGGAGTGACCCATTTGATGAAACTTTCTGCAAGTTGACCAAACTTTCTGGTACCTGATGTGGTGATTTGTTTGTATCAGAAAACCATTGAAAGCAGTGGCTGGGAATCCCCTTATGATGACTGAGGTGTGCATTGGAAATGGAACAGTACTTGAGCCTGTTGGGGAAATGGGGTGACACACCCCAGAGTTTCTTGCATGTGAAATAAATCTACTTGTGTAAACACTAACAAAAGTTCACCTCTCCTTACCTCTGCAGCAAGCTTTTATGTAGATAAGATTCCTGTGCTTTCCGCTGTGTGGTGTGAACTCTTGATGTGCACGAAATGCCATGGCAGAAACAGGAGATCTGAACTGAAAGAGCAAATGCAGAATTTCACAAAAACTAGAATGACAAACATCTGCAAACTCCATTAGGAGTGTGGTTTCCCAGATGGTGTTGAGAGAGGGGGAAACATTGGGCTGCAGACACCAGATGGTCTCACCTTGCCTTGGCAGCTTGGAGAGAAAGGAGGTGCAGGGGTCAGTAGCACCAGAAAAACAGTGAGGAAGATCTGCTGAAGCTTGTCTATTCTCTCATCTCTTTCCACGGCCTTCCACTGCCTTGGCCAAGTTGCTTGATGAATTTTCCTACTCCCAGCTCTTGGCTTTTTTTCTTTGAACTCATGCTGTGCTCTGTTCCCAGATGGCTTCTCCTGTGCCCCTGTGCTTCCCCTCTCTCAAGCACACCATTAAAACTCATTCGTTCCAAAAGTAACTTATATACTCATAGCACACCATATCAAATATCTGTGGGTTTTCAAAGGGGAACAATAGAAACAATTTCCAAATATGCTAAATTTGCTGCTGTCACTTCAAGTCTACCATTCTTCCTCCCCTACCCCAGTGTTTGTTGATGTGACTCAGATTCAAGGATACCAGCCCTGAGGTGACACTTGTTCCTTGAGAGCCTGTGAGACTGGAAATGAAAATCTTCCAGTGAATGATGCACTTGCAACAGCTAATGAACAGGTGAAACCACCAAGTAGGGTTTTGCCTCAACAGCCTGGCTTTAGAGTAATTTTGATCTCTGACTTCAATGCTGAAGGCTATTTTTTTCTATCAGTAGCCATGCTGGTACATCCTGCAAAAGGCAGCACATCCTATCCTTTGTATTAATGGGGAACCTACTGTTTCTCTAAAGAACTTCCTAAAAGACCAGGAAGAGGTAAATGTTGAGCCTGGCTTGCTCTCATATTAGTTTCTTCTCCATGTGTCTGTATAGCATCTGATGGTTACTTGTTTTATGTAGGTCATGAAAAACAAAGTATTCTGGCTGGAGCTAAACAAAGATAACAGGTAGAAGGGTAAAATTTGCTGTTTTCTTGCAGAATAGGTGTTTGCATTTTTTTCCAATGGAACAAGTGACCAACAAAAACATTAATACTCCTGCATGGCTTGTGTGGTGCCAAAGATCTTAGCTGGCATTTTATGTGAGCGGGCCATGTTATTAGAATAAAGTTTTCAGTGATGTCAAGGATGAAAAACTTCACGCTGCATGGTGGTTATCTTTATTATAAAATTGGTGATGATCTGAACGTTTGCCCTTTGCTTGAGCTTTTCCAAAGGCTAGGAAACCTCTGCTAATTTACTTAAAACTTTTCCCTCTAGTGTCTTTTTGTGGTGGTCTCAGCAAAGCCGTGGAGGTGAAGGTGAAATGCATCAAATAAAATATTTTTGTAGCAGTGCTGGTTCAACCAGGGTGATGAAAATAGCATGAAAACACCTGATTATGTTTCCAGCACTGTTTGGCAGGCCAAATGACTTTGGAGGAAATACAAAGACACCAAACACTGGTGAAGTTTGATAAAATTGATTTTAAATAATAAAGTATTAATTAGTCTTAAAAGTAATTAAGACTTTCAATAATGGCATCAAATAGCAAGTGGTTCCAAAGGGGGCAGATGTGGAGCTCTTGCTTTACTTAAAAGACAAACCAACAAACCTAAT
The DNA here is from genome assembly GCF_009769625.2 of Cygnus olor. Taxonomy (NCBI): domain Eukaryota; kingdom Metazoa; phylum Chordata; class Aves; order Anseriformes; family Anatidae; genus Cygnus; species Cygnus olor. The sequence continues at coordinate 8,258,560 of NC_049182.1, forward strand.
GTGTAACCAAGCAATAATATCCTATTTTATAGTCTCTGGCAATAAGTTAATAATGGCTCTGCAGTGCTAAAGGCTCAGGACAATTTTAAGGGAATTTGATATTTTGGTCATCCAGGGAACCATTTCTAAAGTGAGGCTGCTCTGATTCACATGACAGAGCCCTGAAATCATAGAAGTTGACCTGCAACAAAAGCAAACAAAAAGGCGGCTTTCTGATTCCACCATAAACATTTGGCTGCAAATCACCACCAACCCACTTAAAAAAAATAAAATTGACATTTTCTTAGCAGTCAGTTAGAAAACTTCAGCTTCCAGATCATGCAAATTTAGTTTAATATAGAAGTACAGTAAGTTACCCTGTGCCTTTCATGATTATATCAACGGCACTTTCTGTTGGCTGACACATCAGGCTTGTTTAAAATCACTAGACCAAAGCAGACATGCTTTCCTTTGCTTTTTTTCTTCTCTTGTAATTTCTGAATCAATTACAGGAGATTTTGAGGAAAAAAAAATTAGAAAGAGCAGAAGATGGACAGGTTAAGTGCCAACTGTTAAACCATCATCATTAACAACAAATGGTGTTTTATGACTTTGGAAGTAAACAGATTTACTAATCTGAAAATTGTCTGTCGTCTTGCTGTTTTCTTCATGACTGCAATTTATAAGAAGCTGTACAGCTGCATTTCAGGGACATAAGAGAGCTCCTGTGTGAAAATTAGAAATAGATTTCAATTTTCTTGCTGCTGTTGTAACTAAACAGCCTGTTAACCTATTTAAATAGGAGAATGTACTGTGTACTGCTGGTCTAGAATACATCAAAAGTAATGTGATTATGTCTGTTTTGATACAACCCTATCTCACTGCTACCTAGATGCTCTTACATGAAAGATACATGGAATTAGTTCCACATTTCTTCTCTTACAATTAGCATATTAATGTGCCAGACAGATAATGCTGAAAGTCTGGATGCTCGAGCACACACAGTGCCTTCTTCACAGAGCTCTAACACTCAGTCCCTGTGAGTCCTCAGGAATGCATCCGTACATGCTCTGCCTCCTGCTTGTCCTATGGGCAGCCCTGACCTGCGGACCACAGCTGAGATGCTTTAGGTGCTTATTTACCTTGGCCTCAGGAATCCCATTTAAAGAACTGGCTCAGTGTCAGGCTGCCCACAATGGGGCCTTTGCTTTCCCTGTGTGCGTGTGTTGAGGTGTGCGCTTATGTGTGTCACAGCCATGTGCATACCTCGCTGGATGTGGGGGCAGCCTAGGGGATTTCTGAGCACCCAGCTCAATGTTTTTGACGTGTATATTTACATTAACGTATAGCATGTATGCGCATACAGGCATGCGCATTTCTTTCTGTACATATACTGCAGAGGCTTGGCCAGTATCCCATGAATTTATATGTCAGGAATTCAGCATGGCTGGTGAAAGTCTCTAATCTTTAGTCTATCTTGGTGCAACACTAATGAACTTGTAAAAACAGGAAGCAGCGGAAAACAAATGAAATTCAGCTGGTGTTTGAAGAGCTGTCAGATCCCCTTGCTGAAATGTTTCAGAGGAACATCTTTCTGATAAAACCTCTGAGAAAAGTGGAGGAGTTTCAGAAGAGTGATTGGAAAAACAGGATGCCGACTGGCAGGCTTTGCTAATGCATTGCATCTGTAAAGACTCCAGCAACCGAACACAGCATTAGCTATGTGAGAGCCACGGAACTAGGGAAAGTTATTACATCTGAGCGTGATGGGAAGAAGGGGGAGGGGGAGAAGCAGGCTGTTCCCTTTATGCGTCTTGAAATTTGCAGTTTTTTGAGCCTTTGACATTTTTCATTCCATCTACTTTGCTGTCAGCATGCAGGCTTAATTCTACCAGTAATGAACAATGCTACTTCTGCTGTCCAATACCATTTTTCATCCCAGGATCTCAAAACAGTTCACAAATGTTAAGCAAGCTTTGCAATACCAGTGTGAGACAAAGCTAGGACTTCCTGGCTTCACACAAGATGCTGCAGTATCTGTACCTCGCTGGCAGATGTTATCCTCTTTTTACAATAGTTTAAATCATGGAATGGTGGGATCCTTGGTTTTCTACCAATTTCCCTTGTTTTCCATTCCAGAGTTTCTATGACTGTTAAATAACCTACTGGTGCTGGCCACGCTGCTTTTGGGGGTCTGCTCCTTCCACTGTCTGGGTCAGGAGGCTGTCGCTTTGTGTCTTAACTCCGGCTTGGCCCCTGCACTTGAAAATCAGGGCATGGGAGTGAGACTGGAGCCGGGCCCACACAGATAAGGGAGCTCAAGGATATTCGTGGTTCCTCCTGTCTAGACAGGCTTGCTTCAGAAAGCTATGGAGTGGGTCCCTAAGAACAGGGGTATTGAAGATGTGGAGCAAAGGGACTTTGCAATGATTGAGAAGCAAACTGCAGTGGAGGTATTGATTGCACAGAAGCCCTGGTTCTGCAGCTTTACCCACGTCCTTTCAGCTCTGTTTTCTCTAGGGCTGTCCCCCTGAGTGAGTGCCATCCAAGGGACTTGTGTGAGAGCAGGAGCCTGTCCTGAGGGGCTCGGGCACGTGTGGCTGTGATACAACACATCCTTACACCATAAAGCTTCGTATTTTCCCTCCTGTGCTCAGTTGGTTCTTGTTTCCTTGTGCCCAATCAACCTGTAGCTCGGCAAAATGATCGTGTGAGCTTTCCTTCCTCACAAGGCACTGAAACTCATCTGCAAATTACCTTGCATCTAGCCAGAATGACTGAGGACATGCATATGCCCCTTGGAAGCTGGTGTGCCCAGCGTGTCCTGGTGGGGCTGGGAACTGCCTTCGTGATGTCTTGATCTCTGTCACAGCCCTCTTCGGGGGAGTGCCTTCGGAGGCTGTAGGGGTTGTTTATGTCTGAGCAGTTTCTAACATCCGAGTCACAGCAGCAGAATGGCAATTCCAAACATCCTGGTCTCCATGAGAGGATCTAACAGTGGGCCCAGGAAAGCCAAGGACGAAGAAGCAACTGAAAATGTAAACAGGAATACAGCTTTAAAACAACATGATGCAGAAAAATATCTAACAAAGCTGGATCTCATTAAACCGTTTCTCAGCTGTCTCTTTCAGCTGTTCCCACTGTCACTTCAGTGCATCTCGGCTCCTTCTGCTCCGGCAGCCCTTCCCTGGAAGGCAGATGCTTTGCGGGTGAAGCCCCAGACTGGGAGCTGGGGGACGTGGCTTTGCTACTGAGTTGGGCAAATGCAGTGTCACGTTTTCCTTTTCAGCGCCTGGCCTGTGACTCTTACCACCCGTAGCTCCTGAATGCCTGGGCTCGTGCTTCGTTTTCTGTGTGTGAGCAGCAGTGGTTGTAGGCGGTGGGTTTCGGGGTGTGTGGAAGGTGCAAGGAGATGTGTGGGCAGGCTGAGGGCAGCTTCTCCAGCCAGGAGCTGCTCTGAGATGCTCAGGGCCCAGCTCAAAGTTGCTGCTTTCACTTGTGAACATCAGGCAGTGTTTACATAAATATAAACACACTTTTCATCACAGAAATACCTACTTCTTAATTTCTGTATGCTGTACTTCTTCTGTAACTAATTAATCATCATGATGTCCTGAGAAAAATGTAATTTTCTCAGCTGTTGTTGTCCCATTTCACAGGCAAGGAAAGCCCTGGGGACACCTTGCTGTATCGAACTGGTGTGGTGTTGATCGCAGTGAGCCTGCCTGCCTGCTCAGCACAAGGCAAGATCGGCAAAGTAAATCCCACCTTAATTTTGTAAAGAATTTTGTGAAATATAGGCTGTGCTTTTACATATAGGAAAATGACTTTTGTTTTTACCATAATGTTGACTTGTCTGTTGCTTTGATTTGATCTGCTTCATTGTTTTAAGGTTTTTGGGGCAAGGCCTGTCTTCAAGCTGAGTCTGCTCCCCATGCTAACATCCAATGTGATGCTGGCAGGTCCTTCACGTGGTGCAGTCATTTTTGACTGGATAAATCATTTTGTTTACTTTCTTGTAGTATTACTGAGCTGTCTGAAAGAGTTATAGTTATGTTTGTATTCGGATTGCTGGTATTTTGATAGGGAAGGATCTGCTTCTAAGTGATACTTTGTTCTGCCAAAAATAAAATGGGGTTCTGAGCCATGCCTTACAAAGGTGTTAGACGTGTCCAGTCACAGAGTTGGATAACACATGCTTCTAACAGTACTCAGTGCAAAAATCAAAGTTTGAAGCAGTGTGGAATTGTTTCTTGGTCTCAAGGCTCTGGACATTTGAGTTCAGGAAAAAAATTAAATTTTGAAGCTAGGTTATTCAGTGTCAGTCATACATCCATCTTCACACCATCACCTTAGTGTTGCCCAATGCTGGCCTTGACCGGGGTTCAGGTGTCGGGTGAGAAGGGCTTTGTTCAGTGGGGTGGCTCTGTGGTTCCTTCCCCTGATGTTGGCTTCAACCCCATCTTAGCTGCTGGACTCCAGTGAACTTGGACGCCTCGAAATGGCCGTGGGATGTGTGATGTTAAGGCTGCAAATCTGTTTTGCTGTGAAATCCTCTATTGTTCTAGGTTTGAGGCCTTGAGAATTCTCTCCATCAGAAAAAATAATTTGCCAGATGTCTTAATAAGCCCTGTGCATTGACGGCTCTATATAAGGAGGATTTTTAAAGCAGAGGATGTTTATTTTTGGCAGCTTCTGTCATTTAATGATTTTCCTGCTCCGGCTACCCTCCAGAAAACTGATAAGTGTATCCTCTTCCCATCTTTTAAATTAGAGATGAGTCCCAGCGCTGGGCCAAGTCCATGTATTTGGCCCAAGTCCAGGTGCTGGCTGAATACCGCAAATGTTGGGGGAAGTTGCAGCCCATGTGTAAAACTCCGCAGGTTACACAACCTTTGGGTCTGGTATTTTGCTTTTGTTCACTCTGGATTTAAAGGTTTAGTCCAGATTGGTAATATTTGAAAAGCATGCATGTGTATACATCTCTGGGAAGAGAAATAGAACATTGCCTTGAAAATCCTCCAGTTCTAATAAGGGAAACAGCTTTCTCATAGGTTCCCACATCATCAGTCAGCTCATCACATGTGTGCTGCTGCAAGACATTTTTCTTGTAATGAATTGAATAATCACATCTGTTTCTCAAGCTTGAGAAAAGTTTAAAGAGTCGTTAACATTCTCCTGTTTCCACCATTGGCAGAATCTACTTCTTTTTTTTTTAATCAGCATCTCGGCAGCGTAGACACGTGTGCATGTGAAAAATGTCAGTGCCTGCAGCTGAAAGGCTCCGTGCTGCTTCCACGCAGACAAATGGCACTCTTCGTGTGTGCACCGCTTGCAGCCACGGGCAAAGGATGGGCTCTGGGTACAACAAACATGCGCGCACACCTGCTCCTCTCTGCTGATTCTGCCTCTCTTCCCAGCCTAACCACACCGAACTTTGGGCGGCTGCCTCCTCCCCAGCACATGCAGGCAGGAGACGCGAGAGGGCAGGCGTTCCCTCCGCCCGGGCTCTCGGCTATTGTTATGTTTATGCAAACAGGCTTTGACATAATAGCTTTGAAACAGTTGAAAATTGGATTGTGCCTTTAGGCCAAACATTCAGACCACCACCTTGGCTATATTCATCTGCCACAGTAAATTGGGTTCAGCGTTGGCTCCGCACACTGTATTTCAGGGAAAGATTACAGCTTGGCAATAACTTTTGTACAGGAAAGACAAATGCAAACTCCTGGCAGAAACATTGGAGCTGTTTAGTTGTGCAACCCCCTATCTGGAGGAATACAGATTGTACTGAGAATTTCTTTGGACATCTGAGGAGCAAATAAAACAAACTCCCAGGCTGGAATCTCCATTCCTTTCTTTTTCAGCTTCCTAATGTGATCTAATTATGGTTTAACCTCCTGAAATAAATACCTAATAAAGGATGAACCTATTAGAAGAGTAAATTTACTGCCCGCTAGTTAACAAATTCTTGCTGTGCTCACTTTAAGCAATAATGTTATGGGGATTAAACATTGTTTCACTGGCTAATGGTCCCTCTACTGCAAGACAGATGATATGGAAAATAAGTCAAAACAAAGCCAGTCCCAGGATTAAAGCCCACAGTCAAAGGTGCCTTTTACATAAAAAAAAAAAGGCGTGAAAAGAAGTGAGAGGGTAACAGCCCCTCCAACTGGGGATCAGCAAGGGTCTAAGCTGTGGTCGGAAGGGGAGACAACATTCCCTGGGTTCACCATAGTCAGTGTCGCATTTTTCTATTGGGTGTTACAATTTTATTGCATATTTAGGAAAGCGAAGGTTTATTTGGGACTGATTTCAGAAGAACTGAGCTAGTTTCAGCCCTTTCCCTTTCATACCAGCAGCTGTGCATGTGGAATTTGGGGGCTGTGTTCTTCCTTCTGTTCCCAGGAAGGGTGGGCACCCAGGTGGAGGGGAGGTGATGGTGGGTGGCAAGAGTTCTGAGGGCCGGCAGGAGGGAGCTGAAGGTGAGGTTAGGGTGGGAGCAAGGTGAGGGCTGGGGAGAGGAGAAAAATGGCAATTCCTCTGGCAATCTTCCCTGCTGCATCTCTAGTTTCCATCGTGGTGCTGGCCCATCAGTGAATTAATGAGGCCATTGACTTTGCCAGGGGTGGAGAATATAAATAAAAGCAATTTCCTGGCCTAGCTCCTACTGAAATCTAACCCAGTGGGAAGAGAGAGCCTCTCGTCTTAAAAGCTTTTTTAGCTTAGGTGGTAGCTGAGCTGATGATAACTTGATTGCAAAAGTGAGATTATTTTTTTTGCAAAAACATACCTTGGCCTTTCTGAATGCATGCAGCTTGCACACTGGCTACTTCTGGTGTGCAAATGAGGTGACACACATTGTTAGCAGGAATTAATAATAGCGGGTGCAGTAGAAACACATTTCTTGCGTGAGTACCTAAATGTTTCCTGTGCTGGGATTTGCCCGGATCTCGTTACGTTCTACCCGCAGAGGTCTCCTGTTCAGACGGTCTTAACTCTGCTTTATTCATTGCCTATGCCGAGATCTTGTCCCCCTGCTTTTAAGGCTCCAGAACACAGCAAGAGACTGACAAAGAATGTTACCTGCCTCTCACACCTTGTTCATGCCTCTGAATGAAGCGCTCCTCTTTTGTTAGGGTTGGAAACTTAAAACAAGAGTGAGAAACCCTTCTCTGCTGCATTCCCCATCATCTGCGATGGACCAAATTCTGGAGGAAGAAAAAGTCCATGTTTTAAGTGACATCTGTCCACCTGCCCCGTGACAACTAGCCTGCAGTACCTTCCACGGTCAAGTAACAGCAGCTTGGGCTGGGACGGTGGAGACATCGCCTATGCTCTGTTCCAGGACACAAACTGTCAGTCAGTCCACCTGCCCTTTTCATTTCTCTAGTCTGCTCAGCCACACTTTGCTGTGTTAAGCAACTTTTGCCTGTGGGTAAACTATCTGGTGCTGGACTCTGCCAAAAACCAGAAGTCTCCAGATGAAAATGGATAGGAAGTAACACGTAATAGGGGAATCATATATTTCTGTAATACTGGGAGGAAGTTTTGCTGCTTGAAAAAGTGCTACTTTCATAAAAAAAAAAAAAAAAAAAAACTTTGTCTCCGGCTGTTTTCCCCCCAAAAGAAAAAATCTCAGTAGATGCCTTCAGTATGGTGCTTCCCCCCCCCCCCCCCCCCCCCCCCCGCCATTTATCAGGCCTCTCACTGAATAAGAGCAGTATTTTTACGGACAAAACTGAGTGAGCTGGCTGAATTCTGCTATAGCAAACTGATGTGGTAAGGCTCTTTGTCATATATCACAGTCAGAAGCCATTTATTATCCCGCTTTCCTTTGGGAAGAGACTGGGGCAAAAGATCCAGATTTTACCTTTCCTTTTCCTCAAGTGTGTGTTTTATAATCATCGCTTATTAGCAGGATTATGGTAGCATCTAGGTAATCTTGCCAGGATCGGGGCATTATGATGATGAACAATGACAGAAGTCTATTCATTAGAGTCCAGAGAAATTGTTTTGCTTGGCTGTAAAAGCACTTGGGCCAAGGAGGTCAGACAGCTTTATTCAAAGTCTTCTGCCCATGTTACCAACTTTCGTGATGTTATCAAAGTCTCCCACCATCCTGGGCTTTTCAGCGAGCAGCACCTCCTGCTGTCATGCGAGTCCGCAAGAAGCTCAGCCTTCATTAAATGGAAGAGAGGATTCAAGCCCTGTTGATTTCAGGTGAAAAGACTGAAAAACATGGGAAGCAGAAGGCAAAGAATTATCCCTTGAGATATATATAAACATATTAATTTTAAATTTTTAATTTGAAGGGTGACTTTCTACTTTCTTGGAGCCTGACTTGTAGGAGACAGGATGGGACCTTCAAAGCCACTCAGCCCCACGTTTCTCAGTCTGCAAGCCTGTGCTCCATGGTACTGGCACAGAGCAGCAAGGCAAGTGTGAAACTCCTCTTTGTGTGACTTGGCTCCCCTGCCAAAGCATGAAGTATTTCTCATCATGTGAAAGAGGCAGAAAGGAGGTAGGCTAAATACTCCATAGATATTTACTCCATAAAGTGAGGCTCCATTTCAATCTAGACCATCCATCCCAAAAGTATGGCTATTCCTTTTTCATTTAGAGTGGATAAGAAATTGGGAGCCAAGAATAAGTAGAGAGACAGAGGGGCTATGATAAAAATACATTTTTCTTTCTCAAGATTGCCTTCACCACAGCCAAACACACAAATGCCACTAACTGTGTCTCATTTATCCTTGGTTTCTCCTTTCCCCTGTCTAGCCCCTTTGTCTCCTGTCTCTATAGCTTGTCAGATATATTTACCCATCCAGGCTCCCAGGTTTTTGCCCAACTTGAGCAATGCTTAAAAGGCTGGTTTTCAGGAAAGCACCACTTATGGCAGACAGAAGAAGGATCTGAATTAGAATTAGCCCAATGAAAGCAATTCATTTCAGGGGAGTTTTTCTGATAGCCCCTTATGCAGTTTTGTTCTATTTTGGGAAACTCCAGATAATATCTTTTATTCCAACATGGAGCACAGAGGGAACCCTGAATTCCCTTTTTTTGTCACTTCAAGCCACAGATGCTGGAAGCCCTGGGGCACTAACTTGAGGGCAGAGCTTGCTGAAATGCAGAATGCCCTGCTCACTGGAAACTGCGTTGTTGGATTAAATGCTGGAACAAAACCCAGGAATGAGAAGGCTTTCCATGGATTGGAAATGTTAGTTCTCAGTTTGCTTTTTTTTTTTTTTTTTTTCTCAGAAGGCTTTGAAGCATTTGGGTTGATGTTTTTGGTTTTAGAAACAAAACAGCTGCCTGGTCTCCTGAGGCTGTGCCAGGAGTCCCGCACTCCCAGGAACCCTTTTGTGCTGTCTCCATGTTATTTTCCAATAGCAAACTATTTCACAGGAGAGTTTCCATCCAGTTCCGCAGGGAACCCATTCTCAGCTCTAACAAGCCTGGTACTACCAGGGGAACCCGGATCCCCTTTTGAGCTCTGCTCATTTCGTATTATTTCTAGCTTTGACCTTTGCCTTGCTGTCCCAAACCACATATGACGAAGGGCCTTGCTGTCTGAGTAAAAACTTCCAGGATCAGGGTTTTCCTTCCTATTCTGAGAGCATGCGAGAAGAACTTTTGGTCCTGTACTGTCAGGCAAAGACTTTTTTTTTCATCTTTCCTTTTCCTTTACAATTAATTAGCTAATAATTTTGCTACTGATCCATTCGTCATTAAAAAGCCGAATCCCTTTTGTTAGATCTGGATGGAACAAAGGTAGGAGAATTTATGTCTTAATTTTAGTTCATTATGGCAGAGAGCATCCCACCCCATCACTCTCCCTCTCCCCCTCCCCTTCCAAGCCCTCCCTCTTCCTTTAGAGGATCAGTTATCACTTTGCCCCTAAACTCCTCACATTCTGCAGAGGCATTGGAGGAGCCTTCACTGCCCTTTATCTTCCACTGCCTCATTAAGAGAAATGAACCTGAGTCTGAGAGAAATGACACAAGGGAAATAAAAATGTAATCCCTTGGTGCCACCTATAATGAATTGTTATGAAAACCATGAAAATATCTGTCTGCAGATATTGTTCTTTGATTTGAAGTCAGTGTTGTAAGCGGTAATTTTTGTCATTAAAGCTGTTAATCTGCACAGCGTTCCTCATAAGTTTTTATGAAGAAAAACAGCCCTGCTGCCTACATGTTCATGCAGGGAGCTTCTGAGCAGTGCTACATGAACAGGGTGCCTTTGAATAATTAGCTTTAATTATAGCCAAGGTGGTTGTCTCAGAGATGGGACTGTTTCGTGGCAGCCTGCTGGCCATGTTGGGATGGGATGGAGTGAACTGGTTCATCTGAACCTCACTGCCATGCTATTCCCCCACCGGGCTGAGGACAATGTAGGTATATCCCAAAACACTGAGCTGTGTGTGCACGTGCAATCAGCCTCAGGGATTGCCCCAGCTCTATGCCTTTGTGTTTGGGATGGGACCGTAAGGGATCATTGTGTCCTAAGCAAAGCTGAGCTGTGGTGAGCAGAGAAGTGCTGGGAGTATTATTTTTTGTCCTCTTCTAGCTAGCACAGAACTGACCTCTTTCTTAAAACCCATTTTCAGCTGTTCTTGAGACAGGGGTGCTCTTTTACCTCATCTTAGTGCTTCTCTGAGGTCTTAGGCAGCTGCCTTTCATGCTCTGTCCGTCAGGGCAAGGCTGGAGTCAAGACATGGTGGGGATGTTCCTACAGCCCCCTTCCCCAACACACCAGGATTGCTGTATGCATTTCCAGCACAAGTTCACCACACAAGTGCACTCTGTCATCCCAAGGAGTGAGCATTCTAGAAAGAAAACCCAGGTATTGGGGAAGGAAGAAAACATGGGGGTCTTATGGGACTGAATCTAAACACCAGAACTTCTTTCAGTTGGAGCAACATTTACCTGAGCTATAACTTCCAACTCTTACAAAAGTAGGAGGTTTTTTCTCTGGAGCAATTAGCTGCAACAAAAGGAGGTGGAAATGATTGTAGCTTAGCAGTGGAAAAGGACAGAGGTGGGGACCTGCAATGCTCTGCACAACCTTCCTTATGTGGCCCCAGCCCATCACAGTCTCCTCTGGCCTTCAGAAGTAAGGAGGTCACTTCTGTGTAGCACAGCCTGAAGGGCTCTTCAGGGAAAGCAGGCTGTAGGAGAGTGTAATGCAAACACAATTTGGATTAGCTGGAGGGAGCACTAAATCTAGGGCTGGTTCCTGTGTCTGTTAGACACTGAATCAGGAGAAAGGGGGCACTGACTGAAAAGAGGTCCCTCTGCCTGGGGACTGGCCCTGTTTTGCACCTGGGCTAAGGGCGATACCTGTGGGAGCTGTGCCCCACGTGTGTTTCCTTGCCTGCTGTGCTGGGAAGCCCATTTTGCTGGAGCCCTTGTTCATTGTAGCGAAAGGAAAGAAATCCGATTCAGATCATGAAGGTGTTAAGCCACAAACCATAGAATTCAAAGCAGCCTCTAAGCATTAAAGATTTAAGAAGTGGTATGGGAGGGAAATCAGCCTTTGGAAGGTTTCATCTACCTCCTTCAAACAATTAGCTCCCTGCTGAAAATGGGATGTATGAACCTGCAGTCTGGCCTTGCAAGGATTTCCTTGTTCCCTTCAGAAATTAGGTAAAGTCTCAGTGCTGGTTTGCACCAGACATGGATTTGGCTCAGTGGCTTGACTTCCAGGATCTTAGCAAAACCACAGACATTGCCATGCTCTGCAAGCATTTAGGCTTCCATTTGTGGGAGAGGCGAAGGCTGAGGCTGATTTTCAGTGACTTTGCAGGAAGGCCATTATGTAGTGTATGAGACTGGAGGCAACATTAAAAACTTAAAAATAAAAATTAAAAGACCCATAAAGAAAATGAGTTAATAAATCTTTCAAGACAATAAGTTGGTGGAATAATGACAACTAGCAGAATTTGCTATGGCCTCTGCACCTTAAAGGAAGCATCTTCTCCATTTGGTCTATACCTTAAAAGCAGAAGAGATGTACACAGCTCATGATTCAAGGCTTAAGATTCTTTCCTTTTCTCATGCAACTGTCCACTATGAAGTCCTGGAATTTTTCCCTGGAGCATCTGGAACTAGGCAGTGCCCAGTAAAGAATTCTGTGCGAAACAGATCAGACAATATTCCTGTATATAAAATGTCCACAATCTTTTTAGAGAATACCAATTATGTTTCCTGAAAATCTCAAGAGAATTACCAGAACCAGATAAGCTATACAGGCAGCTGGGGGCTGCATGGGTTCCTGAGAAGATATTTATCTGCTCTGCCTCAGGGTAGGGTACTCCAAAATCTGGCAAATTACCCTTTATACTCCAGGCAGAGTAGCAGCATGGGATAGACAATTTTCTCCTTTTTCCTGGCATCCTAGAGCACAGCAAGTGTTTTCTAGCATTTTGGGGGACATAAGAACAAGATCAGAGAAGAGGGCTCTGCAGACACCATTAACATGGTAGGCTGAACCTGCTGACAATAAGTCAATGATTCTTTCTGACATGACTCTAAGAGTAGCAGAAGGACATTTGTAGGATGACTCATGTTAAAGTATGTATGACTTGAGATTTAGGACAGATGTCAGGTTCAGAGAAGTGTGGTGTAAAGAAGATCATTTTTATTGGCATAGTAGCAGGAGACAACTTGTCAGAGTGATGTTGACTCCTTTTTTTTGTATTGTTTTGGAAGGTCCCTTGGGAAGATGGCAAATGGAAAGGGCAGAAGAAGACCTGGCAACATCCCCAGCCAAATGGAAAAGGTTGCTTTCCTACAGTCTGTTAGAACGTGAGGTGGTGGTGATTCCATTACCTTCAGTTTGCAAAGGAACAGCCTTGGAGAAGTTGGAAAGAGGGCCTCTGTCATCTCCAGTGTTGTCAGGGTGGTTCTTTCCTCTCAGACCTGCCTATGTGTTGAGTTTGCACCAGTTCCATGTGTTGGCTTAAATAAGGGATACATATAAAATATGTTAAACCCCTATGCAGACCTTCTTTCAAGGGTTAAGCAGTTCTCTTGCCTGCCTTGCACAAGCATCCTCACCAACAGAAATAAAATATTTGCAAGTCTAGTTTTAAAATATCAGAGAGCAATCCACTGAGTTAAATCAGGCTTCTAATGAGATCAGGAGATACACGTCTTCTGCTGGCATTGATTTCAAGCTCCTGGGCTTACTTTTTCTGCTTTTGGAGAAAGCTAAGTTTTTTTTCAGGACAGCTTCATGGTCCAAGAGAGGCCCAATGAAGATGTTAAACAAAACTGCGATACTTCCTCTTCTTTGTTTGAGAAGTGTATGTGGGTTGCATTCTTACTGGTAACTATAACAGTGAGATCTACAGTAATGATTAAAAAAGCCTTTGAATGAATTCCAGTCTCTCCTCCCACTAAAAGCAGGGAGTGAAGTCATATCCAGCTGTCACTGAGAATGAGAAATTCATCCAGACACCTTTACCAGCATTAGTCTTATATAAAAGTCAATACTTAACTAATATTGATGTACAGTCTGTAAGGCAAGGGTCAGGGCTGTCTACTTCTACCTCCATGTGTGACCCACGCCCTATCCCCGACCTTATTCCTTACCAGCTGCCTCTCTGGGTACATGGCATTTATCCACCATGATCTCTGCTGCATTTTGTCCCTCTTGTTCGCAGAAATGATTGCAGCTGGAATTTGAGTGGAATTTCCTGCTTTTCCTGGTTTCCGAGTTCTCTTGCCATGGGGTCAGGACAGGAAGTGGGATTTGGGAGATTATTTTGAATGCAGTGTGAGAGACTTAAGAAAAAAGTGAGGTTAAAATGGTATCCACTACTGCATCTGCAGATGTGCCAGTGTTTGTTCCAGTGTACTGCCGTTCATAGGGTCGTATGTTTTCTGTGCACAGCGGGACCCTGACTCATGACAAGAACTCCAGATCTTGCTGCCTAATGCAGATAACATTAGGAATGCCCAAATTAATTTACAAGTGATTAGCTAATCAATACATTTAATGAGGCTCCACTGTATAGGCAGAGTTGCAATTCAGAAGTAGAGAAGTCAAGACTTAAAACTGTGCGTGCATCACTGGCTTAGAAAGAGAAGGAGAGCCTGGGACAAGGATCACGCTCTCTGAGCACCTGGCTGGCGGGCGCTCAAGCATGTCTCTGTGCCTGCCTCAGGTACGTCTGTAAGTGCCCTAAAAGACATGTTGTTTCTTCCACAAGGTTATAACTGATTCCAGATCCAGGGTGAGATGAATAAACATATAACACAGGATACTGTGTTCCACCTCTGGTTGCCGTAGCAGAAAGATACCAATGGACAAAGCCCCGTGAATGTAAGCCTTTGGATTGGATTTTTTTTTTTTTTTTTTTTTTTTTTTTTTTTGTGGATGGAAGAGGAGGAGCAAGATGATTTGCAAAAGAGTCTGGGACTTGAAAACCACAGGATTCTGCGTTCTCGATTGTGACCTTTTGTTTGTTTCCCACCTAAACAGTGAGATTTCTGGGACCTCCTCTCCTCACATAGGCATTACAGGGAAGAACACGTTATAGGTTGTGAAGCAGCCAATGTGCTAGGAGGTTGGAGGCCTTACAGTACCTGCTGTTATAGAGGGCTGCTCTGCGTCATGTCCCTGTCCTCTACACCCACTCCAACTCTTGCAGCTCAAACATCCAGGGTCTGTAACCAGCTTCCCGTACTTTCACAGCGAGAGTCAGCCTCTGAGCTGTGGCCAGCAGAATCTGGCTGAGAAGCGTGGGAAACTTAACAGTAAGAGAGAAAATCTGCTCTATCAAGGGCTGTTTTCCTGGGGCTGCAATTTCTGATGCATCCAGCACATTTTTGGGGTAATCTGTACTCCTGGAGCAACACTGAAAAGAGTGGAAAGAAAAGTATTTTATCTTCAAAAAACAATTCATCCAACAAATTGAGAGGTTCGTGTCAGTCCCTAGCAAAGTAAACAGATCTCCCCAGGACTCATACTGCCACCTTTTGCTGAACCTATTAACCATTTCCTTAATGGCAGGAGAGTGAAGTGGATTTTCCTCTTCATTGCTTTTAAAGTAGGATGCAGGCTTTTAAAGTGGATTCTTTCAGAAAGAAGGAATAAATTAAAATACTTTGGAGTTCTTTTTTTCAGTTTAGTTTTTGTGTCATTGCAGGAGATTCACTTCATATTTTCTCTTCTGACCTGTATTTAAGTTGGAAGTAGACAGTTTTCCTTCAATATCCGATTGTAACCACCTCCTTTACTAGGACAGTTAAGGGGTATTGAAGTGATCGTTGTAGGCATTCTTTGCTCAGATGTTTCTCCATTGTGAGTTGTTGTGGTTGTCCAATAACCAACATTTTGTAATGTTTTAGACTAAAAGTCAGGGAGGACTGAACTTGTGGGAGAAGCATTCATTTAGGGTTGGTACTTGCGCAAGACCCAGGAACAGCTCTTAAGAAGCAAATGGCTCTGACCCAGCGCCAGCATTTGGGACTTGCCTCTTGCAATCCCATCCATTCCAAAATTATGATATTTGCTTATATAGACAATCAACACACCACCAGTCCTACGTTAACAGTTCAGACCAACTGGAAAATCACTCTAGGAACCAGATACACTTACTGGCTACTTCTGTCAGGCAGATCCATAGGAACTCTACCAAACTTCTGCCCATTACTCCTCCCATTTTATCTCTTGGGCTGCGATGTGTCAAAGTGTGCTGGGCAATAGCAGGTAACCCATAAAGGCATGTCTAGAAATAGTTCATAAAATTGTTTCTAAAAGAGCCGTGCTTTGTAGGCAAGAAGCACCACATAAATGATTTTGACAAAGGCTGGGAGATGTTACAGAAATGAGGAATACGATCAATCTGCACAAGACAGGTGCAAGATGACCTCAAAGTTCATTATAACCATGTGTGTAGACATAACCTGAATGGCAGGAGAGCAGCATACGTGAATGAATGTGGATGTTCAGCTTTCCTTTATTGGTCAGAGACTGTCCAAACAAACAAAACTATTCCCTGTCTCTTTGTTTAATAGTGGTTCCCGCTGCATAAAACCAATGACATTATCTTCCTAGTTGGCTAATGGGGTCTGAGAGACAAGACGTGATTTCCATCAACATACATATGCAAACATTTCTTTAGCATTTGGATTTTTTTTCAGGGGTATTTTGGGCAATCTTTGGGAGGGTAGGCATATGGGACAAAGACTGCATCTCTTTTTTTTTTTTTTTTAATATAAATATTTTGACCAGAAATGTTGAAATGTTTGATTTCTAACCAGTGGTAGATTTTACTTGCGGTATGTAGGATCATTTGCTCCTTTACTTGCTATAGTCATGACTGATCCAATGTCATGAAAAACCTGAGTACTGCCAATTGCAAAGCGCTCCTTATCAGCTGGGGTCTGTTACCTGTGAACTGTTCTGCTGTAGATATGTTATTGCTGCTTCCTCCTTGTACAGTCCTGAAGTACGACTTCCTCCAGCACTCAATTCTACTATCCAACACTCAATTCTACTATCTAGGTCTTTGCCACATTAGTATAGGTGTTTCATAATTATTTAAAGTTTTTATTTTCACCCAATTTCAGTGAGAATAACTCTACTATTCCTACTTAAGACATGGGGAATTAAGGTCACAGAAACAGGGAGGAGGGCTACACTCACAGAGAAACCCAGGTATCTAATTTCTTTTTGGTCCCTAAACAGAATTTAACACGTTGGTATCCCTTTATGGACTGGGATCTGGAAAGCTATTTGCAGAACCTAATTTTCAGGTGAAGATGAGTATTGGCTTACAAAGAAACGTATGCATTTTATGTCCTGTAGGAGTTTTCCAACATCCTTCAGGAAGTCTGCGACTGAGCAAGGCACCAGATTCCCATCTCCTGACACCGAGCCGCACTACCTAATTGATGCATTTCATACTTTCAGGAATGTATCCAATTTTTAATCTTTGATCTTGGTGTGAACTTACTTGATGTTATAAATTTTGAATTTTTAGTGTATTTTTGTACTGTTACAATTATGAAATTGGCTTCTCGTATTTATCTTCCTTCAGAAGTCGGAGTAACGTGATTATTGGAATCGGTTCTTTGAAGCCTGCGATTCCGCAGCTCTTTTTTTCTTTAGGCTGTCTCCAAGCAGTGACACCATGTCTAGGTCTCATCATAACAGCACTAATGAAAAAGCAAACCGAACAACCCATCATTAGGTTCATATGTCCTTTAGGATTCACTAATATCGCAATGAGTCAAGCTGCAGCGCTATCGTTTTGGCTGCAGTGTTTTATGGGCTCCCTGACCGAGTGAAGTCACACGGTCATCCGCGGGGCGCTGTGGGGCGAGCAGCATGCGGTCTCCTTGGAAACTGCAAAGTTGTGCACGAGGCTGGAGTGCATGTCCCAGAAAGGACAAGAGGAGAAGAGTGTCTGGTGGGAGATCTCCAGCCAGATTTTCGCTGGCCAATAGAGGAAAGCATGGCCGGTGACTCGGCCTTTAATCCAGCCTGCTGCTCTCCCCATCTCTCGCTTTTCTGACCCCCCATTAAAAACAGCAGCACGTTTCCTGGCAGGCTGCACATCCTGCCAGTGCGCTTTGGTGTTGCAGGGAGCTGAAACACAAGGAGATGCCCGCAGTAATAGCGTGTGCCATGGGCTGTCGCCCCAAAGCAGCAGAAGCTGTGCACAGACAGCAGCAATTCAGCCGTTCACCTCCCCACCCAGTGCCTGCTTCTAGAGGGGCCTCCTTCCCCAGGTTATATATGAATAAAGACCAAGGTGTTCCCAGGTGTAGCAGTGCATTAAAATCAATGCCTGCCAAAAATCAACTGCTGATGCCAAATATTTCCCCTTCCGTTGTGATAACAGCTTCATATTATGCAGAAAGACACTGCCAGCTCTGAAAATGAGCAGAGTTGTTGTCCCCAGTTCCTCTGCTAAAGCTCTCCATTGTCACGGATTCTCCCTGTTTAGTTGGCAATTTGTTTGTTGTTTGTTATTAGTATAACAAGAGTACCTGGGAATCCCAGTTAAAGTCTGCAGCCCTGTGGAGAGAGCAGCTCCCTGGCCAGCTGCCGTAGAAGGCAGGTCCGGCCCTGGAGAGCTCACGGTCCTTGTGCCAGGGTGCGGTGATGGATGAGTTGGCCAAACGAGGCAGATGTGGTTTGGAAAAAACTTACTGCAGTGGGATGCACAGAGTTTAGCAGAAAGGTCAGCTGGCTGCCTGAGAAATAGAAAGCAATGGGAACAATCTGTAAGCATTAAGCATGAGTAAATGATAAGATATGGTTTACCAGAGGATAGGTAATTGGACAGGTTTTTGGCACAAATGGGTGGAGCAGTATGGGAGAACACATGGCAGTGCTTAAGGGAGAAGTTGGCTTGCAGCTTTCTCAGACTTGTGTCTGGGATACAGTAAAGCTAGGGAGTTCCTAGGCTTTTTCCTGCAGGAAAAAAAAAAAAAAAAAAAAAAAGCTTTTTTCTTTCTACCAATTCTACCAATTTCTTTTCATAGTGCCCAGAAGAGTTTCCTAACTTTGTTTTTATTTGTTTTACCTTTCCCATAAAATTTATGGTCATCAAAATTTAAAAAGGTATCTTTTGGTAAAAGTTTTCAGACTTCTTACAAAGTCACATTTTGAAAACCAAATGTGTTTTTAAATGAGAACAGTTCACCAAGAAACTCCTTGTTCATTTTCTGTCTTTGTCAGGTTTTCACAGGGAAAAATCTGAACAAAACACTAACCCCATTGAAGGTTTTGGCTAGTAAATGTTTCCATGTTTGCTGAAAAGGTGTTTTTCCTGAGAAACATTCTGATGCAAACACTTCAATCAACTTCTGAAATTAGAAAGAAAAAAATATTAACAGAAATTTGCTAAAGTTTCCTAAAGGGAAACAAGTGTCAACGTTAGATAATTCAGAACCAGGAATCTCTCTCGCTGGCAGTCTTTTCTCAGACAACAAAACAGCTTCCTTGAACTCAACTTGACTCCTCAGTGCTGTGTCAGAGTATGGAGATTAGCCTTGGAAAACATGCTGGAGGCAGGAGAGGATGCTGCACTGTTGGGCTGGCAGGCAAAAAGCAAAACAAAAAGGATGGAAAGAATAAACAGGTTCGAGGGGAGCTTCTGCTGATAGTGGTAGGAAATCTGGTTGTAGAGTCAGGCCTGAACGTATAGCTGAGATTTTAGAGAAAATGTTTGCCTAGAAGACGGTGTAATCTCACAGCGGGAGGGGTGAGGAACCCGAGAGTCCAGCTGCAGGAAAGGAGCGGTGCGCTGGAAAGAGGAGCTGCCCTGGCAGACGTGTGTAAAGACAAACTATGCTCTTTGTTCGGAGGAAAATTTTGGACTGGAATGCAATTCACTGAACTATTGAGGAAAGTAACACAGAAAGAGAGTGCTTCTGGGAGATTTCCGTTAGAAATTGCAAAATCTTTTTCCCTCCTTTCTCTGCCCAGTGCAATTAAACAGTAATAGGAGCGCGTTGCACAGTTTATGAAGCAATAATCCAGTTCCCAAATGGATAAACCGGGAGACTGATGGCCAAGTCATTTATTCCAATGAGGAAAATAGATTATTGCTTAGGAAAGCAGCAGGATGGCATTGTTACAATTATTCTGCTGTCTGAGTTTATCAGCTCAAAAATCTAGATAGGAATTCTTTCTCTGGGCTCGGTTTCTGCTTTCCTCGCTGGCGTTGCCAGCCCCGTGCGAGGCGTCCTGCCGACTGCCGCGGTTACCTGTGGAGCGAGGCACGGCTCTTGGCGAGTGCGAGTGACGGGATGAGGGCTTGAGGCTGCAACAAAACATGGTAGCTAGCGAAGTCGGTGCAATTTTGGCCAGGATACGTGGAGACATAACATTATGAAGTAGGAATGTAACAGCTCTCATGTGACTGCACTGGGGATATTGTGCTTAGTTCTAAGCACCTCGTTAACAGAAACGTATTAACAAACTGGAAGGGATCCAGAGAAGAGAAAGTCAGTTGGGTATGTTGATTTACGAATTAAGATGGGCCTGAGTGGCCGATGTCCAATCTGAATCCCTGCTGGAATGCCTCCAGATCTTGCAGATGTTTGTGGGTTCAGGACTTTATGATCCCGAGTCCGCTGGAGTCAGCCGAAAGACTGCCATTGGCTCCAGTGATCGCTGGATTTGGGTCTGCTTGAAGAAACCTTGGCTGAACAGTGATTAAGGCTAAGGATATATATATAACTTGGAAAAAGAGTAAATAAAGGGGAATGTGATGTAAGCTTGGAACTATTAGAAGAGTGCAAATGTGAGGACCACCGTCTTGGCTGATATACTGGGAAAATGAACTGGGGACCTTCAGAGTTGGAAGCAAGAGCTTTTTAACAGCATGAGCCAAGGTGGCCAGACTGCAGCGTGTCCTCCTCTGGATCTGGGAAGCGAGCAGAGTGCCCCCAGGGACAGCATTAACCCAGTCCTGACAGGCACGAGGAACTCCATAGCAGTAATTGACAGAGCCGTCGTTTCAGGAGCAGGGGATACATTTAAGAAAAAGAAATGAGTTTCACAGTCATTAAGTGATGAGCCAGAGTCGCAAAACCCCTATATATTTTTCTGAACAAGCTTTCTGTATGAACAGATTGGACGGCTACTCGGAAAGCAAATTGCTCTTGTGATCGTTTAGTTTTTGGTGTCGTAGATCCATGATGGGACTCCTCCTCTCTCCCTCACTGTACAAATCCAGCCTTTTCTTTGATCCTGAGATCATGCTTTAGGATGTGGTCATGAAGACTGTTTCAGCTTGAGCTGATTCTGCTACCCAGGTGGGAGTCCCTGCCCTGCAGCTGCGTTTCCACCTCCGACAGAAGCTTTCCCTATGGTCAGGGTATTCTTGCAATTTCTTTCCCATACGAAGCTTCCTCATCTAATATGGACACAGTGCTCACACCACAGGATTTTTCTTCCTAGGAACACTAGTACTGGCTCTTTTATTTACCTAGTTCTTTCCAGGAATTTTGTATCATGGAAATATCAGCTACTTTCCAGTTTGGCTGAAGTTTGCCAGCAGGTACACAATTGTTAGACGGGAAAAATGACAGAGATACGATGATCTCTCAGTCTTTTTTTTTTTTTTTTTTTTTTTTCCCTCAGTAAAATTGGCCAAACAGACCTGTTTGTTTATATATTCTGTAATGACATACAAATCTGACTTAGGGAGAGCCCACTTCTTCCCAGAATACCAAAAACTTTGGAGCAATTAGTGGAAAAAGCTCTATTGTTTCAAAAGCTGCATGCCTGCTGCCTGCTTTGTTCCCTTAGCCCAGCTGTAAAGCAGGAGCATACCACGATGGTGGTACACTGAGACTTGCTTACAGATCGTTGCTAATGTCTGCTTGTTTTTTATTCCAAATGCTGCTTGCAACATAAAATCATATCCCAAGCAACAGATATTTCTCTACAAATAAGGAACCAATTTATGTCACAGAGTCTGAAATAATATATTAAAAATCAAAAAAAGGAAAGCAAATGTTGCTGAACTTTGTGTAACTGAAAGTGCTGCTAACGTCCATTGTAAGGCTGTTGGCTCCAGCCAGTGCGTGTTGTGATTGAATTTACTTAGTTCTGTGTAAACAGTGGATCAGACAGGTTTTGTTCAGATTATTTTTTTTGAAAGTACAAATGTGAGGCTGGAAATCTCCAGTGGATGTTGTTTCGTGTCAGTGACATAAGATGGGGCTAAAATCTTTCCAAACTTCGTACTGTAGGTGCCTTAGCAGACTTGGTAATATCACAGCAGGGAACAGCAACGTCACATCTGGAACATTAAAAAATTGGCAATGCTGAAAAGGCATTAGTAAACATTATTAAGAATTCCTTGCAGGCAATTAGACTGCAACAATATCTTTGGAGAGGTTTTTTTTTTTTTTTTTCTTTTTTTTTTTCTTTTGCATCTTTATTTCTATCTTGCTAATGAGAGACTAATGAGCCACAGACTTGTTACCTAGAAGGAATATCTCGACAAAGCTCTAGTGAACTTAAAACCAGTATTTACAGACTGATGACTGTTCGCATTCATTATATGTTTTAAATAAGGAGGGACTACAGTTAAAAAAAAAAAAAAAAGGAAACAAGTTGTTCCTTGCTAAGAGATTTCTGAAACTCTAAATGTCAAAAGTTTCCTAATGTCGAGGTTAAAGCCTTCCACCTTTCCCACCATTTAGGACTGAGCACAGATATGTGCAATTTTTGTGTATTTCTGCTATGCTGTTACCAAAATATTAGTCTTCTCTGGCCATTGCAAAACCTCCTTGTTCCTTTCAGTGACTTCAAGAGATTTTTTTTTTTTTTTGCTTCCATAGGAAACCAAACTTGTAAAAAAGTTGGCGTGGACCCACTGTCTATGTAGGTATGTATCTATGCCCCTGTTCACAGGGCTTTTTTTGTGAACACAGGTCTCTGTCCTTCTGGCTTTCTAACCTTAACTAACTGAAAGGCTGCAGATAAGACATTGGAGAATCTCAAGCAGAGCACACTCACAGTTGTGCCAGGCACAAGGAAATTACCAAGAAATTATCAGTAGCTCTGATATAAGCCTAGCAGTTAAGGCTCTTTAATGGGACTTGGGAGCCTTGGCTAAGTTCAGCTGTTCTGCTACCACGTCCCTCTGTGTCCTTGAGCAAGTCGTGCACGGATAGCTTTTAAAAACCTCTCATACAGGCTGCCTAAATCCAACCTGAGCTGTTGGGCTGAGTAGTCCAACAACTCCAGTATCTGGATAGATAAACATCTCTAGTACATGTCCTGTAGGAGCACTGAACACAGAGACATTTGCAACTGGATCCTAACTCAGCACTTGAGCAAGCATTTAATGTCAGTCGAGGAGAATTTAGTCTCCAAAGAGCATGTACCCAAAATAGAGCTTATTGTGACCACGCTATAAATATGCTCACACCTTCCTCTCCCCTTCCCACCCCAGAAGATCCTCCTGCGTTCAATGCATGGTGGCAAAACCAGCCTCAATATCTTTGCTCCCAGAGATGAGGAGTGTGAAAACTCGTTTTGATTTAGAAACAGCTGTTTTGACATCATTCCCTTTGCGAGGATGCATAAAAGTTTTTGGGTTTGTTCCAGACCAAGTTAGGAAACCTTGAATGTTGCCACAGAAGAGTTCTCGGGCTGCTCACTTTCTCTCAAATTTTCCAGGGTTATTTTCCCTTGGGATATCTGGTTAACTTGTTTAAGTTGCCGGTCCCTCTGGCATGTTGGATCTTTCACCTTGACCTGCTTATCCCTGGCTTCTCCCTTTTCCCATTCTGCGTCCCACGCGCTTATTTGTTTTATCTGGTCGGTTACAGAAGCCATTGTGTTCACTGGAAGCTGACATCCAGGACTTGGCATCCATTACAGGGCTAACAAAAGGCCGTAATCCAGGCTTTTCAACTGTTCATCCACACGGCTCGACATCAGCTGTGTAGGAGCGTAAACCTGCGATTACCAAGCACGGGGCGGCTCTCCCACCTGTTCCATCATTTCTCCACCTTATGTGCACTCGCTCTGAGGACTGTAAGCAATTACTCTGCTAGGTACTAAATACGATATGCAGCACATGGTAGTGTAAAATTATGGAATTTGGGGGTTTTAATGAGCTCAGGTGCAATACAAAAGAACTTTTTTTTTTTTTTCCCCTGTCCATAAAATTATATGGCTTGGAATCAGGGGTTTATACAGCCCTGGACAAAGCCATTTTATTTAAAGGGTGGGTGTAGGGGGGGGAATACAACAACAACAACACCCTAGCCCAGCACAATTATATGCAGATTTGTTCATAAATCTGGGCTGGAGCAGATGTGCTGCACATGTTGAAAATCCAGAGCATGTTGCTGGAACTTGAAATATAAACATGAACCTGTTTCCAAAGAGGAAAATCTGCTCACAGCAAGGAGCTGACCCCGTGCTTTAAACAAAGATCAAGTCCATTCTGCCTATTGTGCCTTTGCCATGTGTTTACTTTCCTTGCTTGGTGCCTAGGGTAGCTTAAGGAATAGCCAGAAGAAAAGAAACAATTTACCTAGGTCAGAAAAGAGCCAGTGGCACTCTGGGCATCAGGAAACAAGAGGTAGGATGTGACCCAACCCATCGAGCTAGCAAGGGTCCTATTAGGCTGGGTCAGGAGTATCATGCCAGATCTCTCATCTGTATTTTTAGATGCTTGAAGTCTTTTGCCCTGTAGCTAAATCCCATAGAAAAACATAACAGCACTTCACAGTGGGTAAGGCTGTAAGAAACAGTCTGCTTTAAAAATGAACCTGCACTCTGTAGGTAGTTGGAAGTGAAGTTCCTGTAGCCGGCTGCATGATTAAATTCCTTTGGAGGGTAGCAGGGCATGCTCTTGAAGACTCTGCACCCTGACTGAGTGCCACCATACTCACTCTGTTTAATGGTGGTGAGCTGAAATGCTGACAGCCCCTCCTACCCAAGGCTGGGAGCTGCCAGCTTTTGGCACCATCTCTTGTAAGCCTGTCTGATACATGTGGTAGGATGCAAGGTTATTTTTCTCTTTTCTTGGCTTTTTATTTTGTCAAGAATGAGTATAGGTTGCTTGAGAGGGACTGAGAATGCAAAGCGCTTTCCTCCTGACTGGTGAAAAAGATTAGCCCTCCAGGTAAGGGGCAGAGGTGGCTTTCTGGTTAGTATGAGGCTCCTTACATCCCATCTGCACCACACGGGTGAAGAAAGGAGTTCATTTACCAGACACACTGATGCCATGACCTACACAAACACTGAGGTTCCAGCTCTCTTTCTTCTTCTGGAAGAAAAGAGGTGGTGGAAGTGGTCGTCTGTGTGTGTGTGTTCTCATAACTCTCCCTGGGAGGTGCTGGATTAAGGCATGCCACTGAAAGCCATGCTCATCCACCTCTCCTTCCACCCAGAGGCTGGGCTGCTGGTGGCGTTAAGGACTTTTGTCCCTAGGACCAAAAGACAATAAATATTGGAGCCACTACTTGCATGGGCAGTCAGCTGCAATACCCTGCCTACAGGAGGGAGGTATTTTTCTGGAGGTTTCACAGCTTGAGAAACCTGCACCTCTCTGGCCAACTGCTCATGTTTTATTTTTCTTTAAATCAAAGAGCCATGAAAGGGAATGGCTGTTAAAAATCATCAGGTAGATGTAGTTGTAGGCTGGATCAGAAAGGAAATGAACAATTTATGCTGAGAACAATCACAAATAAAACAAATCTCTGGTTAGCTGGCTATAAAAGAGCCGTGTATCTGGATCAGCCCCTTGCTTGCTGCCACTTTCTTGCCCAACGTCTGTTTCCACCCATGCAGAGAGGGATGGGGCTGCCCTGCTTAAGTGTCACGAGCATTAAACCTGCTGAGGGCAGCAAGGTACCTACATGGAGCAGGACTGAACAGGTATCGTGATGACTAATCGAGAATGGGTTTCTATTTGAGAAATACCCACATGTGAAAAGTCCATTAGCTAATGAGGTTTCCAAGGTGTTTTACATGCTTGTAGCCCAAAGGCACAGACAGTAGAGAGCCCCGGCACCACACCACTGGCAAAGCTAAAAGGCTGTCGGTGCTGACATGTTCACCTTACACTGGAAAGTTTTAAATGTTCCCAGTGGCCCAACTATTTGTCCTTCCACCTGCCTACCGTTCAATCCATTGCCCGCAAATATGGTAAGAGGAAGAAAAGATGCATTATTATTAATAAATGAATGGAGCTATTTTGCTATTTATTATTTAAGTCCTCAATACCAGCAGGCTTTAGTGATACATGAAATACAGGCAAGTAATTTATTTATTAGGGAAAATAATGATTTTTTCTCCCCATTCTGGAGCCCTCTCTGACCCAAAACAGCAGGGGGTTTATCAAATACAAATATGATGACTTGTAATTTTAGAGTCTTTCAGAGCACTGTAACTGACAACCTTTTTAACATAAGTACATTGAGCAAATAATTTATAGAAGTATTCTGGGAATATTTTAGGGTGTTTTATTACTACTTCTGAAAGCTATGGCATGTTATTGATTTTGGTGTATTAATATAACCTAAAAGTGAGGGCACATGCTTGCCTCCTAATCCAAATCAGCTTTGATGGCAACCCATATATTTTACTGAAAGGAGCCTTGAACTAACGGCAGAGGTTAACAATTACACATCATAGCTAAAAGTTTAAGATAATGAATTTTGCTCATTACACACTGTCCAGCTCCAGCCATGGGAAGTTCCCCACTGCTCCCTCCTCCATGTTTCATCCAAACCTCTCCAGTCGCTATTTGTCAGGATTGTGAAGCCTTATTCTCGCATTCGTGTCATGCAATTTACATTGTATTCATGAAGGCTTCCACTGAGGAAGTGTAATCATCATTACTGTTTTCTGTACGCCATAAAAATAGTGTATTTCTCTTAAAACGGGATTGCTTGCTTGCTTTATATTTTTTTCATGTATATATATGTGTGTGTGCGTGCGTGTGTGTACACAGGCATAGGTATAGGTACCGACTGCTGCTGTATATACACGAGCGGATGTGGGCATTTCTCTGATTCCTTCTTTGCTGTGCCTAGACTCTCCAAACCGAAGCACCAAACCTGTGCTCTTCTTTTCTCTCTTCCCAAGTTTTTTCCGTTAATCTCTGTTGACAATTAGTTTCACCTCTGTTAATTCAGTTCTGGAGGACTTTCTATTCCCCACTTAATTCTTGGTTTTAAAAAGAAACAGTGGACAATTTTTAAGTGCCCTGACATGGGAATGCCATCATAGGAATGCCTTTGAACTGTGGTTCTTCTCTAGCTGTGCTTTTTTAAGAGCATCCAAACCGATCTAATTGCCATTGTCTTCCTCCTCTTTCAACAGACAATGGCTTCTTTTTTCTTGTCTTTCTTTTCCCGATCACTTACTGGTGCCATCAGTGTTGGCTTAGGCATGGGAATTCTTGGTTCTGCCCAGCTTTTTGAGAATGCAGGAGACCCTTTTGGGACAGCTCTGCAGCCCCAGGGACCCTTACTGGTGCACAAACAGGCAGTTTCAATGGCAGAGTGAGGAAAACAGGCAAGGAGCAGCCAGGAGAAAAAATCCTTCCAGATTTGTACCCTGCTTCAGACTTTTTTCGGACTCCAGGGCTGGGCAGCTGGGAGTTGTGCTGCACCCAGGAAGGATCTTGCTTCTCTTTACACCATGACTTGTGTTTAAAGAGCCTGTACATGGGGAATGGGGTGAGGTGAACTGAGGAGTATGCATTAAAATAGCATAAATTATGGAGGTTTTATTTTTATTTGGGGGAAGGAATCCAATCAAAATAACTCTGGAGGGGGGAAAAAGCATACAGAAGTTGAGGAGCAGGGAAGAGGCCATCTGGCTGAACATGCCGCCCGTTAAAATGTACCTTAATCCCCATTTCCTGCTTTTTTTGCCATATGCTTTTCTGTGTGAAAAGTCAGATACAAAGCGGTGCCCTTAAAAGAGAAGTTTCATTTCTGGTCACCTAAAAAGGTGACTCTTAATTAAATCCAAAAGAGGCATTTTATATCAGAGTAGATTTATTCACATCTTTATTTTCCAATAAAGTCTGCTTGCCCCTCCTGTCCTTGTGGCATGACTGATGCCACTTCCCACCCAAGACGTTTCTGGAGGAAGGATTTTTCCTCCCCTTTTTTACACAATTTAAAATTTGCTTTATTGTTTCGGTGGTAGAACTCCACTGGTGTTTGTGCCCTGGTGTAGTTAATGCCCTCCTTCTCAAAGCAAGAACACCAAGGCCTTGGGTTGAAGTAGGGTGGCATCTGCTTCCTTTGCAGTCAATTTAATGATTTGTAAATAGTCCTAGTGGACCAGCAGAGGAGAGGAGATGCTTAAATGCAGTGCTGAGCAATTGCAAATGTGAATTAGTTCTTGGGATTGTTGCAGGCGGGGTTTTATTGGTATGGTTTTGGAACATCCTACACAGGGCTTGATATTGAGGAGCATTTATTGAACCTGTGATTTTCAAGTTTTAAATTTTTTTTAAGCTTTCAATGCAAGTCTTCAAGCTCTGGCTAATTCTTACTGGAAGTTGCTCCCGGGGAACTTGAAAATCTGTGAATGAGCTCTCCCATCCATGCATTGCATCCCTCGTGTAGGATAGCCCAGAGCAGTGGTGGGACAAGTAGGCAGCTTGCCCCGGGTCCCTTGGCTAGCGGGATACAGACAGGCCCACCACAGTATCGTATTTCCTAATGTGCAGTAGACTGCACAAATTACAGCACTCATTTTTTCCAGGTGCATATGATACAGAGAGCTCCTGTTGTTGTTTTGGGTTCTTTATTTTTAGGTTCAGCAGATTTTATTGGGTTATTTTCCTACCCCGTGAACACAGGCACCCGCTAGTCAATAACAATCGCTCCATTAAAAAGGAAAAATAAAATCTTCAGTGTTAGCTGCACACACTAGAAATAAAATAAAAGAATAGAAAAGGAGAAAGATGAAGGGAAAACCAGATGCCAAACACTGTTTTACATGACACGACGTTTGGCGTCCTATAGACTCATGTCTTTGAATGAATGCAAGTAAAACATTAACAGAAAAGGTGCATTGTATCGCGTTCTCCTTCCATTCTTTGATATTATCCCCTCTGAAAATGAAGATGCTTATTTAACAGCTGCATTATCTTAAATGAACTTTTGGCTTCCAACGTGAGAACATTTTGGCCCCGACAAGACTCTCCTGAGGTTACGAACAAATCGATAGTAGCCAGGAATAGCCGGGGGGAGAGGCTCTCTGTGCTCCTTTTAGCTACCAGACCTCCTTCAGCTCCAAACCTTGTTATGCCTGAACCCATAGCCAAGTAAATGCTGGGATTTTAGTCGCAGCAAGGACGACCTCTGATTCCTCCTCTCCCATCCCCTGGAATTGCTCGGCCAGCCGTCAGCCCCTCTCCTAGGTCAGACCTCCCCTTTTGCTGCTACTTCCAGTGGCACCACAAAAAGCAAAACCCCAGCCCCGTGTCTTCTGCTCCTAAGTGTTCGGTTGCGAGCACCAGTCACAACTGGTTTGTGTTCCCTGCTTGCTTCTGCCGTTGAGGCTTTATTTAGGCTTGATAGTGAGTGAAACAGTCAGGTGTAAGATTTTAGGTCTCCGCTCAGATGAATTGCGCACGGTGCACGCCAAGCAGCCCGAGTGTTTACAACAGCCTGTGACAGAACACGTTACTCGCTGCGACGTGAGGCACTGCCACAGAAATATGGCACATTGCACAGGAATTGCTTTTACAGCAAGCTGAAAGTCGTGTTATTAGGGTTCGCTATTGGATTAACCCACCGCCAGGCAATCCAGCCGGATACCAGCAGTGAGGATTTATTACCGGCCGTGACTTGTAGTCACATCGGAGCTCACGATGAAATCCCGGTGTGTGGGTGTGTGTGTCTATAGGTGTGTGGGTGTGTGTGTATGTCTGTCTATGTGTGTGCGTGTGTCTATGTGTGTGTGTATCAGTGCTGGGAGGGACAGGGAGAGCGGCCGATCTGTAGGGGAGCTGGGCACGAGCTCCCATGGAGTGGCACTGCAGCTGCAGCCCTTTGCAGCATCTCATGTCCTATGCTTGGGGTTAAAAACTCCTCCCTTGTTGCCCAAACTGTGTCACTGAAAGGCACTTGGGGGTGAAGGAGGGGTGCAGTTTGTGTCTGGGTTACACAGATGGAGCCCGCTGGGGTTATAGAATAACTAGGGTTATTCTATTTGGTAGGTCCCAGAGTCTTTGCTGTTGTGTTCAGCAGCCCTGTGATTATTCAGGTTGCGTCCTCTCCCCCGATGCTTCCACCCAGCATGCCAATTTGTTTCAGATCTGTCAGTGTGGTGAGGGAGGTATGAATGCCTGTCCAGGGGGAATCACTCCGACACATCACCTGTGCGTTCTGCGGACAGCCCAGCGACCTGCCAACAGATGGCACTGATTTTCACCCATGGTTTGATGGCTGGGACCGAATTCTTACCTGTGACCAAAAAGCTCTGTCCCTCACTGCCAGTTAGCATCAGCTGTACTTTACCTCTTTCGGCCATGCAAAAACTAAAAATTGAAAAAAAAATAAAAAAGGAAAATATTTCTACTTTTGCTTGCAGCTGTTTAACCAATGTCCCGTCCCCCCTTCACTCCATTCCTGTGAAATACAAACAGTTTTTGTCAAGAAATGTCAATTTTTCTCAATTACCAGCCTGTGGGTAACCAGACCACCATTGTACGTGGCAATAATGAGCAAGCTGTAATGTCAAAAAAGCCAACTAATGAGGTAATTAACCTGTTATTATATGATAATGACTATGCACTTGCACGCTTGATGGCTTCAATGTAATTAAAAACTTTTAATATGTGCCTGTTTGTGACCTATGAAACAATTGAGAGGTTCTGAGGATTCAAGCTTTTTTCTTTTTTCTTTCTTTCTCTCTTTCTTTCTCTTTCTTTCTTTTTTTCTTCTCTTTCTTTCTTTCTTTTTTCTTTCTTTCTTTCTTTCTTTCTTTCTTTCTTTCTTTCTTTCTTTCTTTCTTTCTTTCTTTCTTTCTTTTTCTGTCTTTCTGTCTTTCTTTCTGTCTTTCTGTCTGTCTTTCTGTCTGTCTTTCTGTCTTCCTTTCCATCTGTCTGTCTGTCTGTCTTTCTGTCTTTCTGTCTGTCTTTCTTATACATACAGTTTTGCTGCCTTTGAGCCCTAAAACTGCATATAAGACTTAGAAACAGATTTGACCCTATGGAAATCCTTTGGAGGAATTAGAGGACTGCAGCCTACAAACCATTGACCATTGCGACCTGAGTTTTCTGCAATGGGACAAAGAGTATTTGTTTTGGATTATATCGCGGAGAGTTAAGAGACAGTGTAGCACAAATCACAACGTGGAATTTTAATCTTTGATTTAGCAGATGATCTAGGCTGCTGCCAGAACAACACTTCAGTAAATACTGTAATTGAAATCTGAATGTGAGTGTTCTTGAAATCTGTGGAACTGCTCACAGGTTCAAGTTAAGCACATACTTAAAATATTTGCTGAATCAGTCTGGGAGCATCTAGAAAAGCTGCCTGTTCTTAAACTTTAAATCCACAAAAGGAATAATCTTCATTTGGGTAACATGAACCTTGCAGAGATTCTATCCAGAGTGCCTCCTTCTAACAGCACCGGGGGATCGCTAACTTCCTATTTCTCCAGAGTAATTTCTTCCTATCCTTAAGACTGCGCTTGCTGCTACGAGACTCTTTTTCTTCCTCCTTTAGATATCCCTCCCCAACTGGTAATTTATTATTATTTTAAATCAGTACACACATAAACATTGCTATTTTAATTAGGGAGAAGCAAACAGAAGTCACAGGCTATAAGGCACTGCGAGTACGCTTGCTACTCTCACATTTTAATTATTTATTGAAGTAAATAAAATTAAATATTTTCATAGCGATCCAGAACAGGATTTGAAGTAATTACTCTGTCAAATTCATCAAAAATTCTCTCATCAAAATAAAAACCTTGATGTCATTGAATAATTTATAATACAAATACACAGAAATTGTAAAGTATTATAAATAGAAAACTGCAGGGTAAGTGAACATGAATTAGTTAAGGGTTATGTTTCTGAAAGAGCCTGTCATAAGCTGTATAAATTTTTAATAAGTGTTTTTGAGGCCTAATTTTCAGTGTACAGTATATACCAACAACTACAGGAAACAACCCGAGAATGGTGATTTAAAAACACAGCTGTTTGCGAGAGAGGCCAGATTGTGCCTCCTCTTCCCGGGCCTTTCTCTCACACAATTGGAACTAATGATGTTTGCCACCAAATGCCTATGGCTTAACATGAATCATCTGCCTAAACAGCAAATCTATTAAGTACATATCATCTCTATTATTATCAATGAATACCAAGCGCTGGGACAATATCTAGCCTATTAAAATCCCAACTGTTTGGTGAGGCATCCCTACGCCAGTGACCTGACACCAGCCTGCCTGTGCTTAGGCCTTGGGAGTGTTTCTGGTGTCACCGAGGACCTCTCCTCCTTGTGCGGTGGCTGGAAGGGGCTGTCAGCCTTCCCTGGCACCTGCACGGCCTGATCCTGCAGGCTGCCGTCTCCCTACCAGTTGTAAAAGGAGCTGGAACTGCCAAGCACCTTGCAGGGGGATGGCAACTTTTGCATTTGATCTTGTAATGCCGAAGGCGAATCTCCGTGTTATCAATAAGCAAGAACGTGTCAGAAGCAAAACCTCTGATCTCAAATCCCCCGACATCACTTGCTCTTCTTTTTCTGATTCTTACTGAGTTCCAGATCAAAATTTTCTGCTAAAAGGCCTCCCATAAAACAAATTAGCAACAGATCTGGTCCTTCCCATGGTAAAGCCATTGTTTTCAGTGGATCTGAGATGGCTACGAATACCAACAGCCTTTCGAAAAACTACCACTGCCAACCCACGGTAGACTTGAAAAATAAAACTTCCTCCTTCCCAGCCAAATGAAACCTGAGATTTGTGTTTGGATCTTGATCTGAGACAGCAAAGAAACCTGCTACAGCTCCGCTGAGGCTGAGGGAGCTCTGGGTGCAGCGGTGTAAAGCTGAGGTAACACCACTGGAGTCAGTGGATTTGTTCAGACTTAATCCCGTCATAATGAAGAGCACATTTCAGCTGTATGCCTAGAAGTCTTTTTTTTTTCTTTTTTTTTTTTTTCTTTTTTCACTTCTTTTTCATAAAGGTCATTAGGCAAATTGTACTTCTAATCCTAAAAGTAGTTCTAGAGTAAAAGAAAATATATTTGGTGCCATGTGCTGTTTATTCTGTTTTAAGAGGGATCATTTCAGGGAGTTTTTTTCCTTTGCTTTCTTGTTGCACATCACCATTTTGGTAGACATGTCAGTTCAGATCATATCTGGCTAAAACTTTGTTTTTCAAGAGCCGGTAAGAAGCATGCACTTTTTTGATCGATATGCGTTACAGAAATAGACACAGGTAATGATTTTCAGACAGCTAAGTCAAGGAAGCTTTATCAGATGTACAATATGCTATCTCATTTCATGCATGCATCTACCTCTGGCAAGGTTCTTTCTATTTCTGGGACCTAAAAGGGCCTCAGCAAGGTAGTTCGGCTTGTAAATCTCTGCTACATCAGAAAGGTCAATATACAAGATGCAAAGCAGGCACAGAATGACAGGAAGTGGGAGCAGGATGGGAACAAGTTAAAAATTGCAATCCTTCTCTGCTAGGAAATGAAAAAACATGTACAGAAGTCATGAGAATGCTTGGGAAATATTCAGGAAGCTTTGGAAAGCCTTGGTATATGCAAATTTAAAAGTAGCCTAAATTTTGCATTGATTCTCTGTACAAGGTGAAAAACAGCTTGAATGTAGAACAAGAGAAATCTATTGACTGGAGGGTAGACATAGGAACTTATTGCTGTACTGTTTCTCTTCCCATTCATCAGCTGAGATTTTCTTAACTGGCTACTTCAGTAGTGCCACCAGGTATTTTGTGGAGGTTTTCAATGCCCAACTTCATGTTCCCTGTTCAGGACGATGTGGGGAATATTTACCTAGTATTTCAAAGATTACATTGCTTTGCACCAGATTCAAAGTTTTTAATGACTTTAATTAATGAGAAACCATTTGATCACGTTACCCCTAAATTTTATCTATAATAATACTGCATTTTCTTATAAATCTGGCCTACCAAAGCCTGCACAGAGCACAGACATGGAGGCTTCCATGTATTAGTTATTCGCTGAGTCCTTCCTTTCTCTCTGTTCAATAATTGATAGGCACAATTGTTCCTCCTACTTCTTCACTGTAGTCAATAGTATGTCATCCTCTGCTGTCATCTCAGGTCACCTTGCTGAACTGCTTGGGCTTAGGAGTCAAGTCTGGTATAGACGAGTTAAAACTTTTGATAGTAGAAAGAGATATTCATTTAATATGTTGGTTGCTAATCATTACCAACCCATTTTAAAATGAGAAAGTAGCTCGTATAGGGAATCGCTTAATTTCCCTAAGCACATTTGGGTCTCACTTGCTTTAAAGACGTGCTCTTAGCTTGATTTTTCTCTTTGGGTTTGGGGTCTTTAACATTTCCTCTTCTATTGCTTGTGGTTTCATTGTAACATTATTCTTACCACTTTTCCTCTTCCATCTATTTCACTTTCTACTCCACAAGGATATTGTAGTTTTTTTGGACGTCAAATGGAACGACAAAGGGAAAAAATCCCCGCAATTCTTTTTTCAAACTATGAATAGTTTTCCTTTAAAAAAAAAAAAAAGTTCTGGTTCATCTGCAGCCAAGTTTATTGGAAATGACAGCTCAAAAGTTCAGTGAGTGAGTGAAGTTCCTAGAGATCAGAAGCCCTCTGCTGTTTCTACTGTTTCCAGGCCTCAATACAAGGGCACCTTTTGGAAGTTTCAAGGTCAGCTGTAGGTCTATTATTATGTTGAATGGAAAGGAAATAATTTCGCACTTGTATCCAACTTCTTGTCATCTTTCTCCTTACCCTACTTGGCTTCTTTGTAGTACTTGAAGGCCTCAGCTCCATCTCTTTTGGCCATTGTAAATGGTTTGATTGGTGTTGGCCATGTTATCCCTTCTGTCCTCTTTATAAAAAGAAAATGATCATGTTGCATTGAAGAAACCATTATTGCCATCAAACAATCTGCCTTAATTTTCACCTTCTCTGAAAGTTTCAACTGCTCATCAACATTTCAGAAGGAAGTGACTGTGTTGGTTTTCAGTAACTCTGAGGAATCCTACCAGTTCTGATCCACACTTTGGATAAGTCATAGCACAGAGACCACTTTGGACAAAGGATACGCTGGTCTTTTCTTTTTATTTTTTCCTCTCTGTCGCTTTTTTTTTTTTTTTTAAGCATTTGTTCAAGCCACCCACGGCGAAGGTAGAGATGTGAATCTGTAGAAAGTTCCATTAACCAACCATCTCTCCTAACCTGTAACATGGAGCACTCTAGGATTAAAATTGTGTATGTCATGCTCAGAATGGTAGCTTTGCCTTCTCAAGAAGGGCTAAGGCTGGGGTGTTGGAGACAAGCATTTGCAGAAGCCCACCCACAGATATTTCTTCTCAGACTCTCTTCCCTTCTGTGCCCAGAAGAATACTGCCAGACCTGGTGCATAATTCTTGCTGAGCTCTGTCTGGCTGTCTAAAACACAACACCCATTCAGCAAGCTGCTCCTTGCCCTACCTCCCTTTTTTTCTGATTCACAGCAGAGAGAGATGGGAGACTGGGACATGCCCCTCTCACTATTTCTGCTAGAGACTAGTTTTAAATGGGGGCTCAAGATTTAAAAAGTGCAAGGTGTTACGCCCTAAAGCACCTCCTGTGTTTTGTTTGGCATACAGAGTTAGTGGAAGTTTCTTAACCACTCCGTTTTGCATATGGTCACTGGGGCTGAATGTGAGACCACAAAGCACCTTCAGCTCTTAGCTCTGAAGATTTCCTTGGCTTTTATGGAATGACTCCTAACTAACACCAGTGTAACAGGGATTACGACTGGAGCCATCTCTCATCCCACAGACACCCAAATGATTCTCTCTACAGGGCCTCTATGGTGCTTTTCCTGTATTATAGTAAAAGTGCACTATACATTTATCTGAGTAAAATAAAAAGCTAAAGGCAAAATTCAAGTCTGAGGGGTTTTAATTACAGGTCAAAGGAAACAATAGAGAAAAGAATAAAATGTAGAGAAAGAACAGTCTGAAGGACTTGCCTGGCTACAGCAATTGTCTTGAATAAAATGATGGGAAGCGCCTTCAGGCAGGTTAGGTTGTCCTCAGCCCTTGTACGTGTTTATGATTATCTACCACTTTTATGCTCTAAGAAGTAGTGGCAGTGTCTGATCTCAGGGACCCCAGTGTCATACGGAAACTACTATTCAGAAAGATATAAGGGTCTATAATTTTGCTAGAAGAAAATAATAGCAGAAGCTCAAACTGGTGAGCAAACTTAGTGCCTTTTTCTGACCTGCCCGAGGTGGTTTGGCAGGTGTGAGGAAGTCGCATTAGCTCCCAGCCACGTATCAAGTGGATTTTCAAAGAGCTTTTGATGACTTATAAAACAGAACGTGGTTTAGGGTTTGAGTATTTATCTGAGCAGCTGTCTCTGTATGGGCCTAAGCACTATTTGACATCATCTAAAGCTGTTTTATTGGCCGTTCCAAAACAAACAAAACACAAATAGGCTTAACACCTTCGGAAGGCAACTGCTTAGTTATTGCGTGGAATTCATTTTGGGCTGGGGATCTGTAAAGCTGAGTCAATACGTTGATTTGAATCTACACTGCAAGCTTACCTTTTAACCTGCACTTGTTCCTTCTTCTAATAGAGCTTTTCTTTTTTTTTTTTTTTTAACTACGTGTTATTGATTGTGCCTTTATTGTCAACTGCCCTGCATGCATTTGCATGAGAAATGCTATGGACTTCTGCTTTGAGCTGACTACCTAGGAAAGAGTTGGAAACAACCCCTCACTTTTGTCCCCACTCCTCTTGCTTTACAGAGGGGATATTTCTGGGCTGTTTACCTGAAGATTGGGAGCTCCTTCCCATCTTTAATATGCACTGCTTTTGGTGGAAGGTTGGACCATCGGGAAGCTACAATGTCTTCCGTTAAGGAATCCAGGACGGTTGCACTGAGCAAATGCTCCTCTCCAGGTCCTCTTTGGCTCTTGTGCAGCTGCTGCTGACATGCTGCTAGGTGGTTTGCTGGTAATACCAGGGGCTGTGACATCTTCCATCTTCAGCTTATCAATAACTCGCATTGAGCTGCCACTGCTTTTAGCCTGTGCAGTGGCTGAGAGGACTGACTCGAGGATGAAGGTTATCTGGCTGCAGGCCTGCTCAGGTGAGACAAATAATTCTTACAGGAAGGAGGAAATGTCTGGCGAAGTGGAAGTAAAGGGTAGCAAGGGGGGCTGAATCCTCTCTTCTCAAGTATTTGCTACTTTCATGATGTCAAATGTGGTGACATGAAATGCCATATTTTCCTTTCCTAGGTTTTTCCTAGGTAGTATTTTATATCTGGATTTACAGGTAAAATGTCAAGACATTATTTTTCCATGAAATATGATCACTACCTATGTTTTGGAATGGGTATACGCCTTGAAGGGTTTATAATTAACCTAAAAAAACCTCAGAATTTCTGGCCCTAAATCTTCATCTGGAAAGTCAACTTGATATTTATAACATGCTTGTTTGTTGTATTGTTTTAATTTACTTGGTTTTGCTTGTGGCATGTCCTGAGAGACTTCATCTTACCATGTTTTTGGTAGACATGATTACAGCTGGACAGGAGGGGCATTGTGTGAGCTCCTTGGTGTCTTCATTCTCCTCTATTTTCCTGTTTTTTCCCTACTTAGAGACATAAGTGCCCTTGTACTTGTTTAGCACTCTGGAAAAAAAAATATGGTAAAGCAATATCCTGGTGTATTATCCTCAGAAAAGAAACAAACTGCCTGGGCTTGTTGGGCCAAAATTCAAGGAAGAGAATATAGATTTTGGGTGCTCACTTTGAAATAGCTTTCATAGCTGAAACAGTGGGAGTTAAACCTGGTCCAGAGCTTTGTCGTCTAGGTGAGGCACTTCTGTAACCTCCATTCCTGGGTCACCTCAAGATCTCTTTTACTTTTTATGTACATGAGACCTGATTTACACAACAGAATATATTTGATTCTTCTAAAGTCAGAATTTTTGCTGGAATTTTGCAGAATGCAACCAGGATCACCCAAGTCAGAGCACAAGCACAAGCACCAGAATAGATATGTGACCCCTTCACCTTGTGCTCCCACATGGCAGCACTTACTGTTGCCACTATGCCACTCCATCGGCTCTTATAAATGATTCTGCCACCCCGCCCTGTGATTAAGTATTGCTGTTATAAACCAGATACCTCTCATGTTATAACAACATCTGTTAACTAACAAATTGCTCATTAACCAAGAGTAGCAGTGGATTTCGCCAGATTACAGCTCTGCAGGTCTTTTACAAAAGAGCTGTCAACAAATTGTTGTGCCTTTTTTATTCCTTAAAGATTCAAAGTAATTTTCTTGTGGGTATTGAGTTTCTTAAAGCAGTGGTTATCTCATACACTTCAGTGTTATGTAAAAGCACTGTAAGATGATATCTAAAAAGAACAGGTACTTTACTGTACTATTTCACGGGATAAAATATCCTTTCTATATGCCATCTTTCAATGGATTCCTGAACAATGCATCAAAACTTAGCAATAAACACACTACTGTCATATAATAGACCCTATACTTTACAATACCTACAGGGAATCACTTTTTAAAGTCTATAACATACAGTAGTCTTTTTATATGAGTGACTGAGTCATATAAAAATAAAAATTGATAAAAAATAGTAATAAATCTGGATTTTATATCATGCACTGAGCAAAGTCTAAATTAAACTACTGTATTAAACCTTCTATGAAGTAGACCTAATTAATTAAAAACACAGGGGTTAAGCAATTTAGCCATCAATCTCATAGCTTAAGTGGGGGATGAGGTACATATGGTAGCTTACTGAGGAAGAAAAATGAAAGACCTGTTCTCTCCAGACTCTCATTGACATGATCTAGGGGAGGTTAAATATGAGCCGCTATTCCCAGGGAGACTTCTCCTACAGTTCCCCCAGCAAGATGACTTTCCCAAAGCCCTCGGCAAGTTGGAGCGTGTCACTTATCTCCTTATTCCAGAGCAGCAAGTGGAACAAAGCAGGCTCACGATGCCTTTCTGAAGGAGTCAGATGTTGATTGAAATGGCACTGGTGCCACTGCGGGGGGATTTTTCGATGAGTTCACATTCACGAGTTACATCGCTGATGCAATGGAGTCCGCCAAGACTCCCAGGAAGGAAAGGGAGATGGTGACTTGTTTCCTTTCCCTCCAGAGATCGGTCCTGGACCTGGGAGCGTGCCTCTTGCACGCCGGATACCAGGCCTGAGGGTGATAATCAAACTGGAGAGGAGCAGGATTGGACGGTGGCCAGAGGTGCCCTTCTTCAGAAGGCAACCTCAGCAGAAATGCAGCCCAGTGACTTGATGGAAGGTTTCAGCTTCCAAATCCTCAACGTGTGTATCAGAGGGAGCAGCTCAGGGAACTGCTAGCCAAAAATTTTCCATTCAACCCTCTCTTACCACATTCCCTCCAACTGTCAACTTTATTTTGGTCAAAGCAGAAAGTTTTGTGAAATAACTGAGATTACTTTTGTTGCAAGATCTCACTTTTTCATTGAATGACTGAATGCCCAAGAGATGAAACTTGCAGGAGCTGGTTCATTTCTAAATTCAGATTTGATGTGGCTTTTCACATGGCTCCATCCAAAAGCTTAAAGAAACTTTGGTCTCAAAAAATGGAGATGGAAGAAGCAAAATGTTGCTGCACATTATGAATGAAAAAAATATAGATATATACCACTGGTCAGATGTCTTTTCTTTCAGTCTTTGGCTCTTCACCATCACAGATGCTATGAACAAAAATAAATTTCTTAGGATTTTCCTCAACAAGGGCACAGGTTGGGTTGCCAGTGGGTGAAGCTGTGGGTAAAGACTTGGTTGGGTCTTGGAGGGCTGAATTCAGGAAATCATGGAGCATCTTTCATTTTCTTGGGTTCCATAGTGAGAACTGCTATTTGGGGCTCCTTGTTTTTAGTAAAATAATCATGTTCAATGTGTAGACCACAATATACTTAGAACAGTGTTTTTCCTCATTTCCTACTCTCTTGACTGAAACCCGTTTCCCCATATTTTGCAACCCCCCAGGGTGACTATAAAGAAAGGCAATGTAACTGCATCATCCCCCTCAAGCTGCTGCAGTTCCCTGAGAGAAGAACTCTTGAAAAAGGACTTCACATGGAAGTAGAAATAAAATTCAGTGGTATTTGCACTTGGTGGTACAAAATGATAAATAAGCAAGATACATCGCTTAGTATTTTGCTCAAAGCTTCTCAAGTGGGAAGTCTTTCACAGATGGACTTTCTGAATGCTTAAACAGTGGAAAGGAAGGGATAAGGATCTACCCTGTAATATCTGGTTAATTCCTGGTACCATTCTATTAATTTAACATTTCTTCATCCATTTGTATCTCCCTTGAAACCCTCAATCAGTATGACAATTAATGCCGCACGCACGCACGGATCATCTTGTCCTTAGCATCGCCCTCTTCCTTTTTTCTCTTTTTTCTACCCCAGACCTGACAACCTAAGGGTGTTTTTTTTTTTTTTTTTTTTTTTTTTAATATATATATATATATATATATTGCACTGAACAGCTCTGATGAAGAGCTGCACCCAAAAAGCAGACAGATTCCCACTGCATGTAAAAATTCCCCTTTGGATCAGAACTCAAAATTGCATCTCTGTGGGATGAGTCAATTCAAGTGGTTGCTCCTGCAGCAAACTATTAATATATTTTGCAAGTCAACCAGCTGCCTGGGCTGCCCAGTGACCTTATGATGAATAGATCCATCAGGGAGGGGAGAGGCAGAGGCATGTGGCTGTAGATAAAGGCTGGAGTGGGATCTCCCTTTTGGCAGGGGCTTTCCATATGACCAACTCATCTGCAATGCAAAGATGCACACTTAGGCGTACCAGAGATCCCCCGCATCAAATGCAGGAGTTTACCTTGTTTGCAGGCTCTTGAGCCGGCGAATGTATTCGCGGTTGGAGATGCACTTCAGAGTTCAAGTGGCATTGGGAACACTCTGCATAATGTGCAGCCCACTTGAGCTGAGCTCGTGAATACAGGCAGCCGCTGAGAGTTGTGTGGTGGCTCTTAGTAGAGGATGGCCCAAACCTTGAAGATCTTGCTCGTTGTTTCTTATTCATCCTGTATCCAGGAAAATCCTTTATTCTGTAGAGGAGAGTGAAACTAAAGAAGGACCTTGAGATTTGGCCTGCTATAAAAAACAAGTTTACAGGCACTTGTCTCTCAGCGATCCTTTAAAAGAAATTATTCTCAGATATGTGCTCCTATAGACGTGGCCTTTCACCTCCAGATTGTTATGGATCTAGCATCCTAAAATCAATACTCCATAAAGGGTATTCTAGGTACATCATCCAGGTTCCTTAAGATAAGGTGGGATAAATTTCTCATCTCAGTAAAGAGAAATAAGACCCTCTTGAGCTTCATTCAATCCACCTAAAATCTTAATTGTCTCCTGGTGGTGCATCTGGCTCTTCTTTACCTGCCCAGGAAGCCAAGAGCGACTGTTCCCAGCTTAGGTGAGCTCCTGAAGTACAAGAGGAGTCAGGGAACTGAATATGTTATTAACAATTGCACCCAAGGAAAGCTGGCAGATGTATGTGATAAGGACTTGAGTTACCACTTCTGCAAAGATCAGAAACTTTTGAAGCGAATTCAGCACAGAGAAAAAGCATTTATCTAGAAATAGTGCATGTAAGTCTCCTTTTAGTGTTACATAACTTTGCTGCCAGCAAATCCTGGTGAATAAAAATAAAAGTGTTACCAGTGCAGCATTGGTCTTTTGCATTTATAAACAATGAAGCAAGAACAGAGAGATCAACAGAGCAGGCTAAAAACATACCTTAATGCTCTTGGGGAAACCTTTACAGAAAGTCACTAAGGGGACTTTTGACATGACAGAGTGGGCCAGGAAGGAGTTTCTTTAAAAGGAAACAGTATATTTGAATATTCAAACCAAGCACTGAGCATTAAGTAAAAAAGAAACTACTACACGCAAATCTTCTGCAGCTTAGAGCTAATTAGACCTATGCCTCAGAATGGCCCAAGCCTTGTGCAAGGTGGCAATGGTTATGATAATTATATTTTCATTCTGTGTTGGGCTGTGAGTTATATGCGTATTGCCTATAAATGCTAATGGGAACTATGTATGTAAATCCCCTCCTCAATGAGGTGAGATTATGCCCTGATGTATCTTAAGTAGCATGTAAATGCAGCAATTGGGGTGGCAACTACTCATGGCTGCAAAATGCAGGGCTTTGCAAACCTTTAAGGGAAGCGACACTTATCTCTGTGACAGGCTTTACTGGGGCAGGTGGGTATGGGTGACCCGAATATTTGGAATTACCAGTGATCACTTTGATTTTCTTACCCTGCATTTCCCATCAAATATAATCAGTGGGAACAATACAGAAACAGTATCAATTTCCCGTACGTAGTAAGAGCTTTATCTGCATAGGTACATACTGTTATACATTTCTTAGTTATCTGATGTATGTCGAGACTGAAGAAGGTTAGACTACGATATATTGATACAGGTAGGTATAGGTATATGAGATACTGATGCTAGTCATGCCACCTTGGAAGTTAACATTTCTGATTGCACGATCTTTCTTCACTCTTGGCAGCTTATTTGCTACTTGAAGACTAATTAAAGTAGCCTGTTAGTGCCTAACTGGCCAACTTTGCCATAATCGCATAAATCA
Organism: Cygnus olor; assembly: GCF_009769625.2. Taxonomy (NCBI): domain Eukaryota; kingdom Metazoa; phylum Chordata; class Aves; order Anseriformes; family Anatidae; genus Cygnus; species Cygnus olor. The sequence continues at coordinate 8,300,916 of NC_049182.1, forward strand.
TACATACAAATGAGATACTGGTGTACAAAGGGTCATTGCTTCCTATGTTCTGTAGTCTGCTGACCGTAGGACTGGTCACACCCTGTATTACCTCTGTTATGTCCTGACTTGTACCTCAGTGCAGTGTTTCTTGATCCCCATTGCACCATTCACGCATTTGAGCTAGGAACTTTGGGCACAGCTCTGTTCCAGTCACTGCCCTGGGACTGGAAGCAGTCTTCTGGGAAATGTGCAGGACATCATCTCCTTTCCTGGCCTCTGCTTTCCACTAGGATCAATCCACTGACCTCAGCAAAGCTCCTTTGGATTTGCTGTAGTTCAAGCGTGAAGGGTGCCAGGCTCACAACAAATAACAACAAAGCACGTATGGGCGGTTTCAGGATCTAGGTAGGGACTTTGCCACAGTGTGCTCTGCCCCAGGTCCATGAAGTCTGGACTGAAGTAAGACAGGAGGGGAGAGACTAGATTTTCTTCTGCGAAGTGTTCCTTCACACAAAGAAATGAATACCAGCTGAATGGCACAAATGAACTCCAAGGAGAGTGGTCCTGAGCAGCACTCGAATAGTAATGTCTCCCATCCTGCCCCTTTCTTTGTATTACTCTGTTCTTATTCTAAGTATTTATTTACTGATTATGAGAAAAAACACACGACCTCGGAGGACCCCCAGCAGGTGCTCACAGCCTCCACGGGGTCCTTGAACAACCGTGGTATTCTCTCCCTGCTTATTACGGTCCTTTCTCAAATGTGGGAATGCAGAGTTCAGACCTGCTGGAGTATTTGGGGGGATTGAAAGATATAAATAAGCCAGCTGGGGCTTCAACCCACCAGCTCAGCAACATTATATCGTGCTAGTCTTTGTTTTCACTGTATCACCTATTTTTCGGAGCAGCGGTATAACCAAGTTGTAAACTGCACACCTTACAAATCAGTCTATCCTGACATTGCTGGAGCATTCATTACAAGCTGTAAAAAAACACGAGCAAGGAAGGTTTCAGTTCTGCAGCCCAATTTTCCATTGCAATAACCCAATTAACTGGTGTGTGTTTGTTTTACAAAGCTCTAAGCTACAATAAACCATGCCGATACACAGGCTGCAGAAAGCTTCGTAATTAGGACAAGGTGTACAAATTAAACCACTCTTTTTAAACTTCAAACCAGCTAACTTCTGACATACTGTACTGCTGGGGCTTCTGGGACTAAACCCAATTAACATCTTAGTATTTTATAAGCATCGTTTTAATTGCATTTGTATGCAATCTTCTCTCCAAGAGCCTTTCAAGGTGCTAGCCCTCGTTCAGATTTTATTACTTTAGTGATTTAAATCTCCTCTATCTGTGCTTCCCGTTAATAATGACTAGTGCTGCTTCAAATGCCGGCCCAACATAAAACTGAGCTCTCCAAAGAATTATACTTTAAAACAGTTACATTTAACTTTATTATTACATTTTTTTTTCTCCCTCTGTTTGAACATTATGCCTTGAACCATTTTATCAAACTGTCAGTGCAGTTAAGTGCTGGAAGAGCAAATGTTTTACTTCCTGGCGCTTTGCAGTGGCGCAGCCTCTTGGCCTGCACACGATGGAGTTTGCACCGCACAAACTTGTCTTAGAGCTTTTCTCTGGGCAGCCCTAGCGATTTGTGTGTCCGCAGATTTTCAGGACGCGGGGAAGCTGGCAGGGAGAGGTTTAACTCTGTGGGAGACAGCAAAGCCAAGCCCTCAGGCTGAGTTGCTTTTCTCTTATTTTAGGACAAGAACTGCCCTCCTATTTTGTCCACCAAGAGCCTGGGAAGCTCTACTCACGTGAGTAGTTTTATTGACTGGAATGGGATTGCTCAAGTTTGGAGGAACTGGGCCTCGATGGGAGCAGTGGAACATTCCGTGGAAAATCTGATGCACTCCAAGGAATGCCAATTCCCATCGCTATAATTTCCCTCTGTATAAAATTCTCTCAAGTGCTCTGTTTCTCTTTATGCATCTGCTTCTTTGGAAAATGACCTGCATTTCGAAGATCAGGTAGGATTTGAAGAGAGCTGTAGAGGCATTAAGTAGTATAACGGAGCACCCCCTGCCCAATTAATACAATAATGTATAAAATATGTTCTGAGATCCTTTTTCCAGGACAGTATTTGTTATCCCATTCCACATTCTTCCAAGGAAGAAAAAAAGAAACAGGAATGTATTGGATCATATTGAAATGATGAAACGAATAAAATGTTTATTTTAAAACGCTGGCAGCCAAGCTCAAAATATTTTCCTCTTTGCAAAATGCAACTTAGGGTGAATATATACTAACATTACTCTCATTTAGGATTTCTGTTATGTGGATACAAATACTGGGCCTTAAAAATGCAGAAGGTTCCTCCTGAAATATTTTGAACCTTTTCACTTGATTGAGTGTCTTGTCAAACAAAACTGGCAGCAGATCTCTTGGAACTGCCTGAATCTATGCAGATACGATTTCTATCATGCCCTTATTATGTGTAGTCCATAATAAGGATGAGCATGTATAAATCATTTCTGGCTGGCACTTAGGATGCAATACTCAAAGGAGAAAGACATTTCTGTCTTCAAATGTCTAGCAATTTCTGATATTATACAGTAAGTCTCCCCAGAACCATACAATCCTCAATTCCACGCAGCCCTCTTATGAAAGAATGAGACTTTCATATCTTCCTCGCAAGAGCCACCAGTGAGATAAGAATCGTGCAGCTCTGATGTGTGCTGTGCTTCAGCCAGGGTGGCTATATTGAACTTTCATTTGCAAAGCCTTCACTAACAAAATTGCACAGAGATGAAGGTTTTTGCCTCTATCATTCCTGTATACAATTATCTATGAGTAAGCATTACTTTATATATAGTAGATTATATAGTTATATATTATAGGAATACATTTCCCATGGAATATTCTTCTATGTGCACACATATAATGTGCACTAAAATAAACACATATATTGTATGAATGTGTTTCTGTTTTCTCAGCTGCGACAATCTAGCTAAGCCTTAGTATTGTAAAATGCAATAGCATATGAAATGACAGATGATCTGAAAAGTTCTAACAAATCATACCTTCCCCAGATACGGAAATGCAGAGAGCTGGTCAAAACTAAAGAAGCCATTTTAAGAAAACAGTATAAAACGATGTATTGCGTCTGCTTTCCAGTACTGGATTTATTGTTATTTTATACTCCAACTATTTCAAAAATATTTTTCTGCAACATATTCCAGAGAAAACAACGGTCCTTTTCCAGAATTCTTTTTCAAGTTTCTCTTTCCTTTTTAATAGGATTTTCTGGGATGAAACTATGGGATTTGGAAAACAAATTTTAAAATACTTTGAAATATCATTCTGATCAAATCTTTAATAACATTATCAGCAGAAACAGACTCAGGGAATGCCAAGGAAAATGGATTATGTTAATTAGGTTAACAATTTTTAATGGCAAATTTTGTTTTAGTCAAAAAACATGATTTTTTGTTAAGAATATTTTATGCAAAATATTTCAACCAGTACAAAAATAAGAAAGACTAGCTATTTTTTATGAAATAGTTCTTCACTGCAAGTAGATGAATGATTCCTGTAGTATTACAGTTATACATGATAAAATGTTTATTTGTGAGGCGTTACGCATTTTATACCTGATTCATTTATACCCATACACGTACGTTATAGTAGAAAGATATCTGTAGTGATATTTTACTTGACAGATTCTGATTGTTTCCTAACGTGCAAGCAACTAGAATTTCTCAATGCAGAGTGCAGTTGTTGGGAATCTGAAAAGCAGAGGGCATTTCAGAGCAGGAGTTCAGCGTGTGGGAGCTGTCAGACTTGATGTCCCTAAATTTTAGGTGAATTGGAGCACCTTGTTCCTATGGAGGTTGTTCTAAAGGGGACTAACGTCTTTTGGGAGCCAAGCTCTAGGGATTAAGGAACAGAGAGCAGGAGAATATTTTATGCAAAAGAACTGTCTGTCAAGAATGGAATAGAAAATTACAGTTCTTTAATGACAAGCTTTTTGTAAAATACGGGGAGCCACGGGGAAGTATATTATTCTGTGTTCTTTCTTTCTTTCTATACAAGGGAAAATAAGAGGTGTCATGGTGAGTTATCATGTGCAGTGACCACTAATGCTCCTGTTTAGTGTACAATTGCCTGCCACATTACACACAGTCACGTGTCGTTATTATATTAACCGAGTTTGTATACTGTTCACCTGACTTCACCTAGCAATGCTTGCATAATTATAGTCAAAGGAAGAAGCTCATTTGGCTAAGGGAGGTTGCTTATAATTCTGTTTTCTGCCCATTTAAAATGATGGGACTACTGTGAAAAGAATTCTTTATAAAAACTAACACTTTCTCAAAAATTATTGTTTTTCATAATCAGAGCCTACTCTGTCAGAGGGCAGATCAAACTGCGATTAATGCTTTAATCCAAGCCCAGTGGATGCTGGATTAGGCCCTGACCTCCTTTGGCTTCCTTGCAGGTTCAGCACAGACTCGGCAGATAGATCACTTCTTGGGCAAACCAAAAAAGCTGCCAGATTCCCAGAGCAAAGGCTGTCTTCATCGGTGCATTGCATAGCTCTGAGTGCACTTTTGATAGTGCAGTAATAAATAAATACAAGCAAATTAATTTGCTGTAATTGACAGAACAATTAGCAGAGCTGCAGTTGCAGTCTATTCCTGGTGGCAACAAAAAGAACACAAACTCACTTTCAGATCTCAGGTTTAATTTGTAACTGAAAAGGCAATCCTTTGTGTGCAAACTAAGACAATTTTCTGGGAAGTCACTAAGATACAGTAAATGTGGAACCCGGTAATACCATTTCTAGAGCTCCTTTTCGGAACAAAACCATGCTTTTGCTGTGATAAGAAATGTTGATGAGGGCTATTGGTCTGGGATTTGAGCTAGGGCTTCATGGGACGATGGGAAAAGCAAAAACGAGTCTGGTGATGCAATAGCTGTCAGGAATCAATATTCAGCTCCTAGTGTGCACGCTGTGTGTGTGTCTGCAGATGTCAGCTCCCTGACCCTGCCATCACTCCCCAGCCACAAAGCGCCACAGCAGCCCAGGAGAGCCAGAGCCTCTCCACCTGCCCCTCACAAACAGGCACTCATTGTGCGATGTGCGAAGGAATCTCTTCCCATTGAGCATGTAGCTTCATCGTACTTCTAACCACTAGTAACGTGGCATATAAAGCATCCTGGGAAATGCTGGGGAGCAGAAATCCAGAGCAATTGATATTTTCACTCATGTTTCCCCCAGGATTAAATGTGGATAGCAATTTCCACACTGTGAAGAAATCTGTCCAGTTCTGTGGCAACAGTACTTTGATTACAGCCAAGCTAAGCCTGAGTTCAGTCTCATTTCTCTTGCTAGCAAGTCCTACAGCTGAGGAAACTCAGTTTCCAAGAGATTGTCCAGTTATAGTCTCTGCTCAGCAAGTATCACACACAGCTCTACCGGTGCTGCTGGAGCATCTCTGGGCTTCTCTTGAGGAGAAGTCAACCGGGAGAAGCAACAATGGCCAGTGCCACTGATCCATGGATTGTATTGCCTAGCAATAAGCCTGTATCTGCATTCATCCTGAGTCGCCCTTGCCCGGTCATCTGGCGCCTGTTGCGGAGCTCCAACTAACAACAGCAGTGCAGCGCCTCAGCCAAGTGCCCCTGCTCCCCGAGGTGTTGACTGGTTTGTGTTTCCAAGTGTTACTTTAAGAAACCCAGAGAAGTTGAAGTGTGAAAGTTTTATGTTACGTGAGAGAAGAGGTCAGCAGGCATCTCAGTTAGGAAAGAAACAGCAAGCGTGTTTTATTTCTGAGGCTGATGGCGAGAGCTTCACAGCCCCTCACTCTCTCAGCAGAGGACTTTGTCCTGCAGACAATGGGGCTCTTCGAGAAGGTTAGGGGGGGACACAAGCACAAATTTTCAGACTGCTACAAGAGCTTTATTTTCCATGGGTCAAGACTGACTTTGGAAAAGGCTTTTCATCCAAGGCTATTGACAGTTTGCACACAAGGCTTAGCATGGACTTCGGCTGTCTTCAGTACAAGACAGTGTACCTCTTGTGTGACAAGTGATGATGAAACGTCCTGTTTGACTCTCCAGGCTGTGAACTGTACTGGTTAGGTGATCTGGTTTACAAGGGACTCAGGCAGAGTAGATATTCAGTCACAAGGTGGGTAACTCACTGCTTCCACCTTGGCATTCTGTTAACGCTGCTGGAAATGGGTGCCGGCCTCACCAGCTTTGTCCCAGCCTCCTTCATTTAGGGTGAGGAATGGCAGAAGAAAGCACGTTAGATTCAACCATCTTTAGTGGCAAACATCCAGCTAGGAAATGGCACCCCTGATAAATGCTCCCTGGAGCAGGGGAGGTCAGGCCAGTTAACTGCTCTACTACTGTGCTAAGACCTTGTAGTCATGAGACAAGAAAGCCAGTGGGCAAACGCGCACATCTGTCAAAGGCTCCCGTAGTCCTTAGTGTGAAGGCACTGGTACACAGGGAGCGGAGGAGAGCTCTAATCTCTAGGCCGGAGGCCTGTACTCTCAGGCTCTAGGGTGTTTTCCTGCCATGTCTCCAGCAAGGTGACCAGGCAATGTGGTGGTTGGCCCTGACCTGGGGCACTCTCCTGAAACCATACAGGATCCTGCGGCAATCTTGGATTGTTGGGGTGCCACCTCCCATCTTGGCAGGAGTGACAGAGACTAGGGCCAGCGCATAAAAGGGCTAGCACTGCAGGCACATTTGTTCTTGTCTTTTTTTCCCCCCTTTTTAAAAAATGTAACTTTAATTTCTGAGGAAAGCCTTTAAAAAATAGCAACTCGGTATTCAAAATACCTAGCTGAATTCTGCGGCTCTTCTGAAAGCTTACCAGGCTCTGCAGCCTGGGGAGACCTGGGCCTGCTCTCCATGAAATCCACCCTCCCTCCTTGATTATCCCCTCCAATATTTGTCTGCAGAAGGATGGTGAAATACCCAGCTGTGTTCACACTGGGCCCAACCTAACACCCACCTACTCCATGAACAGCCACCTTGTTGTCCTCGGTGGGGCATGGCTCTGCTTGTGTGTGACGATTTGTATGTCATTTCACTGCCTTATCCTCGTAGAGGGCACATCAGTGGATGGCAGAGCAAGCAAAATGTTATGTTATGCAAAGTTGTTTTTTTTTTTTCTTTCCCTATTCTTCTAATGAATGATGTCTACTGTGACATTTCTTGCCCTTCCTTCTTCTCAGCCTTCACCAGGCATTTGTCACAACCAGCTACCCAACCAGATGGCCCCACAGCTCTGACAATCTGGTGGCTCCCATGTGCCTATAACCACTCAGGATGTGAAAAAAACACCCCAAACCAAGGAGCCCCAAGCGTGAAACCCATCCCTGCAACCAGTCATCTCTCCCAGGGCCACAAACACCAGAGTGGGACCCAAAACACGACGAGGGGCAGCACGACCCCCTTCCACCACAGCCACAGGACGCAGGGCCGTGGGGACGAAAGAGGGGGGTTACATTTGGGGCCTGACGTCGGCCATTTTAGCAGGGGCCGAGGGGACAGCCCGGGGGCGGCCTGGGGGTGCGAGGTAGGCCGCGGGCGGCGGCTGCGCGGGGCGGGCCGGAGGCAGCGCCCATAGGTGGCGCTGGCAGCCCAGGAACCGGCGCCCGCAGCCGCCCGGCCCCCTCAGCGCCCCCTCAGCACCCCCAAATCGCGCCCGTGGAGCGGGCGTAGGTTTCCGCGGGTCGTGTCACACGTCTGAAGTTATAGGGGGTTTGATATAAAGCCACCAGGCAGTAATTACGAGAGCGAAATGCGTTCGGGGGAAAACATTTGGCAGACTTGCCAAGACTAACAGCTTACAAATAAAGACCCAGTCCTGCTCTGGCCTCGAGCTGCGCCCTGGAGAATTTGCACATGCATTTGAAATGAAACAATCCCCGTATCTCTGTGTTTACTAGGAAGAGAAAAAAAAAAAAAAAAAAAAAAAAAGCAAACCCTTCCTTCCAGCAAACCCTTCCTTCCATAGGTCCTTCTATAAAAACATTCCTGGCACTGGGCAGTTTGCAGGCAGACACAAACTCTGCCGGTCTTTAATGTGAAATAACGCAAGGTTTTTAAGCCGAAAGTTGGCTGCTAGAATTAATTGGTGTCTTATTTTTCTGGCTGGAGCTGCTGTTTGCAAGTGAGGGCCACATGAGCAGTCCCGCCGTCTGCATGGCAAATTAGGGCTGTGAAAGGCAGCTCCCACTGTATTACACCGGCAGAGAGAACGCAGGAAAGAGAGGGACAGGCGAGAGCAGGAAGAGAGGGAAAGAAACAGAGAGTGGTGCCGAGGAGAAGGAGCTGAAACGAAGAGAAACCCAACGGGATGGGGGAAAAAGAAGAGAGGATAGGAGGAGAGTGGGGTAGAGGAGAGGGAGAGAGAACAGAGCAGATTAGAGGAGAGAAACGAGAGAGGAATGAGTCCACAGAACGAGAGGCTGAGCTGGGAGCAGGGGAAAGGCCAGAGAAGCTTCTCGCCAGGCTGAAGGGGGCTGTGGTGCCCTTCGTGCTGCTCTGGCTGGGACTGGCCTCTTCCAGGGAAGTCCCTCTGGCTAGATGCTGTGGTTCAGCATGGCAGTTAAGGCCCCAGTAGTCCCAATGGAGAGAATGTGACCACCTTCATCACAGGAAAACATTTATTACAATATTTGGAGCTTCTCAGGAGATGCTCCATTCAGAGTGGACTGTGATCAGGTGCACTGTTTTGACAGCAAGACATGCAGCTTGTTTTCTCCAATTCGTAGCCTACAAAGAGTAACCGAGTTCAATACAGAGGATCGATGCTGTACTGTGATGTTCAAACCATGGGCTGTTGACTCCCATCGTATTCACAGGAACTGTCAAAAGGATTGGCAGAGGAAATCAAGAAAAACAAGTCTAGAGCCAGTCAACTCACATGCAGCCCTGTCCTGCCATATTTTTTGGGGGATGTGCAATAAGAACAGGGTTGAAAACTGCAGGTAGAGAATATCCCACAGTGAGGAAGAACTGGGGCTTGAGGAGGGGACCATTCTTATGTACTCAGGTACCCTGGCAGGTCTTTCATTCCCTTGCACATACCCTTTTTGCCTTGCATATAGAAGCATCCCATCTATCAGTTTTCTTTCCTCAGGGATTCCTTCTCCAAACTTGCCAGTATGGTTTCACAATTACTCAGAGCTCAAGATCTGTTTTAGGGATGCTCATCCAGTGAAGAGAAGTAGTATGAGGACATGGTTCAACCTGAAACCTGCCTGTGCCTTACTTTTGAGGTTCAGGCAGGATTTAGGTGGTGCTCAGGGGTGAATTCCCATGAGATGCTCCTCATTCCTAGTGCTGCATGTGCTGCTGCTGGGTTGTGGCCATTTAAAGTGCAACACACTTCTTACAAAATGAATGTAACTTTAAATAGAAAATGACCTGTTTGTTGCAATGTGCCTCAATGGCCAGTTTCTGGTATATTAATACCTCGTTTCCCAAAATATTAAACTGCCTTCCTTCCCAATAGGAAATGAAGGATTTCTACAAGGATGCCAAATCCTCCCTGCTACAGTTGCATTTCTTCCCACAGTCTTTGCTGTCAGGGGAGGAGGGGAGAGGGGAAAAAAAAAAAAAAAAAAAGAAAAGAAAGAAAAAGAGAGGGGAGCCTGATGGACTGAGCACAGAGCAGGAGCTGAGATTGTTTTTTCTGGCTGACACACTTCGTGTTGCTGGTGCGTTTGCTGCTTCCTTGAAAGGCCAGTGGGGGAAAAAAAAAGAGATTAAGGTCATCAAGATAATTCAAAGAATATTCAAACTAGAAGCAGAGGGGAAATATAGAAGGTCTGTTTTTCCAATAGTAAGTAATCAGAGTACAGGAGGATGTAATTTGCAGATTAGGAAAATGAACAAAGACTATAAAATTAACTTTATGACAGAGAGGAGAACAGTCCATTTGAAGAGGGGGATAAACCAACCTCCATAAATCTTTATGGCTGATACAATCAGTAGGTTGATTTAAGCTAAATAAGAAATATCAGCAAATGATCAAACATGGGGCAGCCTTCAAGCCCTGGTTGTGTTATAATCTGGCTCGGATCTGGCATAAAACCCAAGGCTGGGATTTCGGGGCAGTGAAACCTCCTTGGGTTGCCTGTCCCCGCTGTGCAGGCGTGCTTGGGGTGGGAGCAGGAGGGGAAAGCAGACGTGTGCCGAACCTGTCGCTAGCAGCTGTCAGTCACCCGGCCTCGCTTCCTCTGGTGACTTTTCTCCAAGCAAACACAGCCCGACCGTGTAAATGTGCTTCCTCCACAGTGAAATCAAATTGTGTCTTGCATTCGTGCCAGCCTGGGAGCAGCTCAGTGGGTGGATCGGAAACAAAAGCTTTTAATTAGCAAGGGGACTGCAAGTTAGTTACAGAGCAGGTTGCTATAACAGGGACCCCCCTGGCTCAGCATGATAGAAACTGTGCTCTGCTCCGCGCAGAAGAAACCCTAGACATCACCAAGAGAAATGTCTCATTTTCCTCACAAGAGGAGCTCTCCACTCCTCTGGAGTCAGTAGGCACTAGCTCCCACTCTGGCCCAAATGAATGGCACTGTCAAACTGGAGCTGAAAGAGATTTTTCTTACAGGACCTTCCGTTTCATCCTGATTTTTGTTCTTTTCATTGTCATTCTAGTTTCTTCTTCACCTTATTTTCTTAAGGTGAAAAGAGGGGAAAGAAAGAGTAACTTGCACTTGGTGAATTCTGTTGTTCTCATTATTCACGCCTGTAAATAAGGTTTCCAGTAGCCTACGAGACTACAGCACGTTTTATAGGACTCAAATGCAAGCCCTCAGAGGAGCTGTAACTCCAGGGCCATGTTCTCCAAAGGGCAATTCTCTTATGTCTCTTTGCTTTTCCATTTCCTAGCAGAGGGGAAAATACAAAGCAAGTTGGCAAATATAACAAAAAAAGCAATTGAGGGTCTGATTCTGTTCTCATGAAGGCAGAGGCAAATAATTAGGAGGAGCTCCAAAGGTTTCAGTGAAGTTGCGTGGATGTTAAACTGTTGTAAACTGCTTAAAAAGAAGGAAAAGCAAGTTTGCCCAGGAAGCAGGTTTGCTCAAGAAGGGAATTCTCACTCATGTGACGCAGATCCCACAAAAAGATGCCCAGTTGTATACAGTTTTTTCTCTTCATTTTCAATAAAATACTGGATTGGGAGGCTTCACGGTATTGCCATTGCCAGGGTCTATTCACTCTCTCCAGAAACAGCAAAACTCTTAAGACTTGGGAAAGGTCAAGTGACCTCAATAAAATACAAATAGACTCAAATCGTTGCTCAAACAATACTGGACAGAAGTATAAAAACCTTGAAGAACTGAATAGTTATTTTAGTAGGAATGGGAAAGTTCTGTTTCTAACATGTGTTCAATTTGCTTTACATTTTATCATCCTGGGAGTTGTTGTTGTTGCTGTTGTTTTTGTCAGATTCTAAAAGCACAAGGGGCTGGAAGCTTTGTGTGAGCTTCCCTTGTCTTGAGCTTTTGGGTTTGGTTTTTGCAAAGTGCCTGCCTTCAACTTTGTAAGCAGGATTAATTGAAATTCAGGAAAAATCCTTCTCTAACAAATTTTGAATTTCCTCATAAAAAAAAAGAATTTTTCAAATAAATATTTAACAAGCTCTGTGAAATCCTATCCAGTTATCAGCAAAAAAAAAGAAAAGTATAAAAACACAGCGTGCTTTTGAAAATATGCAACCTGCTTTCTTTGTGCAAAACTTTTGGCAAACGTGGAGCTGTGTTTAGAATTAAGAAAGTGATTTTGTCCCATTCAAGTCTCAGCAAAAAATTCCAAGCCACTTTTATGGTAGAGTTTTTGAAGCTTTGCTAGTTGGGTTTCATTAAACAACCATGCTTGTCACTTGGGTGTACATCGTACTCCTTTCATGGGTCGGCTTGCCCCTTGTGATTAGAGGCGGAAGCGGTTTGATATATTGGTCAAAAAGACTGTCCTTTGTGAGCCAAAATAAAACGGATTCTCTGATATGCAAGAAGTTAAATACTTTTACACTGGCTTGGCTTGGGATCTGACATCTTTTGCTAATACTTATTTTTAGGTGGAATCAGTAGTCAGAGACCTTAAAGGCAAGGGCAAGATTTTAAACTAGATTTATGCTCTCAAACACTTTTAAAGTGTGTGTGTATACACACATATATCATTGCATTTATAGTACCATGCCGTAAGTATCTGCGATACTCCAGCTGCAAAGCATCTGAATGCCATGCGGTCTTCAGTGCTTTTCACCTTCATAGCTCCCCTGGGAGTTAAGAAAGTGCTGCTTTTCCTATTTTACAGATGGGGAACTGAGTGGTTCGTGGGCAAGTAGGAAGACCGTGACAGTGTGGGGCATTAAGCATGACTCTTCTGCGACACAAGCTGCTGGAGTCTGAGTCTAGGGATCCCGAAGATCAGGCTTCCTCATTTTGAGGTGGGAAGGGTAATTTAAGAGGCAAAAGAAGTACCAGGAAAGCTCAAGGTTTATCTGCGAAGAGGCAGACCCCTCCAAAGAAATAGTAGTGTCAGGCCCCCCACAGCCAGCTCTCCCTTACTGTGAATGATCCCGCCAAGGGGTGCAGGGAGGGGTCATGGGGCAGGAAAGGAAGAGCTCCCTGGTGTACCCGAGCTCAGGATCTTATGTTGTTTTGTAACCTGGTGGTTCTCCCACTGACCTCCGGAAGTGCTGATGTTTATGTGGAAAAGCATATTTCAAGAAATGACGATTTTAAAGAAGACAACAACAAAAAAAAATTAATTAAATTACATTCCAAAGCTCCAATTGCAGATGTGATTTATATAATATTGATATTGCCCATGCCATAAGTCTGAATGTCTCAGAGTGGGTACTCAAGCTGGGGTGCCTGGTCACACTCATTACTGGTGTAACGAGTGGCTCGGGACACTGTGGGGACACAGGACAAACTGATGGCTCCAATCCCAAGAGACCACAGGCTGAGTTTCTTCTTTCTGGCTTTAAGGTATATAAGCATTGTTAATTTTTCCAGTCTTTCCCAGACTATTATTTCCACTTCAAATGTAACACATCTGAATTGTTTGCGTGGAAATGTACATAAACCCAGGCCTTCCACCCTGCTGAGATTTTTGCCTCATTTGACAGCACAACGATGCAAGTCTATTTTGAATGAACCTTAACAACCCCCTCTTTCCTGCTTGATTTAGCCTCTGCTCGTACTGTGTTTAGAGCTTTGGCTTGACTGAGTTAGACACTGACTTGCATGATGACTTTTTCCTCTTGAAGAAGCCTCTAAAAGGACAAAGAGGTTGGGTTAGCACCAGTCCTCCCCACTAATGTTGCCGGTGTCCTCCCTGGCGGCTTGATCTTGCATACAGATGTTGCACAGATGATGAAGCAGTGCCTGTTGGAGTTGAGTCAGCACAACCGATTGCCTCCAGTCCATCTTCGTGGGCTGTAACGGGAGTGGCATTGCAGCCCTCCGTGGCTGGCAGAGGCAGAACAGTCCTCTGGTGGACCGAGACGGGCCCCTGCCCATCGTGAGCTCCATGCTGGCCCCGGGTGCTGCTGCGGGTGGGGGCCTAGGGGTGGGAACGCAGCTCCTGGGCTGCAGTCACTGCTTCCACCTTGCAGCCCTCCGTCAGCCCTGTTAGGCGTCCTGGCACACGAAACGGGGACAGTCTAACCCCTCTCTTTACCATATGCATGGTATTTCTGGACCTTAAGGGCAATGAGTCCGTGGAGAAGCAGCTGCTGCTGGTTCTGCTCTTCTTTGGTACTTTGGGAGGATGCAGGCAGCGAGCTGAGGCCGTACGGGGGGAGAGGAGGGTTGTTAGTGCCTGCCTAAAGCCCAGGCAGGCAGCGCTCACTGCAGCATGCAATACGGCAATTCATAAAATGTGACATTCATGTTGGCGGGACACTGCTGGGAGCCTATTTTACTCTGTGATAAAGACTGCATCTGTCAGGGTTCACCTCCTCGTCGCCGGGTCTGTCGGACGATCACGCAGGGCAAACTTGTTATGTGCAGGGGATAGGATTGGCTCCGCGGCGCGTGCACCCCGAGCTGTGGTAGCGCATTATCTCCTGGAGGAGTTCCTGCTGCACAGCCCCATTACACAGAGCCTCATCCTGTGGGGTGCTGGGCGGGATACGATTATCTAAACCTCTTTGGGAAGCAGTCAGCACCGCGCTTCCTCATGGCTTGAAAGGAAAAACCCATTGTGCATTTCAAAGCCAAGATTTTAGGAACAAAAATGAACCTTTTAATTGCAGTTTTCACTTAGGAATGTGAAGGAATCACTGTGAACCTTGAAAGTTTGATACGTACCAGACCAGTAAATAGATTTGGCTTTGGTTTTTTAATGTTTTGCATACTTTGTTTTTCAAACTTTCACCAGCTCTGCTTTGTTTCAGTTAATGAAATTCTTCTATTGCAGCACTGGGACTTTTAAAGCATTTTTCGTAACCTCCCGTCTTGGTCTCCAAGGTATAAACATTATTTTATAATTAGCCTTCACAACTATGTTATACATTTGAAAAGGAAGAAAAAAAATGTTTTTCCCCCATTTTTATATGGGGGAATTACAGTTTCTATCTGGGGACTGAAAGAATGTGTGTGTGTATGCGCGCGCAGAGGAGAGAGAGAGAGATTCAATCTGTCGAAATTTCATCTCCTGCCAGTTACACATGAAATCATCGTTTAGGAGAGAGAGTGGGAAATTACTGAATACATTGGAAAAATCCTCACTCTATTCTTAATGAAACCACTTTAAAATAGGGTGGGAGAGGGAAGAGTTGGGGACGTTTGCGTTCTACCAAAAAGACACGGGAAAGGAACGCTGACTTTTGCCCCCCTGTTATATAACTTGGCATCGGGCTATCGCTAGCTGATGCTGATGGGAACTCGTTTGTCTCTTGGCCTTGTTCCTGCCAATCCCCAATGGTGTTTTCTTATGGCAACTTCATATCAGGGTAAAGCTGTCACCAAGGTAACCAGATGTGCATATGCACAATCATGTACGCGCACGGCGCTATTAAGTCCGAGTGTAAACGACAAAACTCAGCACAGCGTCCGTGCTTGAGCAGCGCTGCTTTAGGAGCCCTCGCTGTTTGTCTTAGAGGGTCAAGCCTCCCATTTTTACTAGGTGGGGAAACAGTGACAGAGGAGCAAGGGAGACCCATGGGCACAGGGAGAGGCAGAGCGTCTATCCTAGCAGGGACCTTGGCCTCCTGTGCTGTGGGGAGAGCACCCAGCTCTTCCCGTGGGCACCCTGTATTAATGCAGGTGCTGATCTTTAAGCTCAGGTCCTTTGAAGTGTTTCTGCCCTGTTCACTCTCATCCAGGCACTATTTGTTGTGTGTGCAATTAGTTGTAGACAGAAAGGCTGCTCCTCCACCCAGCCTGGGGTGGAGGCCCACGGACTCGTGTAAAGATCCTTGCCTTGACTTTGGTAAAATTTGGATCCAGTCCCAGTGACAAGAGCCCCAAACAAAGAGAAGCTGCTTTGAACCACTTTTGAAGTGGTAACTTTCCTTGCTGTAGTCAATTTTCAGGATGTTTTCAACAGAGAGAATAAATCCATAGGAGAGGGATGGCTTAATGGATTTTGAATTTTCAAATAAGGAATGTGCCATGGCCTTCCCAATAGAAATGTCCCCTTGAATCTTTCATTCAGCTATATGACAGATGTCTGAGCTACGGTGCATTTCCAAACATGATTTTTTATTTTTATTTTTCCCTATGGAGAAAGCCACTGAGCCAAAGCCTAATGTAAAGCGAAGCCTTTTCAGATGAGAGAGGGATCCAAGGAAGGGGAAGATGTGGGAACCAAGTGGTTAATTTCTGTCTTCCGCAATCTCATAGAGAAAATACATGTGAGCATGGAAAAATATTAGTCTATCTCTTTTGAAAGCCTCCAAAAAGATTTGTCTGAAGCGTGCATTTAAATGGGAAGGATACAGGTGTTTTCAGAGCTGTTCTAGCCCACAAGCAGGCCTGGGGCAAACCTGAGCATTCAGTATAATGTAACGAGAAACATTCCTCCATGCTTCAGTGGGAAAATGCAAATAGACTCATTTCCTCTTTTGAGGAGGGCTTCAGATAAGGTGCTCCTGGAGCAAAGTAACCTGCTCGGTGTGCTCCCTGCCTGCGACGGTGGGCAAGCAGACACGCTGAGCTGCCGCCGGCACGAGGATGCAGCCCCACAAGGAGGGATGCTTCGGCCAAATTCTCCCAGGCTCAGCTATCGGGGAGGTGTGTCAGGTGCCACTTTTGTGCTGCTGCCTCTGCCCCTCTCTGTTTCTCTCTGCCTAAGTCCTCGCGTGCATTTGGGAACCAGTGCAACTTGAAAATAAGTTGCCCAAGTGAGACGGTGCAGCAGGGACCTGCGCGCCCAGAGACTCCTGCCTGCTGCTGAATGAAGCACCCGTGCCTGTACGCCTCCTGCTCCCCCTCCTCCTGCCTCCCCAGCCCTTTCAAGGAAAGGCTCTGAAATATGTTTTGATTTCATTTTGCAAGCAGTCTGCTAAAAACATTTCTTCTCAGCCTTTTCTCTAAGTTTGTTTTTTTTTTGCTAGTTCAGCCTTTAGAAGAAACAACAACTTTTTTTTTTTTTTTTTTTTTTTTTCCTGTAAGCATTAAGAATAATATTTTCAGAAGTTTAGGCAGAATCCAATAGCATATACTTCATTGCAAGTGCTAAAATGGGAAGGGAGCTCTTTTGAAAAAGCTAGCCCCAGTTGTGATTGCTAAGCTGTGCAGGTAACCAGCAAATAATTAAGGCTACCACTGAATTCGCTATCAGTTGGGTGACAAAATTCCCTTTCCCCAAAGAAAATCCCAGATGAAAAGAGGATTATTTTAATTACATTTTTTTTCAGAAGGTTTACAAAGTATTCCCCCTTTACCTCTCCCTGAATAATTTTAGTAACTGTTGGAAAGTAACCATTACCGTCAATTCCTGGCTTTTTTTTTTTTTTTTAATAATTATTCTTGCATAATCCATGGCCATAGTTGTCAAAGTAGTTAATATGTTTCCTAAAGCTCCAGCTCCAGGCACCATGTAACTACCTGCTTTCGTGGAAAAGCAGAAAATATGCTAGCAGGGGGAAGAGCTATGGTTAATCCTTGTGCTACCTTAAATAGAAGCAGAAAAGGTTTCTAAATATTTTTAATTATATTTTTTAAGCAGCACTCATCAGATCTGGGGACCTGATTTGTGGTGCCTGAAGACTTGAGCTTAACAATGCTACGTTGATTGTGGTATGATTTTCGTCTAATAGAGCAGAAAAAGGACTAGACTCAAATTCTGCTTGCCTAACTACATGTTGATGCCTTTCATCAGAGAAAAATACTGACTTGCTATTTAGGGTTGTGCAGTTCAGTTTACAAAGCAAGCCTTCTATTTTTAAAAGTTAAAATATTTTTCATATTGCGTTAAAAATAAACTGACCAGCAACCAACTAACCAACCAGTAATATATCTAATTTATAGAGACATTTCAAGGAACTAAACGAAAATGGTAAGCTGAGTATAAGTGTTCCCTTATACAAAATAAATCTTTTCAGTGAAAGTTTCCAGCTGCTTCTGAAATATAGGAAAATCAAAATTATCACTGGCATTCACAAGCCAATTATTGAACTCAACGGCATGATTCTGAATTTCCACTGATTTAATTAAGAGCAACATTTGGCCCTAGCTAGAAGCAATAATAAGTGCTTCTTCATTAGGTATTTTCAGGGTAATTTCTTAAGGGAAAAGATAGATGCTTCTAAACCTGTCATTTGGTGAACTGTTCCATGTAATATATTAGAGCCATTGATTAGTGTAATATGGCAAAAAGCAAAGCCTGATCGATCATCCATTGCAGTCAATGGGTGTCTTTGATTAAGTCCAAAAAGAGCAATATAAAATCACTGTAATTCCAGGCAATATAGAGACGCGCTCTTGGCTCGCAGCCCTAATTCCACTTCAGGGTCTGTTGGTACCTAATCTGGACTTCCCGGGGAGCAGCAATTCCATCTCACGGCAGCTTTCGAGGCTGCAACATTTCCCTTTTGTTCTACAGAGGAATGAAAACCGGACTCGTTAAAGTAACACGCACACGAGCTGTGTCCAGGCATTCATTGGCAGCTGCTAAAGGTCAGGGGATTTTGTTTCGTGGGAATATGGAGGAGAAGGGCCCTCCTGAGTCAGCAAGTCAAATCTCCACCTCTTGTGGGCAACTGAGTCTTGAAGTGTTGGTCTTCACTGCTCTGAAGGTGTCTTGGAGCTCAGAAATCCCCAGAAGTCTATCCACAGGAGGCATTTGGGCTTCTGTGCCGGCGTTAACATCCGCACACCACATTTTGCTCTGACAATGTCATGACCCGCTCTTCCTTGAACCCTCCGGCGTGCCGTGGGCTTGAGCGAGGCTGTGTGTGGTCACAGCAGGCATTAGCACATCCTCGTACGGGACGGGATGTGACCGCTGAGAGCTGTTGCCTGTCCGCCTGGAGTGCCGAGGAGGGCCGTTGTTGTTACATAATTAGTTTGCTCAAGAAAACTTCAGAAATATTTAACCTGGCCTTCTGCAACCACATGTCCCGGGTTCAGGCTGCTTGGTTTTATGTGAATGCCCGGATGAACACCGTTAGCCCTTCACCCAGCTGTCTGGTCGTGCTTTTTTCTGATGTGCTGATGGAGCTGGGTTTTTTTGAAGAGAACACAGACCCTCGGCAATAAGCACTTACAGGTATTTACAGAAGGGTTAAGTGAATTAGGTGCCTGTTTTCCCCTGCTGTTCATTTAGGATTAAGCACTTACTTGCCAAGTTGTTTTTGCACATCCTGCTGCATCCTTGACTACCTAAAGACCTTTATAAACTGGCTCCGTAAGCTTTTGATCTGGCCTCTCTGTTTTTCTCTAAAGTACAAAATGTTCCTTTCTGCTAAAGCATCGGTATGTGCTCACTATCTGTCTGGATATTGTGTGATGAGGAGGGGAGGGAAATAGCCAGTGACAATGATTTCTCTTGCTGATTGTTTTTTTTTTTTTTTTTTCCTCACATAATTTAAATCAAAATATCTAAACCTCAGACCTGAAACCAACTTCACAGTCTTACTTTGTATGTAAAAATATTCCATTTAAATCAGCAGTAAAGCTAACATGAAAGTGCCAATAAATAATATATGCAAAGAGTTTTTTTTATCAATATATAAAGAAATGTGGAGTTGTGAAGCTGCTGAAAACAAGCATTAGGAAATGTAATGAAGCAAGAATTAGAACAGCATAGTTCCTCTGGCCATTATAAATGAGAACGCCAGGTACCTGGAGAACAGGAAAACTGATGAGTACAGTCTGTTCAGGAGAGAAGGAGGAAAATTTCCCCCAGGAACACATTTCAAATTACTTATTTATGAACTGATGAACTGGGAGACCACCTATAGAGAGACAGGAGCAAGCAGTCTGCTGCAGACAGCTACAGAACTCCAGCTAATTGTGCTGCTGTTTTCTGTTATAACTCCTGCTCTCCAGCTGGGCTTTGGAGGCAGGAAATTTAGGCACTGACTAGAAGTTGCACTTTCCCTCCTTCTTGTCGGCATAAATATATACATGTATATTTTAATCTGCCAGAATAATTCAGCGAAGGCTTGAGAAAACAGCTGCTGCCTTTGTTGTGACAGCGTTAGGGCATTTGTGGGGTAGGGCATCCAAGGGGAGAGTTCCTAAGCGTGGGTCCAACCGTTGGCAAAGGTCACTCCAAAATTCAGATACGTGGCCTGAAATGGAAAATGCAGAACATACCTTTTGGGTTCTTCTCTGCATTTCACTTTCAGGATATTAACTACAAATAAATGGGCACGTCAAGGTGCACGTATGTATTAACAATTAAGTACAATGTGCGTTAGATGTCTGAATGTATAGGTGTGTAGGAAGTATATCCAGATATACTTCATATACATTTCCTAAATATATGTCCCTGATGGCACATTTTTTAAACTCTCTGTGCTCATATATACATAAGCATCAAGATGTTATTTCATTTATGCTGGTGTAAATATGGAATGGCTCCAGTTTGCTCCAGAATATGGGAGATCAGAATGTAGCCCACGTTAGAAGAATTGTTTAAGCATATCAGAAAAGAGAAAGTAATTTTAGATACTCATTAATGTGGTATAAAAAGATACGGAAGAGAGATGTTATTTATTATATATATTCAGTGGTTGAGAATTAACTTCAGTAGACCTCATAGCAGTTGAAGCATGGGAGTGCTTACACATAGAATTCAGTCCAGCAGCTTAGACAACAAAATTTGTACAGATCATTTGTGCAGTTCAACAGTCTCAGCCTGTGTTGTGTTTTAGCATGTGAGCTCTACACAGTGGTGTCCAGTGACTTGGTTCGTGGCCCAGTAAAAGTCGCCCAGCCAATGGCTCATAGGACATGGCGTGTGTGGCAGGCCTTGAGGTCAAGCACAGGAACAAAAAGACGAGCGGGCTGGGGAGCAATGAGCACAAGACCATATTTGCCTTCCACGAGGAAAGCAAACTTGATGCCCTGGATGAACATGAGACCAAACATCTTGCTACTTTATCACTGAGGGTGCTGTGCTCCCAGGAGGTCCAGGTGGCTGAAGGTTGGTGGCTGTGCATGGGGACCTTAGGCTGTTCCTGGCATTCATGTGGTGGCCAGCACAGGTCACAGAGCAGTGGTACAATGTCCTGCCTGCATGAACGGCCTCCTAAGAAGTTGTTTGCTAGATTCAGCCCTGGCTGCAGCTTTCAAATGCAGCTCATTCAGGGTGCACTGCATTTAGACCTCGGCAAAATGATGAAGGCAAAGAGTGTAGTGGTGGGAGAGATGTCTGAAAGAAGAGGATGCAATCATTTGCCATGTACTGTGTAATAAGGCGTGCTTGCTGAATACTGAAACCTGGCGCCCTAAAGAGGGTTAGAAGAAATGTCAAAAAACCTGCCAAGTACCAAGTGTGGTTTCAGTGTGAGCACAGAAACTATATTCCTTTCTTCCTTCCTGTAGCTACATTGCTAGTCAGTATAGAGAAAATGTGCAGGGTGTTGGTCTTGCATGTGTTCCTTGAATAGAGAATTCAATTTTCCATTCTGTCATTTATTATAAAATGCTATGGGACTGCATTTATTTTTATTACAAAATGAATGGGACTGGAGTGACAAAGTGGATCTATCCCTTTTCTTCACTATGTTGGACACCAAGAACATTTAACAGTTTGCTGCAATAGGACCTACAAAAACTATTAACCCCAATAAAACCCCTGTAAGAATATGCAGAGATAAAAGGGAACTTCAACAAAGTAGGAATTTTTATAGCAATGAGACAGAGGGAGAGAAGGGCATCAAGATTTATTGCAAATGTCTCCAGTAGCAAGAGGTTCAAGCATTAGCTAATCTTTATTTGCTTCTTTTATCATAAAAGTAGCTGCGTTTCAAATAATCAAGGAATCAGTGATGATACTAACACCGCTTCAATGAGGCAACTTAAACACTTTCATTTTTACTTCTATTCTTAAAAAAAAAAAAAAAAGAATCCTTCTGCTGAAATGAATATGTAACAGAGTCACACCTCAGTGAAACTTTTTTCTTTAAGTATTCAGAACATTTTGTGAGGCTGATCAATTGGGATTTTTTTTTAAATACCTGACTTGGTTACACTGGCAGGTATTCACAAGTGACAATTATTTCAACATTAATTTGATAGCTCCCGACAGCCTCAGAGATGGGATAGAATCACCTGGAAGCTGGCATTTTGCATTGTACCACTCTGTCTATATAGGAACTGTCATCTTCCATTCAATATGGTAAATGCTATCTGCATACAGGCTTCTAAAAAGTTATAATTTCTTCTAAGTGATTGAAACTCATAGATCTCTCTCTCTTTCTCTCTGCCTTTTCAAGCTACACCTGAGAGGTAGCAATGATGACAGGCTGGTTTAACGCAGCTCTTGCCGAGATTAAGTAGTTGTCAGCCAGATATCATTGGAGACTAAGGGATTGCTTTTGGAAGTCATTCTGAATTGCTAACTAACGGGGAGCTTGTTCCTAGACGGGTGTCGATTCTTTTGTTTCCAGGGATTGACACATCTGCAATAACAATGGAGCATGCTCTCGTTGCATGGGATGTGATTTATGCTGGTCACCTTTCTATCTGGAAAAGAGGATCTAATGAATGCCTCTTTCACAACTGATTTGCAAAAGCAGAAAACACCCAGAGCTGCTATTTTTGGACCACTGGCTTAAGAAATGTTATTATTTATAGCTCCGTAAAAATGTTTGCAGCGATAGAATTAGTCTGTTCAAGCAGAGTTATATATCAGATGAATCTACATGCAGGTTCAACAATAAGCTCTCCACTGTCAGCTTTGCCAGTTTTTAAGGAGGCTGTTTGGAAGGAATGTGTGCATAACTGCCTGGTGTATTCCGCTCACCTCCCGTTTCATACACAGCCAGTGACAGACAGCCCCTGACAAACAGGGAGTAGCTGAGGCTGACAGGTCAGCTGTAACACAACAAGTTGTCACTGTCATGGGAACATGGCAAGTGAAAAGTAGATGAAGTTGCCTAGAGGATGTTTTCATCAATTTAGTGTTATATACAAGCTAATAAATCTGCAGACACTCTTGTTTCACCATACACAATGTGTGTGAGAGAGAAAATGACTGAGGTTTGGCTGGGCTGGCATTTACTGGACCAGCTGCAGTAGCCACTTGAGCTAATAGTGTGAATGATTTAACTCACTTCACTCTCTGCCTTTCCTAACAAAGCATTTCCCATGAGACTTTAGACTGAGAAGTTTATTTTTAAGTATGGGAGAGAGATCAACTCTCTAGAGAGCTTAGGAAGTTGCAGGGGGGCTGTTTCATCAGAAGACGAGTTTGGGAAGAGGCACGGGGATGGTTCCACCACTGGAACCAGAAGAAGAGACGACTCATGGGGCGGGGATTTCCACTCATTTGTCAGAAATCCTGGAAAATGCCCTGGACCCACAGAACTGCCCATGCTGGCTGGCTGGACATTCTTAAATTGATCCAAATTTCCAGACTCTTGTCACGAGACATTAGTAGGAATGAGTAGTTTTCATCCCCCTCAGCCTCAGATATTAAAGGATAAACCCCGGTGTCGCAGAAACTAACACACTGGGGGATAAGGATATTATAATAATAACCTAAGGAGCACTGCTGGATATTCTGTCATCCTTCTGGATTATTTGCAATGTGTGTGCTAGTTTATTAAAGTATATTCTTTATAGAACAGTGGAGATTGTTTAAATTATATGGTGAAGTGTTTTACCTTTATGAACAGCTCATGGGTAATTTGTATCAAATATTGAAACTTCAAAATTGTGCTGTGTTGTGTTCGTTTAATAAATTGTACAGTATCATTTCTCTTTCCTGCATGGCTGACTACTTATTCAGTTGACACAGTGCAAAAATTGAGTGATGCAATCAAACAGACAATTTGCAATCGGCTTTCAATGACTTTTGAGTATTTATGCTGGTGGATGAATGTAGGAAAACACATTGCTCTCTGTTAGATTTCTGTACTGCTGGCTCCAGCCACCACCAACTTATTCATAACATGTATACTGAGCATTATCACCTTTCATCTATTAGCATTTTTGTCTACTGGAATCCTGTGATTATTTCAGTGGTAATAAAACATGCTCTCAGCTAAGGAAGGGTCTTGACTGACCCTTGCACTGGCATCAAGCAAATGGTTCCACTGATTTCGAATAGACATTGTTGATACATTCACTGTGGCATTATAGCTTTGTTCAAAAGAAACCTAAAATACCCCATAATTTAAAACTTTTCTTTTTCTTTCTTTCTGTAGTGCTCACCTAGGTCTCTTCTTGGTGCAGAACTTAAGCAAGTCATTAGCTCTCAGTTGAAAGTTATGTGCATTGAATAACTTTGTGAATAAGGCTGAGATTGCAGTTAAATATGCAAATTCAACCTCAATATTCTCAAAATGCTCTAGTAAATCAGTGTTAATGATAGTAATTTCCCATAGAACATACCTAATTCTTCCTCCTCAAAGCATTTTACAAAGAAACTCCATTTTACAGTAAATATACAAAAGTGCATATAAAGAATACAGAAGAGAACAGGAAAAGCAGAGGGAAAAGGAAATTGGTGGTCTGAATAAAAAGGGTAAAGAGGTTTAGAAATAATTTTCTTAGAAGAAAAATTAAAAATTTGAGATTTTAATTATTGCGACTATTTCTAGTTAAAAAATGAAGATCACAAAACAGTTTGGAAAATTGTCTTCTACATTAACAAAACTGTGAGAGCACAGGTAGGCAGACTGATAAGTGTGGTTTCAAGTGGGCATTGGCAGTGAGAGCCAGCCACTCCCATTGCCTGTAAATTAGCATTTGCCTTCAGAAATGTCACAATTTCAAATAAGAAAGAAAAAAAACACAGCATATGTTAAAACCTCTGAAAATAAAAAAGTCTACTCTGCTTAGACATTATTCAGTAGTGTAGCCTGTCAAAGACCGGCCATGCTAACATATGACTGCTCTATGCGATATTGCACGCTGTAAGCTAATCTGCATATGTCAGTTGACACAAGACAATAAGCATAATTATTAAAACAAACGTGCAAATTATGGATAGCTAAATACTCATAAATAAGCCTATATTGTCTTATACCAGTGAATTTAGTGACACCAGAAACGGTTCACTCCAACTATTTCTATTGCCAAATGTTCCTTTAGATCTCAATTCCAAGGCAAAAAATAGCATTACAGAGTAACTTAATCTATCTTGTGATTATGTTCCTCTAACAATACCTTCAACACACCAGACTAAATTGTCTTTGCCAGTGAAGATTTTGTCTCTCAAAATCTACCAAATCAAGGGCATGCAAAAACTAGCAGTTTTCCACTATAACATGAGAATGCATTTAAAACCAGCTGAGCTTATTTATTTTAGGACTCCCTATCAGACAGTGCATGTCAGAAAAGACTTAAAGCTACGCTAACTTGTGTTTGGGTCACTTTTTTCCCCACTGGCCTATGGGCTGAACAGAGGTGGTTATAGCACTGACACAAACCCATTTATTCTGCTTCTCCCCGCTCCCACATGAAGTAAAAAGCAACACATGAGCCTTATATTTGAATTTTCTCTTCTTATATTTTTCACTGATGCTTCCAGAAAAATCATGTTATGGCAAATGAAGTTTCCTAGGGAAATTTTTATCTTTTATTTTTTGGCAAGGAGAAGGTCTAAGATAGGTCAGTGACAGCTAAAAAATT
Source organism: Cygnus olor (assembly GCF_009769625.2). Classification (NCBI taxonomy): domain Eukaryota; kingdom Metazoa; phylum Chordata; class Aves; order Anseriformes; family Anatidae; genus Cygnus; species Cygnus olor. The sequence goes on from NC_049182.1 coordinate 8,326,211, forward strand.
GCATTCACTTCACATTCATTCACTGAGGGAGTCTGATATTTGCTCCTGAGCATTGCTTCAGTTTCACTTTCTTACTCTTACCCCAAGTTTCCTCCATTAGGATGGTTTATGACAAGAAATGGCTCAAAACACAATCAGTGTGGGACTTCTATAGTTAAAAACCAGTTTGCAACAACAACAAAAAATAGCTGTTGTTTTGTACCTCCCTGATAAATGGATGTCTATTGTTCTTCTACCCTGGAAATTAATAATAACTGGACCAGTTGCCTTAGAGACAGCCAGGCAGCCATTAGCAATCAGTAAAAATTAATGTACCGCAGGGAATTTAGCAAGGAAATGTGTTTAAGTGTGTAGGGGCACCTTAACCACCCATCCAATACGGGTGAGCGCCGGCAGTCTCCACGCCGTTACCGCTGCCTTGCCGTACAAATGCCCTTCGATGCAGACAAGATGCTCTTACAAGCGGGGGGATTTCCACCAGCTGCTCATGCCTTGGTGAGGAGCGCTGCCTTTTCGGTGCTTCCCTCGCCTTGCAAGCATGCCTGCTTCTTTGGGCAGCGTCGTAATACTGAGTTTTCACAGGCAGAGGTGAATTTGGAAATGCGGAGGGGCGACAGCTCTTTATTTCCCTGCAGCACGCTGGCTCTCCCTGCCTGCATGACTGCAGATCCTGCCCCATGAAAGGTTCTCTCAGACGGGTTAGCTGTGCTTTAAAAAGTCCCTGAGTGCTTTTAAAGCTGTCAGCACCATTATCATTCATGATGCAACTGGTTTCCAACCCTGCTTCTGTTTTTCCAGTGGGCAGCTAAAGTCCCCCTAGATAATTACCTTGGTTGTGCAGTAGCTGGGCTGCTTCGACCAGGCCAATTACGGGAGGTTTCTGCGATGCCCCAGCCCCTCCCAGCTCTGCTTCCCAGCAAAGGATTGCATTTGCACTGCGAGGAGTCCCCTTCCTGCAAGGGCAGCAGCGAAGCCTCCTGCGGGGTTTGCATTTTACTCTTGTGTCCTCCTGTTATCATATCCCTGATACGAGCACGCTTGGTACAGGTGCTCGCTGTCCAGGAGTTAGGGCTGAGCCTGAACCCTTGGCTGCCTGCTGGTGGCTGCTCTGCCCTCTGGTAGGTAGGACAAGCTGTCATTAAATGGTGACAGAGTGTAATTAAAAGATCTGGTTTGCAGGGGCACAGACAGACCCAGCGAGGGATAACCACTGCGTGGTTCCCACTCACTGCCTCCCTCCTCAGATCCTCATGGCTTTGGGGAGAGGGTTGGCCTCCGCTGCCTCTTTACTTACAGGGGAGTTTCAGCTCGGTGTTGACCACGCGTGGTTTAGGGATATAACAAACCTGCAGGCAAGTGTCCTCCCTGGGGAACTCAGTGCTGCACGGGAATGAGCACTTCTGTACAGATGCTTGGGTCAGAGCTAGACTGATCCAATGGTAACACATGTAAAAGTGCTGGTAAAGTTAGTGGGAATGGTGAATCAGTAAATGATAATGGAATTTGGCACTTTATTGTCCAGAAGGATGATTGCTTTAAGCAATGGCTGGGGTAGGTGAGTAAGTAAGGGAAGCAGAGCTCTGAGAAATAGGGAAGCAAGAAAAAAAAAGTTTTCAAATGCAAAACACCGATGAGTTGCTGGCGGTCGTTGCTTCCTGTGAAATCTGGCAAATGGGCAGGAGGACTGCATCAAATTATCTTCTAATTCTGGGGAGGAGTTAAAATATTAACAGTAGAGTGTAACCCACGGTTCTCCTTCAGCACAGCTAGAGAGCAGCATCTAGAAACCCCTGCCCTTGAAAGCTGGGGTATTGGGAAAGGATATCTCCCAAAGTTGATGGTTTTCTATCAGACGGCATCAATGGACCAGTCACTCGGGGACACCAAGAAGAGTTAGACTCACAGAAGGGAACTCTGCCACACCCAACTGGCAAATGCGCTGGTCTGAATGGAGATATTCTCCCAAGAACCACATTTTTTTTTTCTTTTTAGTTTCTTGGAAAACTTCTTGTGTCGTTGGTGTCAGACGAGCCAGATGGGAGTTCTGAATTGATGATCACATTTTGAGGCTGGAATGCAACATCTGGAGTTGATCAGCATTCCTCACAAACTGATCAATCATTAGGTGGAACTGATTACTACCATCTCCTCCTTTTACTCTTGAATCACTTAGAACTGCTTTTTTTTTTTTTTTTTTTTTTTTTTAAATGAAAAAAAGACAAAGCATGAAATGCAGCTGCTTTATAGGGACTGAGGTTATGTGAGTCACAGTGACTAACTCATTACACATATCTCTTGCTGCAGTATCAAATGGAGCAGGGATGAGATAGATCTGCTCTAGTAAATATAAAATATCATGGGTCATATTACTCAGCAACAGTGATTTTGCAACAGCAGCAGTTTTGAAGCAAGACCTTTTCTCTTCAATATGTCTCTATACATAGAAATATTAGGACTAGGGCTACAAGTCTCCGTCTGAGATCAGGTTTATTTAGGAGTATGCTAGGTTTGGTACAAACACAGCATTGCTGCGCCATGCTGTGCCAGCCCCACCACAAGTTAAAACAGAATTGCAAAACACCCAAATCATTTTCCAGCTTCTGAAAAGTCTATCATCTTCCTTGCATTTGTCTTCCAGAAAAGAAAAAATGACAAGGCAATGTGCAAACCAGGCCACATGTGTACTCCACTGTCCTCACATGTGTTTCATATATCAGCACTATTGTCAGACACTCTGCAACCACTTCCCAAGTGGTGATAAAACTGGCTCCAGCGCTGCTTTCCAGGAGAACCACTGCCTTGCCCCTCTGCATGCATCCCAGAGGTGTGCTGGAGGACCAGACCTTTTGCACTGCCAATATGCCATGTAGCACAACAAGTATGCACTTCAGGTCTGTGGTCTCTGTTTTCCAGTGCCAGTGTGTGACTCTAGAAGGTGAAAGGCTGAGAGAACTTGCACAAGCCAAGTCTAACAGTTGGGTCCTCTGTGCACGTCTCCCCTGAGTTTGGACCTCCATTTTCCCGGTGGATGCTCCTGCACCCAGTAGGGTTTGTGGAGATGCAGATAAATGCTTAAGAGAAAATAGACTATAATCGAAATTGTACAAAATATGTGTCCAACCAGAAAATTATGCCATTTTAGAACTATCTTGATTTGACTTATTTACTTTCACTTCTCTGTTTTGTGATCAACAAGAAACCCAGGCCAGGTTCACTGCAAAGTTCCTGGGTACTGTCAACAAGGATCTTCTTTGCTTACTGTGGCATAAATCAGGAATTCCCCACTGAAATTAAGGAAAGGTTTGATTAGCATCTTTTGTTAAGCCAGATGATTTTTTTTTTTCATAGAAAGTGCAAGCATTTTGTGGATTTTCCTGGATTTAAAACAAAGACCAAAGAAATGTGGTGGTTTCCAATGAGTTTCACTTTGAGGTTCTGGGTCTGTTCATCATTTCATGCCCAAAATGAAACATGAGAAGTGAAAAATCATAACTCGTGTCGTGAAACTGAACAAAATGTTCCCATGAACTTTATGTGGAAGAAACCACAGAGTAACCTGCAAGCTTTAGAGGGATGTGACCATGCAAGTCGCCTCCCACTGCTGAGTCAGGGTTCCCACACGGTACTGCAGCGCTGAGTGCAGGCTGCTCCACTGAACCTCCCTGACCAAGTCTCTTCCATCTTTTCTTTGTGCTCCTGCCATTGACTACATTGACTATTTGCATTCTGGGAACCCTGCAAGCTCTAAAGCCAGATCTGAGTTCCTTTGTGCTAGTGGCTGGATGTAGAGAAAAGTGCTCCACAAAGGTCAAAGAATTTATAATTTAAATATATATATATATATTTTTTTTTTCCCATCAGTAAACAGTTATCTGAATAATTTTCCTGATAAAGACTCAGGCATTTCTAGTGAAAATAGTTGTATACTCTTGAATAGTGTACTGGTGAGAAGAGAAGGTTATTTATCTGGTTCTAAAGAAACAAAGATTAGAAAAATTAGCAGATGTTCAATGAGTCACCTAGGGTCACTCGGGCATTTTAGCAAAACCAAAAGTCAAACTCTATTCCTAGCCCCTGCCTGCTGCCTTGTCACAGGAACATCTTCCATCCACATTAATTCTGAATCTGATGCTGTACATTTTTAGTTCTAACATTTTTAGCAGTTCAACTTTTCAAACCATGTACTATTCTAGAACAATAACCCTGCAGCAGTGAAGGCAGCTGTAAGCAAGGAAATGCAGTGATGTTCCTGTGAATTCCTGCAGCCCATCCTATAAGGATCTTCATGTGCTAGCTATCCAAGAGAGAGATGAATTAAAACATTTAAGTCAAAGCAAGGATTTTCCCAGGGAAAGGAAAAGGGTTATGCATAGTTTGCTCCCTTATAAAGTGACTTTGTTTGTTTATCATTCTAAAATGATTGCAAATGTTTTTTAAAAAAGGGATAATGAAGTAGCAGGGAAGATGACAAACAGCCGATTGTAGATAAAAGTTCCTTTACAGCAATGTCAGCTAGAGCAAAAGGGAGAGAATGGTGTTCAGGGACATTAGTTGGCACTGGCCGCCTGCTCATCTCCAGAGCTTTGATCCCATTCATGCCTAAGCTGTGATTTCCCCAAAAGGAGAGCCTGTCCCCATGGTGCCCAACACACACATCTGCCTTCTCTTGTAGCATCACAGTTCACCCACAAATTTCCTGGCCAGGAGCATGCCCAGGACATCCCTAAGTGTTTCTGGCAGTCTGGGAGTTTCTGGGAGTGATTTACGACTGACATGCAGAGCATGGGGTCCTTGAGAACAATAAGTCCAGCACTGACCCATTATGAGGTATAGTAAAGTACCTCTTAGATACGGAGTTAGGAGGCTTGGGTGCCTTTACTGGTGAAGCAAAAATACACAGCAAATGTAACCAGTAGTGTGCACAACCACGATACAGCCTACAGAGCGCAACACATGGGATTCAAACATTCCTAGCTGAGTGGTTTTGCACCCAAAAGCTCCTTCAGCACTTGTATTCACAGTCATATGTGAAATTCATCTGAATCTTGTTTCCTTGGCCTATGGGGTATTTTCATGTACAAATTAGGCTGGCCAACATTCCCTTTCTGCAAAAATTCCCAGGGGTACAACTTAAATGTTATTAAAAAGCCTAATAAAAGAAGAGTGCACATTTAATAATGTTAGAATAACACAGCCATTGCAGCATGGTGTGCCTGCAGTTCATGCAAAGAGAGAATATGGAGGCACTAATGCACTTATTCAGATAAAAAACATAATTATCAACTGCTAGGAAGGACCACTGATACCGTGCGGAATGCAGATAAACATTTTCAGGACCCCCGGTCTGGAGCTTGTCTATGACCTGCTTGTTTGGCCAGGGTCTTGGTGCAGGCCCAGCTGAACAGGGGCTGTCCTGCTCCTATGGGACTTCAAGGAAAGCGGTGGCCTCTGAGGCCAGTGCAATAATGTCTCCCCTACAAGCATTAGCCCCATTTTCCTTATCTGAGAGAGCTAATTTACTGTCAGTAGCGAGTGTAATTTTTGTGAAATTAAAGTGTTTTCATCAGCTAATCATGCTATAATATTTCTCTGTGCATTTTTTCCTTCACCTTTGCCCTGTCACACTATCCTCTATCTGATCCTGACATCTATACTTCTGCTCAACACGTAGCACTCCTACTTGCATGTCCTACGATGACGTTTCTCCACGGCACAAGGCCTACCACAAGTCCTAGGCCTCAGCTCAGGCCTACTAGTTGGAGTGATCAAACAGGGCCCTTCCTTGACATTAAGTAGCAACCACTCCTTCAGTGGGAGCAATGAAATCATGCACAAAACCTCTGAAAGGAGGGTGGGTGGTTTCACTGAAGGGACAGGAAGAGAGGCCGGAGGGCATGACCTGCCCCAAACCACAGCTCAGGTCTCCATACTCTCTGCCCAGTGGCTCTGCCCAGCAGCCCACACTGTCTCCCCAGAGCAACAAGCAATATCCTTGGAAAAGCGAAGCCTCATGAACCATAAATTATGCAAATAAATACCCTATGTAAGAAACCAACCTTTAAAAAAGAAAACAAAACCTGGAACAGCAGGGCAGTATCTGAGTTTTGAATAGAAATGGGTTTAGTTTGGCTGCGGCACAAGGACAGCAGGAGTGTTCAAAGCGCTGCAAGCCGCATGTAGGGACACTGGTGGGGATGATTCCTTCAAGGCAGGCATTCTCGCACACACAATGCCATTGTTATGCATTAGGCAATTTTTTTTCCTCTTGGGGTGTGGGGGCGTGATGGGATTCAGGAAGTATTGCTCGCTCTTCGATGTGGTCACATCAGTCATGCTATGTTTGCTTAGAAATGACTGCTCCCCAGTTTAGCACCGCACTGTTTTTTTGTTGTTGTTGTTGTTTTCAGATTAAGCAAAGAACAGAAAAAGAAAATCCCACTGGCTCACTTTGCAGGAGGCAGGCCCTACATGCTGGTGTTTCAGGCTCTTAGAAAAATCCTTAACTTTGAGGAAACTAAATGAAACGTTGACACTTCTCTCCTGCAAAGGAGAAAGGGAGAAGGACTGGGACAGTGAGAAGAAGCTTGTGTTTTCTTGTTGCTTTTATGGTTCAAATTGATGAAAATAGAGAGCAGTGCAACAGGGGAAGGCCCTGTCATAGCAGATGCTTCTCTCAACAATCCCACATGCATTTTTGCCCTGACATACAAATGGTGTAGTTCCATAGTTTAGACTACAGCAAGCCTTTACAACCTATTTTTCTTGTGTACCTTCATATAGCTTCTTTTTAGAACATTTTCTTTTTAGAACATTTTTGCCCTACCCTCCTTCCGACCTGCTAGTTATCTTCTGCAGAAAGTTAAATAAAATTAAAATGTATGTATGTAGGAAGTCAATCAAGCTGGTTTTGAGTCGCAGGTCATTAAATCTCACTGTAAGATGAAATTTTTACTATATAAATACTCATAAAACCTAGACTACCAGCCAAGATCACCCATGAACCGTAAGAAAACTAGGAGCTGTGGAAGCAGGTAAAATTTATCAGATCTTCCATGCTGGATGCTTGTGTGATGCTTTCCTTGCTTGTTAAATGAAAAGAGCAGTCAAAGACATGTTAACATTAAAATGGAATAATATTGGGTTTGGTTACTTTAGGTAGATAGGTTGACACTTCTTCCTGTAGGCTTTTTGTGCCTAGTAAAATCCAACCACCGAAGGATTTTTTTTTCTTTTTTGCTGCTTTTACATTTCAGCTCTAACATTAGCAATTGCAAACGTAATGAGATTTTCTGTCTTTTGTAAAATGAATTTTACAAGTAAAGTTCCCTGAATTATTTGAATATGTCGCTCAAAGTTTTATGGTCATATCCTCCGGGATTATTTAAAACACCTTAGGTTTGAAGAATATATTTTCTTTTCAAGCCTTATTTGTAGCAAGTATGGGAGAGAATGGGTTAATATTTTTTTTCTTTTCCTGTGGCTTATATGTAAGTGAAATGACATTTTAACAATCTCTTTAGTATAGCCTTGCTGTGCTGGGACCTCTGTTGCCTGCTGTCTTACTTCTTGGCCTCTAAATAGAGACTTATTTTCAATTTCTCCAGTTCCTAATGTTTTAAATGGAACTACTGTTCCCCTTAGAGCACCCAGTGGCTGGCTGGAGACCTTTATTGATATATATAAATTACTCCAATCCCCAGGGCTGGCTACAGATCCAATCATATTGAGCTAATGCGCATATAAATAAAAACCTGGAAGTATGGTTTATGGCAATAAGTAGTGCAGTAGAAGTTTATACCATCCTGCAAAGACACCTTGATACATTGCTGATAATCTCTATAATGTATTTAAAGCGGCAGTCTGTAGATTCAAGGCTGAAAATTTCACTCATCAAAGTCATAAATCTCAGTGAGCTTCTGTTGATTGGCCTTAGAAAAAGAAGGAATTTCCCCAATCCAGGGAAGAGCCAAAACGAAAGGCACCAAGCAGGGTGATGCCAGTGGGTAAGTCAAGTGCATCAGGCCCAGCAGCTGGGCAAGGTTAAAGATCTTCCCTGACATCCTGATGCTCGTCCAGCTGCCAGCTTTTGCAGTTCACAGATGATTCCCACTCTTGAATGGAATGATTTGCGACCCTCTAAACAAAACAATAATAGTCTGATGTCCAGTTGATAAAGCTGACAGCAACTGAATTATTCAGGCAAGCAATCATTTCTCTAGACGGGTGAAAACAAATTTCAAGGGTTAGGTGGAGCCTTCAGGCTAGCCCTGGCACAGAGAGCAGCGGGTGAAGGATTTCTGTGCGGGGCCGGGAGGGAGCTCAGTGCAGCCTTAGAAAGGTGAGGCTGCTTGTGACGAGGCAGGAAAACAGGTGAGGTTGCTTCAGGGCTTCTGTGCCATTCATCCCACCATCTCCCACACCTTTACTGAGTCTGGATCTCACTAAGTTTGAACGCCTCATCTGTTAAAGCTAATTAACAGAGGGGCAGTGACCTCCTGGGCAGGGCGAGTCCTCCTGAGTGGTCCGTGCCACGTCTCAGTGCTGGCTTCTGGGGAAGGGACTGTCCCGTGCTTCCCTGCAGCATCCATCAGAATGACCATGGTGCCTCATCCCTGTGGCTATGCAAAGAGAGTAATGGGCAAACCTCCAACTACTGATGACGATGACAGTAATCTGTCTCAGTAACCAGAACTGCCTTGAGCAGAGAAGGTAACGGGCAGTCCCAACATCACTTCTTGGGAAGGTCCTGTGAATGCTTGGGGGTGACTGAAAGGAATCAGAAGGGAGAGGGGGAGTTATCGATGTGGCAGCCCAGGCTATCATCCCAAGTTTGCTCCCTGTTTGCCACCTTGGAGTCACCAGAAGCAGATCAGTAGCTTTATTAACAAGCTTCTATACCATGGCACAGCAACTGGGTCATGAGGCAACTTGGGCAGGTGTAAGACAGGGCATTGTATATATAACTGATGCTCCATGAGCACTGTAAGAGACTGCCAACTTCACACAACTTTGTTCTTTCATTTCTGGATCCTTCAGGCACCAATTTTACTGCTTCAGAAAAATGATTGTAACTTAAAGGAAAACTCCGGTATGAGTTGTCAAAGCAGCCTTTAGAAATACTTGTCACTCCTTCAGTATCTTAGTCTGTGGAGCTGTCATTGCTGTCTCTGGATGCTGCCACTGTAGTGTCACCTTTTTGCTCTCTCTTCAGAGAGCCATGGAGAAGCCAAAAAAGAAAGTTGAAAAGTTCTTGTTAAGCCTCGTGGAGTGTTGAACCCAGCAGACTCCAATGAATGTGAGAGCTGCAGAGATTTACACTGGAAAACCATTTATCAGCAGTCAGTTGCAGAGAACAATTAAGAAGGCAAATATATCAATTTTGGAAGTGATTCTAACTCTGAGTGTCAATGAGCAAGGTTCAGCTTATTTAGCCAGATGTCGTGTCACTATCCTATATGTAATGATTTTCCTGTATTTAAAGCTTTTACCGCACTTAAATGTAAGGTGGTTTGACTGAAATTGAGTTTAAAACTTGTTTTAGTTAATCTTGGGCATACTACTCCGTGGCTACTTGCAAAACAATTTAAAGTTAGCGCAGTTTAATTTAGTAAGAAATCATGAAGCCAATTCAATTTAAAACCATTAAAACAATTTTAGAGTGTCTGCCCAAGGGTTTTGCATGTTTTCACTAAATGAGTTTTAAAAATACATTTAGTTAAACTGATGGAACTTTAAGTATCAATAAAGGCTTTATCTTACAAACACTAATGCTTGTCTTCAACAAATCCTTTGCATGTGCTTAGATGTCTGTCTCCAGGATCAGGGCTTTATCAGTTTTTGTATTTAAAAACAAGCTTGTTTTTGATCTCTTCCAAAAGAACTCCTTGAAAAGAAATGTCTCTGTACTTGCCCTTCCTTTTTTTTTTTTTTTTTTTTTTTTTTTTCAGGGTGGAATGATTGATAAATTTCATGCACTGAAACCTCTGTGAGCTTCTAGCTCACACGAGCCTGACTGGCATGAGTGGGCACAGTGCCCAGCAGCTTTTGCTCATAGTCATCACAGTCCCACATATCAGAATGGAGGTAAATAACTTGGGCAGAGCCTCTCCAAAAAGCAGTACCTATTTATCCATAAGGCGATACTTATTTTTCCTCAACAAAACTTTCCAGAGTTTTCTTAAAGCCCAATTAACCTAACGGTTGGTTGGAAAAGACTTGCTTGTTTCTGCAACTCATTTTTACTTTTTCTCACCTGCCCAAGGCAACTCACTTTGTGCAAGTTATTTTCTAGGACATGTTTTTTGAGCCTGGGTCTAGATTAGGTGCAGGGAGCATGGCTCTTGCTGGTCTGAATCTCTGAGATTTTGTCTCCTGTCTGCTGTTCTGCCATGAGCTCTGCATGTGCTTGAGAAGGACAATACCAAGCAGGTGAAGTGAGGTGTATTTATGAAAAATAATGTAGCAACTCACTCTTTTGTGGTCCCAGTTATTTTCTTCACTTCTGAAAAAAAAAATAAAATAGGAAACTGAGAAAAGTAAATATGAGTTAGAAAAGGAGAAAGAGTTTTTGTGTCCCTGGATCCTTGGGCTCCCACAGAAACCTTCTGCAAGATCTCTGAGGGATTTGTGTATGATAAATGTTGAGGACAAGGGAACCAACAGCTTTTCTTTCAATTAGCAACACAGCAGCATAAGACTGGAAGGCACCTCCTGAGTTTCTGAGTCCGGTGCTTTGTGGTTGCAAACAAACAATGACACATAATCCCTTTTATAAAATGATCATGTTCCACCTTGAAAGCCACTAGGTTTTGGGGGCAGGACTGATCCCCACTGCTAGCCCTGTGAAGCCCAGAACAAATATCCAAGCTCAAGATAATGCTTCTTACAACAGGATTAAATCCCCGCTGGGTGCTCTGTAGTTGCAACCACAGGGGAACTCTGCCAGTAGCAGCATGGCTTTGGCACTCCATGTCCATGTAAGGGTATAATTTGCTCTATTCTTCCTCATAATTAGGTGCAGTGCCTAGCCCAGGCTTTATATTGCATCATACTTGCTTCTATGCAGGGGCAGATGCAGCATTACGTGGAGAGCTAAGCAGCCACATGACATGGGGACATGTATGGTGAGAGGCAATACTGGGGGGATGCTCCCTTTTTTTTTAGCACCCTCGGAATCACTGTGCTCACCTCACTCTGGGTCATGGCCATCAGTTCTTTTTTTTTTTTTTGCATTGCCCTCTTATGAGCAAGGCTGGCTTATGGTCACAGGGGGCATCTGTACAGCGAGCGGGGTGCAAGCAGAGGTAAATGCTTGCTTTCTGCTGGAGACGTTACATTTTTCTCCTTCTTTTCTTGAAGGGCCTGATCCAAATGACACTGAAATCTGCGGGAAAAGCTTCCGCTCTCGCTCAAGGCAGATTTGGATCAGTGCCCGGGGCTCTTCCGCTGCGGGAATTCCTGCCATGCCTTCTCAGACAAAGAGGGCAACCACATCTTTACATCATGCACGTTGTTTAGTTTGGACTGCGGGAGCCAATCTGTCAAACAGGCAAGCAAGGGGGCACGAGCCAAGGACTGGCAGCAGAAGTGGGATGACCCAGTGGATAGGATATTGCTTGGGCCACAATGTTCCCTATAAGACCACATGGAAAACCCTGGTTGCATTATGCTCCAGTTTAAAATAGGGGCAGTAGCAGTCCCATATCCCAGCCGGCTCAATATGAGGAGGGGTAGAGGGAGAGTGTGGAGGGATGCAGCCCACAGCGGGAGCACAGAGAGCTGTAGGGAGGAGAGCACAGCCCTGGTGCCTCCTGAAAGCAGTCCAGCATCAGATGTGAGTGCTGGCCTTGCTCGTGCCACTGCAGTTAAGGCACTCAATAAGAGTTCAAAGGTGTGGAGAGCAGCAAAGGCAGCCACAGGGCCTAATGTCACCTGACAGGAAGCCCACATGGTTACCATGGCTGCTGGCTTTCTTCTGCTGTTTTTGAAGGCCTAGCCTGCTGCCCTGAGCCCGGCCCTGAGCTCTCTCACACCTTTCTGAATCACTACCCGCTTAGTTGCCTTGTTTGCAAGAGAAAAGAGTTCTGGACAAACAAAAGCACTGTTTCTTCTCTTCCACCCTAAATAGTGGAGTCCTACAGTAGTGGTGGACTCTGCAGGCCTGGCCCTGCTGCCAGGGGGCAGTTTGTGGGATTTGGGGTCAGCTCAGGGGAGACACGGGCTGGGAAAGGTGCAGGTGCTGGTGGTTTTTAAAAGTGATGAATATGGGAGAGGAGAGCAAGGGATAGGAAGTGTTACCATAACCATGCACTTGTTCCAAAGGTGAGCAATTTAATAAAGAGAAGCACAAAACCTCTCCTACTTCAGTGGGGACAGTCTCACCCCATCTGGGTTTCCACCAGACACCATCACTGCCGCACTAGAAGGCCGCCTTCAGTTGCTCACACCCCGCACAAGCATTAAACTCATGTTAAAGGGGCCAAGAGGGAAAGAAAATGAATATTCTACACTGCCTGGATTTCAGAGATCCACACTATCTATCTGTATCCCTCAAACCATCACAAGCACAAGCAGACCCAACCATTAACATAATTCTCTCCTTTATTCCTCATCACTGTGGTACTGTATGCTACAGTCTTAAACATTATTTGTTTTACCCACTCTTCAGCATTTTAAGCTCATACTATGCTGTCTAAAAAATAAAATAAAAAAATAAAAAAAATCCCATTTTTATCTCATCTGATTTGATATTCATCTGTCCCTCGCTGATTTTTTTCTCCCCCTTTACCATCATTTTGGTTGGTATTTTTTTTACCTCAGAGAACATTGAGAACTCTGTCTCAAGGCTTCCAGATTAGACAGAAGACTGATAGGATAATGATGATAGTATGTTAAATGCTATCTATGTAAATCAGCTCTCTCCATCAATGGATACAAGATGCAGCTACATTAGATCTCTTTTTGACATACATTTTCATTTTTTAAGGATGAGAATATTGGATTGTTATTAAGCTACTTTAGAAAAATCTTTGCATTACCAGGCACATTACTATTGTGCATAAAGTCATATTAAATTTTGGGATGATGTACAACATCATTTTCTTTTAAAGGCTGCTTTTAACCTCAAAGTATCTTCTTTTTAGCTTCTGCTGAGGGATTTGTTTATGATAACCAATGACTGGGGGAGGGGGAAAAGGGTGGTTTTTATTAAGCTTCTTGTAGTAGATAAATCTGAATTTGCACCTCTGATAGGAAACTGGCCCTGGCTAGGGGATGAAACTGCAGTTACGTCTCATCTGTTTCAACGCTTGGGAAAATAGCTCAGCAGATAGCCTGAAAGTCAAATTCAGACTGCCTTGGACTCAGTTGGAAGCCAGTTGCAAAATCAAGACCCATTCACTGGAAACATCTTACCAACTAACCTCGCCCACTTCGATTTTTCTTTTTGAAAAAGGCTAATTTTGTTTTCCTCTTTGGAATCAGAGATGGATGAATGAATATATTTCCAACAATAACAAGGAGTAAAGTGGTGAAATTCAACTTTGCTTTCTTCATGCCTTTGGAGTCATGCTGACTTTCAGTGGCAAAGGAACTGGTCAACTGAAAATATAGCATTAAAATTCATCTTCAGCCTGTCACTAACATGGGGAATTTCACCTCAAATGTAGGGAGGGCTTTGTTTCCTAAGTTATGAGAGCATGTACAGACAACTCTGAGTTATCTTTGGCTGTAGTGGCCCAGATCAAACTCTATCCACATTACATATTTTTTCCACAAACAGGAGGATTGGTAGAGCTGAGAGTCCAGCATTTCTTTTCTACATTGACTCTCTAATGTCTAATGAAGTGTGAGGTTATTAGCATTTTCTCTGTGGGAGATATTAATAAGAGCAGTTTCCTCTATCCAGGAATCTTTTTTCATAAAACCTGCATGAACTTCATATCTCTGAGACCTCAGCTGCTCTGTCAAATTTTCTTTGAAATTAGCCATTGCATCTTAAAGTTATTAAATGGGGACCTACAGAGGTGAACACCCACAGTTGCACAGTGTGATAAATCTCATTTCTTCATTAGCAGAGCAATGAGAGCACAGCAGAAAAGAGGAAAGTGGTGGTACTGGTGATCTGAGACACGACTGCCAGGCTCGTGGTGATCTGAGCAGAGACACAACCTAATGGAAATACCATGTACAGACGTACTGTTTCCAAGGCCAGCTCATATTAGTCAGCTGGAGTCTCCTTGCATTTGTGACACCAGTGTCCACAAGTGTTAAGGCTTGGTGAGAAGGGAGGGGTGTGGTAATCCAGGCTAGTGGTTTCACCTGAAACGATAGGAGGCTTTAATAGGGCGGGGATTCAAAATGTAGGTTGTGAGTGAAGCTGAGCTTTGGAAGGAACTAAGCAGATATAGAGCAAGAAGCTCAGGTAGGTGCCAGAAACTCAGGTAGATATTGTTACTCTCCAGTAGGTCTTGTCTGCTGAGTGGTCCCATAGATCTGTCACTCAGGGACATGGTAATGGTTTGAATTAATATTTTGCTTTGGGCATAGCTATGCCTGAAAGTAATGTGGATAATCTGTCAATGAAAAATTAAGAGTTAAATGAAAACATGACACTTTAATAGTCATGGGAAGCACGTGTGTGTAAGCATATTTGTGCGTATCTTCTGGCACAGGGCTATGTTTCCATTGTGATTATACAGCTTCAAGTCTGTAAGTTCTAAGTGAAGTTTTTAAGCATGTAAAATCTTCACTATTTCTCAGAATGCTGAACTGAATGCTAAGACGGTTGTAGCAGGAGATAGTCATTTGTGGCTTTGGGGGGGGGAAGTGGAGATATTATTACCTTTCCTTTCTTTTTATTTATTTATTTATTTGTCCCTTAACTAAGAAGGCACTTCTGAGCACCTGTCTCTGCATCTGAACCCAGCCCTGTCATCCTGTCCATTACAGCTGTTCATCCAGCTGTGTGCATGGGTTCCTCGGGTACACGTGCACTTAAACCATGGACGTGCTGGTGCCCTTATGTCAGAAAGGATCAGAGCCGTAGTCACTCTGAAGGCATAAGTATTTTTCTTAACACGTCCTAAATGGCAAACTCACATTTAATAATTTTGGTAATAAATGGCAACCTAAATATGTCAGGAATGATTTAGTACCCATGAACCATGTAGCTGAAATGTAGATGAGGCTAATTAGCTGATTCCTTATTGCAGCCATTGCAGCCCCCCTTTCCTTTCCTCTCTCCCCACCAAAATGTTGTCTTTTCTCTTCTGTTCTCAAAACACACCGGGTTGAGTTACAGCTTTGGCACTGCTCTGGTGATTTTGTCCATGTGTCCTACCCTTAACACAAATAAGTAGAGACATGAGGCTGGAGAGCAAAGTAGGCAGCCAGATTCAGAGTGAGTAATGCAGGCATCAAGGCAAAATGAGGTCAAAAAGAGCAATTGCAGGCAATGCTATGCAGAAAAGATGCTTCACTGCTACCTCTGTGCAGAGCACCTGCCGTTAGCCGCATGATGCTCTCACGCCTTACCCAGTTATTATATGCAAAGGTAAAGTGGGATCAGGAATCAATTGCTGACTAGGAGAGATTTCCAAAGCGTCTCTGTCTGGGCCCAAACTGCACTGTGCAGTCTGTGTTTTAGAGATGTGTGAATAATTAATTTTTCAGCTTGTTCACCCTTTTAGGAGAACATAAACCGAGTGTTTTTTTCTGAAATAACTCTCACTGCTGTCATCTCTTCTGAAAACTATCACTTTGAATTATGCAAAACATGTTGTTTTGTTTCTATTTGAAAAAAAAAAAAATGTATACATCTATATATAAAAAGCTGGAGTTTGAGCAAATTTGGTCTCAAAATCTTCCTGCTGAAATACAGAACCATGACATTTAATTTTTAAAATGTCAAACAAAATTATTGGACTTTTTCCTAAAAAATAAAAAAAATAAAAAAAATACATTTTTATTTGGAGCCATGCGGGTAACTTCTAACTGCATTTTCAGATGAGTGAACTAATTATCTGAAAACTTGTCATAGCATCTGTAGCCAGAGCTCTCACCTGCCTTATCTGGAAGTGGGGGAGCCTCAGGAAGGTGCTCAGGTGGGGTTGCAAACTCATGATCTCTGCATTGGTTAGGGCATTTTCAATATGAATGCCATACAAAGGGACTTATCCACAGTGATTTGCAGTGCCAGAGTGAAGGAGGCTCCAGTTGCTGCCTCTTGGCCAAAATTAGTGGGGCTGGAGACATCTACAGACCTGCATCCCTTTCATAGCCTCTCCAAGGGAAGGGTGGCAAAGCCAGCTCCCTAAAAAAGACAAAGGGGAAAGAAAAAAAAAAAAAAAAAAACAAAAAACAAACAAACAAACAAAACAACAGGAACAAGGAATAAATCTTTTTTTTTTTTTTTTCCCTGGTATATTGCGTATTTTCTTCCTACAAAACTTCCCTTTCGGGTCTGACTTGTGCTCACCTGAGGTCCATGAGCAGTGGCACCGATACAGCTCGATACGTCTGTCATACAGATGTGTGATGCTTGCTGCTGACAGCCAGCAGCCGCTGAACTTACATTGTAGCAACGCTGCAGCAAGCCAAAGAGGAGGATTTTTGCATGATCTGGGGCTTCATCTTTCTGAATTAAGGGTATGCCCTGAGCCACAGCAGCATGTCCTGGTGCTCTTCTCCGGAGCTTAGCTGAGGCACAAGAACTGGCCTGGCTAAGGCATGACAATAAATAAGAACAGGAAGCAACTCTTGCCAAACAGCTGGCTGGCATAAGATGGAGCTCTTGCTGGTTGGAGACTTGGGAGCAAATGTTTGTGTTGCGCTTGTGCTGCTGAGCTACCCGGTTGATCCTACATTGGCCCCTATGCTTCCAGTTCTGCAGGCTGGAGCAGTGCTGCTGGCCCAAAATGAAGTTCGTGTGGGCCAAAATTGTCCCCTGTGGTGTAGATGCAGGAGTGAGGATGGCTCTGATGATAACTGCTCATGGTGACTTTGTATAATGGATGTGCGGGGTGCTGTCCTGGATTTGGGATTTGTTGTGGGTGCTGTCCTGGCTACCTGTCACTAGCAGCTGCAGGTGGGACCTGCTTTTCTCTCCAGTGGGAAAGGCTGGGACACTTTGATGCTTCCAGCTTTACTCTCTGCGTTTGCAATGGTGGTGTATGGCAGGAAGTCGAGTCGGCTGGTGCCACTCACAGACTGCAGAGTCTGGGATGTCAGAAGCAACGTGGATCCCTGCAGGCTCCTGGCATTGCTTTAACAAACGCTGATTAGGGACAAGCACTGGTTAGAGACAGCCACCAGCATCCATGCTGCTCCTAGAGGCTCTCTGATGGCTTCAGCTCCCAAATCCCATTCACTGGGACAAGCCTCTGTTCCCAGCTGTGGTACAGAGGAAACTCAGGCCGAGCAAAGGGTCTGACCATGGGACTTCAGCAACGTGCTGCTGCCTCCATCTCTGTGATCCGTGCTTTGAGGAGCTGGGAGCCCTGCATGTAAGCACAAGCACATCAGCTGATCCTTCTCCGAGCATTGTTTGTTTGGGTCAACTTATCTCCTTTTGAAGAACAGGATGTTTAGGGGGAAATAAATAAATATTTAAAGCCTATCTGTAATAGCCTTAATTGTAAACCAGCTTCTATACTTTCAGATTGGAACCTAATTAATCATTGGCTGTACAGGGAATTGATTTATTGCTTTGCTGCTCTTTACTTGTATAAATCTTTGATTTAGTGATTACTGCATTTTGATTTATCACTTACTATGCAAGTAATCAATGTTTATGACGAATGGATAAATTTAAGTACCACCCATTTTGTAATATTATTTTATATATAATGTGATATATAAAGCACAATGTGCTTTCAATGTCTATTTCCAGTTATCCATACCTGAAATATGTATCTCTTCACTCACAGCACCGTCTCTTTACTGTGTTTTACAATGATGTAAAGAAGGAGTAACACTATTGAAACCAACACTGAACTACTGATGAAGAAGAATCAGGAGTAGGGTTTGAGACAGAAAACATTCAGACAGGAAAGGAACTCGTGCAAATAAAAAACTAACTGCGGAAAGGGCTGCTTGTTTTTGCTAAAACGCTTCTAGGGACAGACCATTTACTAGTGTTAACTGGTATAGATCCTGGCCCAATTCTTGTTGCATCTCTCTTTCTTCAAAGTCCTTCAATTCAATGTGAATCTGATCTCAGGGATTATTACACAGGAGTCTGACTGTCTGCAGTCCTTCAGAATTACAAACTAATTGTGGGATAAAAGCTATATATAATTTACTAGCTATGGATTTGTTTTCTTGCTTTCAGAAGTCCCTTTTCCCCTCCACCCCCAGTAGCTGAACATGGTTTGGGTGAGGATGGGACCACGGTGGGGGCAACTCATCCACTGCCCAGTGCACGTGGTCACCCCAGCCCCTGGAAAGTGGGGATAAGAGGGACAGAGCCTGATTCTGGGTCTGACAAGTTTAGAAACTCTCTGGCAATAAGATAGGGTTGAGAACACCTTTGCTTTTATTCTGTGAGTGATGAACAAATACTGGAATAAGTAGAATTGCCATGGCATGCTGCTTATTGACAAAATACAGAGGAGGGAACTCATCTGCATGCACTCCAACGAGCTGTGAGAGCAGCGTCTTCTCTCTGTGTTTTTAAGGAAAAAACCTCACCGATGAGTCATTGGGCTGGGAGACCTGGGCTGGATCCAAGGTCGGCTGAAGTTGATGGAAGGATTCGTGCAGTCTTCAGAGGATTTGTGTTGGGGTTTTTGTGCTTGCAGATGCTGTCCAGGAAGGCATGATCCCCTCTGCTCCCTTCATTGCCATGCTGCTGCTCAGGCAATGGAAAGCCCAGTGGAAGGCTAAGGCAGGACTGTGCTCTGTGCCCTCTTTCAGGGTTTGTGTTGAAGCTTCGATCCATTTGTGGACTCCCACACACACAGCCAAACACAGACTGACACATCTGAAGCTTTTGGGAAAGCTGGGGAACCAGTAGACATTTCCATCTCACTGCTGCATACCAGTTTGATTCCAGCTGAAACCGGGACACCCTCTGGTTTTATTGGGAATTAAGCATGTGGTGAGAAATGCAACATCTCAGATTTCCTGTGGTCTGACCCACGGTGACAGTGGGACTCTTGGCCGTTTATATACCAGGTCTAATCCTCACCTGAAATAACTCGGTGCAACTTGCATGGTGTTCATATAAGTATGAAAAATTAACCTGCTGCTTATTTGGAAAGATGTGTTCTTTGCTAAAGAATTTCAGTTTAAAAAAAAAAAAAAAAAGGTGAATGAGTGTTTCTTTACCTTTTTCACCTCCCGTAGCTGTGCAGGTAAAACCAGATGCTTTCCGTGAGCAGAAGGAGAGGGAAGCTCCTCGTCTGCAGCACGTTCAGGCTCAGCTCTCCTGCTCCAAGCAGCTGGTGAGCCCAGCACGCCTCGTTATTTATTTTGTTCTGGCGCACTGTCCAAGAGTTATGACCAACGTTCTTCAGATACTGATATATATTACATGTGCTTAGAGGAAACCCATTCATCTGTCCCTTGTCTCTCTCCCCCAGAGCCCGGATTTCCTTGATTGTAAAGCAAGATAAAGCTGCTATCTTGACTTTAAAGACTCTGGGAAGAAATGTGTTCATGCTCTCCCTCTCTCTCCAGCGTACTACACATCCCCCTGTGATGGACACAATTTTTTTTCTCCCTCTAGCTTCCTCCATGCTTGTCTAAATGACAGAGTTTTCCAGCTGAAGAATTGGGAGCCTCTTTACTCCATGGAGGAATACGTTTCCCACCCCTTTGTTTTTGGATGAGGCAGGTAGCATGTCAGTGTCCCCTGGCTTGGCCTCATCTCTCCTGAAGTGCAGCTGATGCCCCGCTGAGCAGCATTAGCCTGGCACGTGCGATGGTCAGGTTACAGCTCTGGCAAAGCAGTCAGGAAATCCAGGATTCAGTTGTATTTGTGGTGTCCTACAAGCTAGAGGATGATGAAAGGCGCCCGTTCTCTGTTGCATTATCGCACGAAGCGTGACAGCTGCTGCTGTTGTAACCAACAATGGAGAGCCACAGAAGTCTGCCTAGGTGGTGTTAAGGGAGGGAAGGAAAAAAAAATGGAAACGGTGTTAGAGTAGCTTTTGCAACTGGAAAAAAAAAAAAAAACAACACAATAAATCCATGAGCTACGCATAGCCCTAGGGCTTTGTGACCACGAGCAGGCATGAGGGAATGACTTGAACTTAACCAAAGCCGTTAATTACCTGGCTGAGATCAAAAGCATAAGTAAGGGATTATATTTACGATGCACCTTACAGGATATGTTTCAACTTTCTAGATTTTTTTTATTAATTGGTTTGATTAAATAGATTTAAAGAGCCCGAGCAGAGACTCCTAAATCATACTCCATATTGATCTAATGAAATACTCAATAAATTTACTAATATGGCTCCTTTGCTTTGTGCAGTCTGAAAGGAAATGCCACTCTAAATGGCGATAACTCAATGTGGAGCCTTGGTAGTGACTCATGGTGAGCGGGGAGGATGTCGGGAAGAGGCTCTCCTGCTGTTTGCAGGGGGGCTCCTGCCCTCTCTGCCCCACACCCGGCTCCTGTACCAATTTCCCATCGTGTCCACCAGCTTCTTCTGTGACTTGCACGTTTCACTGGTGCTCGCCAGCTTGCAGGAGTGTGATTGTTCAATATACGGCTCGGCTGAGACCTCCCGGAGCAGAGCTGTATTTCAGAGGTCTCTGCTTTATAAATACACCACACAATGTGTGGTCTAAATAAAATAAATCCTGCTCGGCTCAGGCTAGATCTAATGTAGAAAATGTATGATGTTTATTCCCTCCTGATGCAATAAATTGAGAATGACTGGATGGAAAGTTTAGTTTTTCAGCATTCACTTATATTGATGAAAACCAAGAGTTTGGGCAAGGACAAGCCCAGGGCAGGAGGCTGTTACCATGCAGAGTCCTCGTGCTACAGTTCTGCTGGCAGGGGACACTGCCACCTCTGCACATCACTTCCCTCTTGCAGACCTGGCTGCGTCCCTGAGCAGCACCCATCTGTTTGTATGGGCGATCCTTGGATGTTTTTCTGCTCAAATCAGCTAGCTTAGTAAAAGCTTACATAAATGGTGTAAGATGCCATGGCTAACCCTAACTGCGCTCTGCCGGGATTTACCTGTGTTGTTTAACTCTAATTTTTCTTGGTTTTAATATGTTAATGTTCACTTCCAAACATCTGTGTGATTTCGCTCTTTCTTATGTATTCTTTTTCTCCTTTTCTCTCTCACTTTTTCCCTTCGTCCTTTATTTCTGGGATGAAATTGATTTTTAACTATAAACATAAATCCTAGAGAAGAGATCCCACTGGTGATGTATTTACTAATGGCTGTGAAAATCAGAACCAGAGAGAGACAGGAAAGGAGGAAGATGGCAAAGACAAATATATTTGGAAACAGCTAACTGAGGAACAAATTAAAAATGCCCTTTGAGTAAAAACAAAACAAACAAAAGAGGCTCCCCTCTGAAGAACATAACCTCAAATCTTTTGTCTGCCTTTATTGCATCTGCATCCCCGGATCTTGGGAACTGCTTATAACTTTTGTCTGGTAGAAAATAACCCTTGACATTAAAGAAAAAAGTCACAGCTTTCTGGGTCTCACAGAACCCATAGTCCTCTCCTCTGAAGGGGTGCAATTTTGTGATACATTTTGATGCCTCAAATTCTGACAGTGGGAATGAGAAGGGATGAGGATGAACCATATCTTACCGACCAGACAATTTAAGGCCACAGCTTTGAGGGGGATAATGCAAGAAAAAGCCCACCCAGGCCTGCTTCTGCTTGCGCTGCTCTGATGATCGGTTAATTCTGGCAGGAAGGATGACACCAAATGTAGCCTGTGGCCCCTGTGTGGCTCCACACCTGCATGTTCCAAGCATTTTGCCCTGGCTCCCGAGGTAAGGAACGGCCATGGGGTTGCTGGTGGCCCTTAGTGGGAGAAGGTTCCACCTTGTGCCTCCATCTCCTCATGGGTTTCTTTGCTACAGCCTCCTGAGAAGGCAAGAGCTGGCTGTGACTATAGTGAAAAGCCACAGCAGTGCCCTGAGTCAGTGATGATCCGCAGGGAGTCGATTACACCTGGGGCAAGTGCTGCAGATCTCCTCGCTGGGGTCTTGCCGATATTTGCCTGGACAGGGCCAGAATACGAAGAGGCACGAATGATCCCAGGCTGTGAGCGCTGCCCACATAAACAAGAGGGCCCAGGAGGGAGCCGGAGGCACTTGCTTGGCTTGGTCTGACCCCGATCTTTTCCTGTTCTGTCTCCTCTCCTCCTGTTTGTTGCACACCTCATGGTGTGCTGCACTGGGGCAGATGCGCCTCTACCTTCATACAAAGCTATTTCTCCAGTGACTCCTTATAGCAGGTGTTCCCATGTGTTTGGTTTTTTCTTCTAGTCACAGTTGTTTCACCCGAGCAGACAGCTAACCGCCCTGCTCTCAGTCCTTTATAGAGAGCTATGTGATACCCACGCTACTGATGCTCTTTGTTTCCTGGCTTCTTTTCCCTTGGCTCATGGAAACATCTATTGCCCTTCTCCGTTTTTCCTCTGTACGGGAACTGTGGCTGTTCAGAAAAAGTATTAAAGCAAAAGGAAAAGATGACCTTGCTAGCACTGATACGTACAGCAATGCCTACTGGTGTCAGGGAGCAGGATCAGAGTCAGAGCGCTGCCCTCTTTCTTCTTTGGCAAACATGCCCTTGCCTGGCTGTGCGTGGTACAGCCCTTCGTTTCCTTTTAGCACCACTGGCTCATTCCTGCTATGTTATCAAGAGCAGAAGGGTCTCTTGTGTTTCCAAGAAACAAAACGAAGAGGACTCCATAAATACCGTGCCTAGGTATTTGTTACAGGGGAATTTTAAGTTTCCAAGAGAAATAAGACTCACAGAATACACCTGAAAATAATTTTGGCAACATACAGCTTCTCAACACATGATCAAATCTTGCTGTTTCAGAAAGTAAACGCAACAAAAGTCATAGGGGAAAGAGCTGATGAAGTTATTGGATTTTTGCATTAAAAAAAAAAAAAGGCAGTAGGATGCTCTAGCTGTGATCTCAGGGTACGTGAAAGCTGCATGGGTCACCAGGGGATGTAACACCTGGGCAGAGCGTGGTCCTGAGGAATTCACCGCTTGCCCGTGAAAGGAGCCAGGAGCTGTAATCGACTTACCCACTGCATTTGCTCCTGCTGTTCGCTAATGAATGAAGACAAAGCAAACAGCACACTTTAAACTCAGTCATACTGGGATATTTACCTGTAGCTGGTGAGTCCCTAATCAAACTTAAAGCAAAACAGGAAAAATTAGCTTGTTAGCATTTTTCCTGTTAGCATCGGAGAAATGTCACTTTTTCCTGGGGCATTTTTGGTAGCTTTGCCATGAAGGGAAAAAGCTATTGTACTGGCTAAATCCCTAAACATTTAGTCCTGGGCAGTCAAACGTAGCAATAGTGATGATATGACAATTCCCTGTAAATTTATGCAGAAAAGGAAAGAGACTGGGGACAGAGCAGACTGGTCCTGAGCTCAACGTGTAATGTGGCTGGCAACGTACTAGCACTTCTCAGTCTTTTTTGATGTACGGATTTCTAAATTGTTTTTTATAACAGGAGTGATTCTCTTTAGGATAAATTTTAGCCAACTGGAAATAGATTTGCTTCTCTTAGTTACCTTTTCTATGTCCTTTGGGAGCACTGCCCACAAGCTAAGGATTTGATTTTTTTTTCTTCTTGTTTATTACAAGAAGCAGCATGCAAGTTAGGGCTGTTTTGTGAGCTGCTTTTCCAAGGCCACCTGAGAGCCAACAGCAGAAGACCTGCATTAGTGCTTAGGAAGAAGACCTGTCTTGGGGAAGGATGACCAGTTGTTCAGAGCCTGAGAACCTGTAAGAGCTGTGTCCTGTTCCCATCCCTGCCGCAGCTTCCCAGTATCAGCTCAGGTGAGTCCCTTCTACCTCTGTGCTACAGCTCCCTGCCTGTAACATGAGGTGAGCACCAGGTCCCATCCCAAAGCCTGATACTCAGCAGATAGGCAAGCGAGACAGCCTCAAGCGATGGAGGCTGGTTCAGCAGATGTGCTGATTTTGGGGACATCTCTTCTGGTGAGGATGCTGAGGTTGATCTATCACAAGAGCTCTTGAGTTTGCAGATTGGTGCAAGGAGAAACAGAGAGGTCAAAAATCGGCCTGAGTGGGGTGAAGCTGTAGAAGGTGGCATGGACTTGGGAAACACAGAAATCTAGGTTAAACCAGCAAGAAATAGTCTCTGTACACAGCAATGTTGGCATTCAATGTTAGGGTAGAGTCCTTGCCAGTCTTAATTCACCCAAAAGGACTCAACCCTGCATGCCAAGTCATCCACTGCCAGAACAGTGAAGACAGCACCTTCCTTAGAGATCACCTTACTGAGCTGTTAACTATGAGAGGGGGTTCAGAAAAGATGATGCCAAGGAGAAGTGAGGGAAGTCTTCTGGGTTTGGGAGAGGGAAAGGGTGCAGCTGAGTTCATAAATGCCTGCATCTGAGCTAAGCTCAACCCTGCTGAAACCCCAAACCACCCTGGGCAGGCAGCTGGGGTGCTCAGCCCTCTGTCTGGGTGATGCACAGGGCAGAGGAGCCCCTGGGGACAGCAGAGAAAGGATTCTGCCCTCCTCTTGGTGCTGAGCCTGCTCATAGAGGCACGAGGTCTGTGCCAAGATGTTTTCTTCCAAAATGAAGCCCTGTTTGTATTACTTGTCCAAAAAACAACCATCCCTAAACGTTCCCTGTTTTATATATTTTCAATAGCAAAGTTGATATAAAGGACTTTTGGAGTAACATTAACATCTGGGCTGACCCCACCTCCCTACCAAGTTTCAGCCTGATGTTAATTAAAACAGGCAAGTTATAAACCCCAGGAAATGGCAGCTGACCCTTGACTATGAATGTAATGCTGTAATAATATGCAGTAAAAAAAAAAAAAAAGAAAAAGCCATAGTCAGATCGCTGCCCAGCTCACTCCTAGAGTGGTGATCTTTTTTTTCTCACCACTGCTCTGAGAAGTGAGACCATTGCCTCACCAGCACCTTTCCTGGGCTGCTCTCTGCTTTTTGGGGCAGCTGGTGGCAAGGAGGCAGCCTGGGCTCTGAGTCCCCCATGAGAAAATGATCCCAGATTGAGGGATCTCTCATGGAGAAAACTTTCCTCTTGGAAACCTGGGACCCGGTTCCTGACCACATATGATCACTGAGGATCCTGTGATGCTCTTTGTCAGTATGGAGTTAGCCAGAGCAGCCCTAATATCTGGCAAAATATGGAGGATTCAGTATTTTTTTCTTTCTACCCCGTATTCCCAGTGGTTTCAGCTAGATGTGCGTGCGGAGGTGGAGGAGGAAGGCAGCGGGAAGGATGGAAATGCCCCAGAGAGGAGGGCAGGAGGAGGTCTGCTCCATGACGCCTCCAGAGGTGCCACCTTGGCTCCGTAGCAGCACAAGGCAGTGATTTTTATGCATGCATCCAGCGCTGTAGCATGAGTGGCCTTCTTGTCGTGGGCCGTAGGCGAAGGAGCCCAGGTGGCTCAGGGCTGAGCCAGCTCTCAGCTGGGAGCCGGGGCGGTGAGATGGGGTCAGGGCAGCACTGGAGAAACCTCCCGGCACATCGCCGCACCGCGCTGCCTCAATGGGCCACGCGATTTGGAAGTAATTAAAGGAACCTTTTTGTTGTTGTTGGAAAATGCCGTGCTGTTGAAATCGGAGTGTTTCCTCTCAAGATGTTGCTTTGTGTCAAGCTATGAATGAAAAAGCAAACAACGAAAAACCCTTGCAAAACAAAACAAAACAAGCAAACCCCAAATCTAAAAGGCTTATTGCTCTGCAAACCCCTTCAAATAGACCCTACAGGTCTCAGTTCCCAGAGAATATGTCCCACTGTTTGTAAACAAATTAAACCAGCTTTTGAACAGATATATTTTATCTTCTCTGTGAGCTGAAGGAACCAGGATATGAGCCTTGGAAAGGCTGGGTTGTAATGGATACACCCTGCCCCTTCTCTCTTTGAGGCATGGGAAAGGTCAACTTTTGTCCTCTAAAATGTGTCACTGCTATAAATATGACTGCATAATTTATTGCAAATTGTTTAGCAAATTTATTGCAAACTATTAATAAACCTCCTTGAAACAGCACAATGAGCGTGTGCAATAAACAAGGAAAATATTTGCTTGATTCAAACCACATTGGATGATGTTAAATGACTGCTGGATAGATACATTTCGAAGGCCTAAAGGGATGAGTGCGACCCGTGGCCGGATGCTGCATCGCTTGCCCAGAGCACACATGTCAGAAAATGTCGGGGAAGTGACCAAACCTTTTTGTCAATGGCTTAGAGCTGAGATAAGCCCTGAGAGTTTAAATTGGCAATTCTAATAGCTACCTGAATCCAATTCAATTCGCAGCAGCCTGGCTTGTAAGGCAATCGGTGATACAGTGTTAATGCCAACTAATCTGATAAAAATTGACACAATGACAACGTCGGGCCATTAGTTACCGGCAGTTTTTATGTCTGTGTAAATCTATCGTGCTTTACAAGGTACAGGGGATTCTGGGAGTCGGGGAATCTTTTTTATTTTTATTTTTTTTTTGAGAACGGTGGAAATAAAGTGGTTTTGCTGGTGCAACAAACTCGTCCTCTTCCCATGTGCGCCGCCTCTGAGCGCGAGAGTGTTAAATGGCAAAATTCATCACAGCTAATTTCTGTTTGCCGTCTATTAGGCTACATTGTTTTGTCCTCAACGTCAGGTTAAATAATGAACCTCTCCGAATAGAGTAAATTAACCTCCACTTTATGTTCATGTCATTGTCAAATGGAAACATCACTTGTACAAATGAAAAAGATTCATTAGTAAAGCTAATGCATAGGCTCCACTCCAGTAAAAGATAAGAGCGATTGAGGCCTTGTCATAATGCAGTGTCGAACTGCTGGCTTGTTATTTATGATGCCTGCCATAATCTTTGGAGATTATTTTCAGCAATGGTAATTAGCACACAATGCATCAGGAACAATTATGGAACAATGTCTTAGCTTGACAGGTATGCCACCCTGCTGCAGGCGAGCTATGATCCATGAGAAATTCAATCAAATCTGCATGCTGCAGGGAGTTTATTAATATTTCTCCTTCCGAGGCAGTTTGAAAGGCAGCTCTGCTTGACCGGCCACCCAAAAATACTTAGCAGCGTGATATGAGTGTGCTCCTTGTTAACACACGCCTATCTGCACAGAGCCTTCCTATGCACTTAGGGCTGATTAAAATAATATCTGTGAATTTGCTGTTTACCGCGGCGAAGAGAAAATTGCTGCCTCTCCTAGCTGACCACTGGGCCTCACTCGGGGTAGGCTGTTGCTGAAGGAGCTCTGTAACGAAGTGGCAAATTCCTGTACTGACACAAATCCTGTGCGTCTGCTTGGAGCAGTGGGACTGTGCTGATTTACAGCTCCTTACATTCCAGCCTAGGAATCAAAGTGTCCCCGATGAAGGCAATTTTCCATTGAATAGCACAAACGCAACAGCATGGCGGTTTCTTGTTCCAGGCACCCACACAGCCCAGTGTGAAGCCTCCCCAGAGAGACCTGGGGCACTGACAGCACACTGCGGAGGGACGTGGCTGAGGAGAATTGTACATGAATGGCAAGTGTGAGGAAGGTTAAAGGCTGCTGGTGAGGAAAATGATCTTCCTTGGAGCAATGGTGGCTGTTGGGCTCCTTGGGCACAAGCAGGGTAGACCAAGGGGAGTCTTTCACCTTTGCAGCCTCTTTGAGGTGGTTTCTTGTGACAAAACCCCAGCCCATGGCCTGGTGGCTGAATGCAGCTCCCATCCGAGGATGCAGGAACCCAAGGCCCTGTGGTGGGGCTATGGGAACCACCAGCTCCTGTGAAAAGCTCATGGTAGAGGAGCAGGAGCAGGGAAGTACCCTCAGCAGAGCTGGCGTTACACACCTGAAGGCCTGGGACATTCCTCCTTCAAACCAACAAGTGGATTCACAGCAGCCCATTTCTCTGGGCAGTGGAAGGATCACCTCTCTCCCCAGGCCCCCTTGGCAGCCATGGGGCTCCACCAGAGCCAGGCAGCAGGAGGCTCAGGACATTAAAGGCAGGTAGAGGCACAGTGCTGGCCCTGAAGCAGGCAGGACCCCACAGACATTTAGGGGTGTTGGTGTAAGTGGTAGGAACAGCCGGTGGGATAGAAGTCTTGAACAAGAGAGACTCAAAGAGTACTCTTGATGTTTTTTTCCCTGCATTCAGCAATTTGTTTAGGATTTTCTCCATGAAAGGAAGCCTTGAGAAGGCTGCAATCCCCCTATGTCTGATCATGGTGGGAAGCAGAGCCTGGGACTGCACAGTGCCTTGCGGGATCAGACAAAACACTGCGGATCTGCTCCGCAAACACCGTGCCTGCATTTGGCCTCCTTTGCACCCAGGTTCTGTCCTGATCAGTAAAACCAGGTGCTTTGCAGCGAGGTGGGGATCGGGCTCTTCTCCCAAGCACCAAGTGATAAGATGAGGGGAAATGGCCTCAAGTTGTGCCAGGGGATGTTTAGGTTGGATATTAGGAGACATTTCTTTACTGAAAGGGTTGTGCGGCATTGGGACAGGCTGCCCAGGGAAGCGGTGGAGTCACCATACCTAGAGGTCTGCAAGAAACATGTAGATATATAACTTAGCAGCATGGTTGAGTGGTGGACTTTAGTACTAGGTTAAAGGTTGGACTAGATGGTCTGAGGGGTCTTTTCCAACCGGAATGATTCTGACATTTGCTTCTCAGGCATAGGCAGGAGTGGATTTCTTCAGCCTTGTAGATGAAGACATCCCACGTGGATGGTCAAATCCTGACCTCGGGACATCAGGAGAAATTGTTGGCTTCTGCTGAGCAATTCACACCCACATCCCCACAGCCTGATGATGCCTGGAAGGATGGCTATAGATGAGCTCTGAAAGATGGACAGTGCTTCCCCCTTTGTGGTGCTCTGCAGACACCTTGCCCAGCCATCATCCACAGGCAGAGACCCCACCAGTGCAGCACACAAGCACTTCCTAACGAGACGGACACAGAGATCATCCCTGAACTCTGAGTGCCAGCAAACAAGTCAGGGGGTCTGAGCGGCAGATGGAAAGTGGTGGGCAGAGTCACTGCTTAGCATAACTTAGTGAGGGTAACTTGCCAGCAAGTGCTAAGCGGGACAGGGCAGCTCTTAACTGCAACTCGCAGATTCCTGAGAGCCAGGACCAGCCATCTGCAGTAGCTGTTGGTTGCTGTAGCTGCAGATAACTCTGGCTGATCTGCCACGAGTGATCTTTCTCCCTAGGGCTGTGGAGCTACTGCCATGGGGCCACTCATCCTGGCACTTACTGGAGCTGTTGCAGGGATGCTGTGAGCATGTGGCATGTGGTGGTTCTGGCGGGCTCAGTCCAGTGTGTACACAGCCTCTGTGGCCACAAGTGATTGTAGTACCTGATGAGTAATTCTTCTGCTTTTTTAAGGAAATCTTCATAGGAACTTTATTTTTTTTTTTCCAGTAGTCCCATGAGGATCTTCCAGCCTACTTCTAGACCTCCCCATGAATACACAGCAGAACTGCAAAAAATGGGACCGAGCTGAGGTGAGGAGATACACAGAGCTGTGTTCATAAATATCCTTGTTCCAAGTTTTACTGAAAAATAAATCTACAAAGCCAGAGAGCACCTTGGCCAGGTCTTATAGGACTTTGGCTTCATGTTTTCTTGGTATGCAGATTGAGAGAACCTCCTGAGAAATACTGTTTAACATCTTCTTTGGTTACTAATAAACTGGGATATACTTCATCATCCTCATTTATTAAAAATACATCAGTCTGCCTCTTTCTAAATACAGAAATGGAAGTGCTAACTGCATGTTTCTGCCCATTCTGCATCATTATTAATGATTTATCATTGTCATCCTTTAATAGGCTTATATCATGATTAGGTTTTCTTTTGTTCTTAATAATGCTTAAGGATCATTAAGAAAGAAAATTCATGTGCACATGTCACTGGGTGAAGAGACACCCTTAAAGCAGGGGAGCAGTTCTGGGTGGATAGTGGGAGTGTGGGAGGGATGGCTGGTTGCATTTAGCAGCACCGACCATATTATAAAATCATCAGTCAGAGAGGAATTGTTTCTTTTTGTTTATTTTAACATTATTTTCCATGGGGACTGCTGCTAGGGGCTGAAAGGCATGTCTAAGTTGTTTTTATTTTTTTATTTTTTTTCCTAATGCAAACATTGTTTGGTATTTCTGTTGCACACAAGCTCTTTCCTTCCTCTTGTTTGGTATTTAAATGTATGGATGGCTTGTGATTAGGAGCAGGTGGAGGGGGAGAGCAGGACAAAGTGATTTTAAGTCACTCCTCTTTTGTGCCACCATCTGTTCCTGGGCTGGAGTGAAACTGAATGCACAAAAAACTGCTCGGCACCATAACTTTCCCAAAGAAAACGAGGATGATCAGGAGAATCCCAAGGGACGTGGGCCTGATGGGAGAGGTCACACCCTCCTCCTCTATACCCTGACAGATTGCTGCGCTGCTTTTCTGCTCAGAACAGACAAGCGCCATTTATTAATTATGGGTTGTTCTGCTGCTGAACCTAAAAATCAGGACCCCCCTGTGCTCGGTGCTGTATTAACACAGAGCTCAGAGGCAGTCATTGGCCCCAAAGACCTTACAGTTTGCATGTAAGAATAAAGAAAACAGATGGATGCAACAAACCGACTGCAGGAGCATGAAGTAACCATGAGACAATTATGATCCGTTAAACTATTCAGGTCAGGAAATGCGCTGCAATACTATCCTCAATTGAAACACTAGAAGGATGCTAAATGGGCAGAGGGCAGAGTGTAATGATTAGATTTGGGACAATGGATCGAACGTTCTATTGCAGAGACTGCCACAGGATTTTTAATGACCAGTTGTGATCATGGTTTGTGTTTTACATACTACCCAAGGAAATCCCATCTCCAGCTGCTTTATACCTTCTCAACGTGCACCTTGGAAAGGCCTGGACACAGCCATACAGGCTGGTATTTAACAACTACATTAATTTTGATGAGATAGTGTGCAATAACAAAGCAGCAATCAGCACTGACTGATCGCTGCAGCTCGCAGCTAGGAGTTGAGCATCTCGCTTCAGAAAACAGCTTTTTCATTGCTGCAGTCATCTTTGCAAAATTACCAGCCACTCAGAGACCTAAAAGAACTGGAATTTTTTGGGGAACAGGCTCAGGATGCTCCAAGAGCATTTCCTCACCATGTCTGTAGGTCAGCTCAAGGTAAGGGACCTTGAAAATACCTAGCTGAGCTTCTAGCTTTGGCAGTGATGTCTCATGATGCTGTGGATGTAGCACCTGGCACAAGCAAGCCCAGTGCTTGCTCCGACCCCAGATTTGGTGCAGTGGTAACTGGGCCTCTTCTACTCCTGCACCATCTGCTGCTCATTGCCTGTGACCTTGCCACAGCTTCACTCTCTTCTCCAAAGCTGCCAAAGGCTGTGGTGAAGTGTAGAAGTACAGTTTTGCTCCCATCTTTTCCACTGGCACCGTCCCCTCAGAGACATTGCAGAAGAGGGACCTGATGGACAGAGGAAGAGGAGGCCCAGTTCTCCCACCTCATCACCAGCATCAGGGCTACATCTGTCCCAGGCTTCCCCAGTTTGATTTGAACAGAGCCTAAATGGAGGGCAGGATAAAAGTGCTGAGCCCACAAGCTGGAGATGAGCAAGGTGTGTGCAAATGTCTGCAGCCCTCCTGGGAAGGGACACCCTGAGCTCCGGGTGCTCCCTCCTGTCCAGGACCTGCTCACTCAGTGCAGAGCAACAATAGGCACGAGAGCGTGGTGCCCATTGGAGAAGACCTCTGTGGACATTACCACAGAATTGAAGACTGGAGATACCACCAATCCACTAAGCTCTTGAGTGCTTTCCACATCTGTCCACCTCAAGGGAGTCTGAGGTCCTTCAGCATCTGAGTGTTGGCTCCTAACAGGACTGCTCAGAAGGTGATGCTGGCCTGAGGTCTTTAATGATGCCTGATACAAATATCCAGCTAATTAGGACTGAGCAATGATGGCCCTTACAGGCTTTGGATAATTCACTAGTCAGAGCAAAGTGCCTGCCTGTTGCTGGAAAGAGCCTGCCCAGACCGTGGGGTTCAGTGTACTCCAACTCACCTTCTATAAATGTTGGAGTTGGCTCCAGCTTATTGTTGCTCTTCAGAGTTTTATGCCTTTTGGTCAGGGACTCAATGGTCTTTAGACTCCATGTTGGTCCACACAGCCCAATCCTGACAAAAACTGTTTAATGCTTTATACAAGTATTAACAATTCCAGCCAGAGATGCTGAGTTGAAGAACCAAGCTAATTTCATGTGCTTCTCCAACACCCCATTATGACATTTATGACATATTTTTCTGTTTAGAAGGATGATTTTTTCCAGATGCTAGCACATCTAAAACTACCTAATGAGATTTCCACAGATGTAGAGCTTAAAACCATCTACGGTATTTTTATTTTTCTCTCTAAGTGATGATGCTTTCCAACTGAAACATTTCTCGAATAAAGCACTAGAAACAGTTGAATGTGTATCAGATTCATAGACAGAGGAGCTCGTTCATTAGAAGGCAGGTATTGTGATTGAGTCTTGGCATCTCTGCCACTTGATTTGAAATCAGTTTTATTTTCTGCTTGTTTGGTGTTGGTCAAGATTTGAAGAATTTCAGAGCCAGTGTTAGGGTTCAGGGAGTACTTGAAAGGCTTTGCAGCTCTTCTCTGCAGTAACACCACCTCCTTCCACAGTGCACTTTCAGCTTTGCACACTGCAAGGCAGCTGTCATGGACCATGTTTTACACTGGGGAAAGACAGGAACAGAAAGATGAAGTGACTTTCCCGGGGTCACCCAGAGAGTATACTGCAGACCTCAGAAAAACACAGGACTCCTCTGTGTTGCTCAGAAAGTCTGGGAACAATTCACCACCCACACAGCCTGTGCTTCTTACTACTGCAACTGGAAGCTCATAGTGTGTCCTTACAAGACTGGTGGAAATAACAGCACTGCCAATGGGTGAGTCTTCCTCTTCTCTCCATGAGTGGGAGAAGCCTGTGTTTCCTTGAAAACAGTTGATGCCTTCTTTGTTTTGTACTTTTGTCCTTTGGGGAACGGTGATGATGAGTGGTTGGTTCAGGATGGATTCTACTCCTCTTCTCCGCTCCCTGCTCTTCTTCCTTTCCCCAGTTTGCCCACTTTGTGGGAGGAAACCAGGCGATGAGTGTTACCCCACCAGAGGAGGGACAGTGCAAGGTCATTTAGGGTCCTTAGAAGAAAACTGAAGAGATTTAACACAGTGGATATTTATCTGAGCCCTAGCAAGGGAGGATGTTTATATCCATGCTGGATGGCCACTTTCACCACTTTTCTTGTTCGAATTTTTCTTTCCTAATGCCGCTGATGAGACATATAGTTTGTTCAGGAACAGGAAAAACATTTGACTCCATGAGAGCCATTCCCCTTGTGAATATTGAACAATGCAAGTAAAGGATCCTGCATTATCCCGGGGCTGGCACTGGGCTTACTGGCTTGGGTGGGATGCCCAGGATGCTGAGACATGGGAAAGCTGTTTAATCTTTCATTGGGTGGGTATAAATCTTGCTATCTACTGCTTCTCTACGTTTCTCCTGCTTTCACACAGAACAATTATTATATTCTTTCAGTGAAGAATGACCTCTATTACACTTAAAATAAATTGCAGCATTGTCTGGAAATATTTAAGCTGAATCTCTCTTGCTCTTGTAAGAGCAGAACACCCACAACCAAGGAAGGGAGGCCGGGCTGTTCCAGCACTGAACTCAGCCTTGCAGATGTCTGTCACCTGTTTCTAAGGAAATGTGCAAGTGTTTGGGAAAGAGCTAGGCTTCGTTGTTATTGTGGGAATCTGAAACCACTCTGAACTTTGCCCTTCTATCCCCTTTACAATTTTTTTCCCTTTTTTTTTTTTTAAAGAAGAGAAATTGCTAGGCTCGTACTTCACTAACTGGTTTGCATTAGGGCTCTATTCTGCAAAATGCCAAGTGATCTCAGCTCTTGCCCAAGCCGAAGTTGCTAAGGCCCTTGCCAGAACTGAGCCATGAGATTCAGATTTGGGCCATGAGCTAGAAGTCAATCTCCAGCTCATGTTAACTGATCTCTTCAGACAACGCCCCGCTCCTGGCTTGGGAAGGGTGTCACTTGGCACGACACATGGTATTAATACATAAGAACAGACTGTACCTGCAGCAGCTTTCCATTCGTGGGGCCTGCACCTCTTGCCTTACCAGGCAGTGTGCTGGGCAGGAGGGCAATGGAGAGTGTGCCTCCTACCTGCTGGTGGGGGCTGTGAAACAAAAACCTCTTCAGCCCCCATGGAGAAAGCCAAAGGCTGGATGCCTGCAGAACTGGAGTGGAAATCTCAAGTTCCAGACCAAGGCTATGCTACTCTTTTCCACCTTGCACCTACAGCACACAACTCCTCTCTCCTCTCCATTGCATTCCTTCACCCCCCTGGCTTGGCACGTCACTGTGCTTCTAGAAATGTGAAAACCTTAGCAAGCAGAAAGTGTGGTATGAGGCTCATCATCAGGAATCTTCCCAAACACTTCCTACTGTTACGAAGGAGTTTGTCCTTCTCAGCCCTAGCAAAATCATGTCTGGCAGGAGCTGCTTTCCAGGCCCCAAACTGTGTGGGCAGAGCTCAGCCGACTCCACCTCTTCATGGGGAGCAAACTCTGCAGAGCTGGATGTTGCTTTACAGGCGAGGCGCTCCACATCAGGCACAACCTCATGGACACCAAGCTTAATAAATGAAGAGCAAGATCAAGACAATCATTCAAATGCTGTATTGGGTGGGACTGCCAGCTGAGATCATGTTGGATCCAGAAACAGGTTCATGGCCCAGCTAACAAAAGAAGTATGGGTTTGCTTGGAGTTAAAATCAGCTTGAATATATGCCTACCACTCACTCAGTGGAATGTTTGTGGTGTTAGAAACCATCTTGAAGAGGGTGTGAATATTGTGCACCTTTGCATTTTGTGTAATAAAACAGTTCCTGGTCAGCTACCCTGTCAGTGAAGAATTATGCATCCACTGCTTTGCATGATTAATCAGATGTCAGGATGTGGGTGCTCTCCCAGCATATCATCCCATGGCAGGCAGCAGTGCATTTACAAATGTAGAAAGAAAAAAAAAAAAAAAGCAATAATAGGAAAAAGAATTATTTTTATGTGTACTTGTCTTAAGACATATTTTTCCATTCAGTAATTTGAAAAAAAAAAAAAACATCTGGAAAAAATCATATTATGGACAAGGCGTGTCATGACATTTACAGCAAATATTTTTGCTGCTAGTATCAAAACCAGCTCTTTGCTCTATCAAGGCCTGAATATTCATACACACATAAATGTTCAGTAAATAAAAGGGCCTCTGCAGAAACTCAGTGCTGGGCAATCCTGCGCTCTCAGCATTCACATTCTCATTTGTTTACACTTCTCCCAGAACCATATTTTTTGCGTCTCAGATGTAAGTGCCTGTAGTTCCTTTCCTTTTGCCCTTTCAAGGTTCATGAGAATGACAGTAAATGGCACAACTGTGGAAGAAGTCCTGGTGTAAGTAAAGGTACCAAGAGTTTATGAGGTTATCAGCACAAATGAGGCAAATTTTCCAAAAAAAATCACCAAGACGATTTATAATCATGGGCAACCTTGTTCAGCCAGCAGAAGAAATGAAATGCGTGCCACGTGCACCAGGTTTTGAGAGGGAGAAGAGAAAGAAACCAAGTGGCTAGAAGATGGCTGGAGCCTCACCACGATGTGGTTGGACCCTGAAAGCTGACCTTGGGCAGGGGTTTGTGGGGTTGGATAACAGCTCCCTTCTCTTTGGCACTCAGACTGAGGAAGAAGGGGCTCAATAAAGGCTCTGTGCTCCTTTTAAGTCCTGAGGCTAAGATATGGTTTACTGGAGGTGTAAGCCTTGCACGATGTCTCTCCATGTAGGCAGGTTGTGCGCCCAGCACCCACTCTGGGGGCTCTGCAGGCTGTACACTTTCCCCGTGGGGCACCCAGAGCATGTTCCTGGGGCGTTGCAGTCCGGGATCCTTCCAGGTGTTATCTATCCGCAGCCCCCTCCAAACCAGCAGCTCTGGGGCTACCATTTCAATAAGGAACATACCCTGAAAAGGTGAACAGGAGTGGAATGTCAGCTCTGTTAGGGTGGCAGAAGGAAGGAAATGATGGCTTCGGCTTACAAAATAAGGACAGGGGCAATGGTGACGCTGACAGCCAGGTGTTCCCAGGGTGTTCAGATGCACATGTTTCCCTAAGGCTAACCTCCACCTGTCGAGAGGTTATGGACTGCAATGTCCACGACCACTTGTAATGTCCATTTAGCACACGGACTTTAAATGCATATACATCATAGGCTTTGAATGTCCCTCTAAAAATGTAATCTAAAATATTAAATAAAACTACAGAAACCATAGGGTAGTATTTATGTATTTCTTGATTGTATGTATTATCATGCTTTTAAAATCTAAAACGTTCTAGAAAGTGTTTTGCACAGATTTTGAACATAACCTACTATTTTAAACAATGTATATTGCAAATATTACAGTTAATTTTAAATATATTGTTTTTTAAAATCTCCTGAGTACTGTCTCTTAAAGTGCCTTCAGAAAACATGGAGGCAGCAGACAAGCAGCTGTTCCGTTTAGTCCAGGCTCAGAAACCCTGGATATACCAAAATCTCCTTGAGATGGCAACGTGGTAATTCTTAATCGCAGCATGTTACGACTTTGACAGAAAGGAAGAGTGTTTCTTTCTCTGGGAGGAGGGTCAGCTGAAATGAATCTCCTTAACAAAAATCAATACTCCAAAATTTGAAATCAGTTGATGCAACTATCTGCTATTCAGCTGGCTTATTAACAGACCCGACCAATCAGCTCCGTGTGCTCCCTGTTGCCAAGTTGCCTCCATAAACAAATTGATTAATTGATTTTTTTTTTTTTACTTTTTTTCCCAAGGCCTTTTAGTGTATAAGCAGGTCAGGCAGCTATGATTTCATTTTGCTCATCTACTCAGCACTGGCTTTGTAAATCAGTTTGTAATCCCAGTTCTTCATCTCAGAGATCAGCAGTGTCATCTGCAACCTCAGGCGGAGAGGTGGCCCCAGAGAGAAACTTCAGTTCCCTGGGAAGATGGGGGCTGGATTTCAATGTGTGGCTGGAAACCATCCACCCCTTCCCTGAATTTGAAGCACTTGGGTCAGAACCCATCCTTACGGCTCCAGGTTTGGGTTGAAATTCAAAAACATTTTTATTATTTATTTTTAATTTGGATTTTTCTTCCATCTGTTTCTGGGAGACCTTGGCTGAAAATCTGTTTGAACAGGCTAATATTAACCTGTTTTTATAGTTTGAGGCCAAATTCGAGTGAGAACAACTCCTGAGATCTTAGAGATGTCACATACAGCCCTAGGCCTCAGTCTGCTTTTAAGTCTCCTTTAATTTCACCTATATAGAAAGGCTGCTGTCGCAGAGAGTTGTGGTGGCCTTATTGCTGGGCTTGCATAAAAGCTAGGTCTGTTTTGCTCTGTGTGTGTCTGCCTGAGATCTCGCTGCTGTGTTTCTGAACCTGCGCTCCCAGTGCCAGGCAGAAAGACCACCAGTGTCAGCCTGTCGCAGTTTCAAAGTCAGAAAACAGGAATATTCCCCCAGTACCCAAACAAAGTTAAACAAACAAACCTTGGGCAGAGATGGAAAGAGAGGAAATCTAGAGCCTTTGCTGGGTCAAGAATAAGAAAGGAGAAACAAAGGGCTAGGTCTGGAGTTAGCATAGTCAGACAGGAATGAAAAACAACCACCAGTACATTTATATCTCCTTAGAAGTAGGAAAGAAAACCTACTTTTAAATGGAAATGGAGATATAGGCTGGGCTGAATGACCCACAGCTGCCTTATGTTGGTAATGATGCAAACTGTTTGCATGCCATCCTTTTTATAACTTCCTCAAACCCAATTTCTCTTCCTCTGGTTCCACCCTAAGTGATAGCCTATCTTGAGAGGTAGGAAAAGCACCTTGCTGAACGGCCTTGGAGGCTTGTTATCATTAACAGAATGCTTAAATCCTTCAAAGTAAAGGTTCTTTAGGCTGCTATTTATTTATTTACTTAATTAGTGCTAGTTGTATTGAATGAATCCCCCGTCTTAAAGCTGGAAGGAAAGCAGCTGTGTTCAAGGACATAGCTACTGCAGGCCCAATGCAAATGGCAATCGTCCCTGTGGAAATCTGTGAAGTTACTGCTAGTGTGTGCCTTGACAGGTTGTTAATGGGGGAATGCATTGACCCAAATAGATGGTATTTTAGGAGACTGGTGAGATGGGTTTGTGTCTACAGGATGTCCTAGTAAAGAGATCAAAGCCAAAATGTTTTACCCAAAGTCTAGAGTGCTTTTAATAGTAGAAATATATATTTCCTGTATCTAGTGACACAATAAATTGGGTATCCACTGGGTATTTGGGGTTAAAACAACAATTTGGCTATGTTAATAATTTATATGTTGACACTTTATTTCTGATATTTCTTTCCTTTCTTTTCCCCTGCACGCTATGTAGAATAAGCAATGAGAAAATGCAGTAGAATCTGTACAGTTTAGGAATGGGTCCCTCTCTGCCTCTGTCTTTTTTAGTTTTCCTTAAAAATTTAAGTTTTTTTTTTTTTTTAAATCTCTTCAATTGTATGCAAACTGAAAAGCAACAAATAGAGAACTTGAAAAAAAAAACACGCAACAAACAAAATGGTGAGGTAAAAATTGTGGAACCATCAGTCATTACATCACATTTGGTGGTAAAACCTAGTGAAAAAGAGCAAAAGAGCAAAAGCCTTAAAAAAAAAACAACAAACAACACCCCAAATATTTCAAGGTGAAAAATTTTGGATGAAAAACCATGAGATTTTTTTTAACAGTCTTTCTATTTTTTTAAATCTGTTCTACTGCTATCAAGTTAGCTTAGAAACATGAGTGTTAGAGTCAAGAGATTCAAAATTCAACCTTTTCAACAGAAAATTGAATTTCCAGAAGGATTTCGTGATCTCTGGTAGAGCAAGATTGATGGTTTTTGGGAGTTGAGGTTTGGACTAGGTTTAGGGTTTTAAAGCTGAAATCTTGCACACTTTGTTTCTGTTGATTTTTGGCTCCACAGCAGCAAACATCTTGATCCATTATCTCAATTTGCAAAAACATCACAAAAACAGTTGCTTTAGTGAACTGTTGGTCCTTTTCCCATTTTAGGTTAGATGCAAAACCAAAATACCAGTGGCTAATTCTGTTCTTGGGATTTCACCCTGAATTTATCCCAACATTCAGAAGTGTTAATCTTCAAATATTTGGCTTTTACCTATCTCCAGTCAAAATATGTTTCACATGACTTCATCACTTAGCTAAGTAAATTGAAGGCAGTTAATTGTTTGTTTCTCTCTTTATTCTCAAAGTAATTAAAAGTTAATTCTCTCAGTAGCTGAAACAATACTATGAGGTGGAAAAAAAAATAAGTTTTTTTATTACTACCAAGGGTTTTGTTATTGATTCTAACAATACAATTATGCCTGTCTTCAAGGTGATTCAAGGTAATAATGCCCTTTCTCTGTGGATTTGAGGTCTCACCAAACATTAATTGAATACCTCACCTAAGAAAAAAGATGGACTAAAACTTGTGCACTACAGTGTATGTTAGTATTTCATCAGCTTTAAATCTAGGAAAACTGGGGAGTAATACTGCCAAGGGAGATCTATAAGTTTTGCTCTCTTGGCATCCTTACAGCCAGTCAAAAGAAGTTGTGCAATAGCCCTAGGGCCAGTGCTGGTGCTGCCCTTGCCTTCAGCAAGACCATGCTGGTGGTCTAAGGGCCAGTCTTGATCCCACCAGCTGGGACAGCCCTGGGCTGTGCCCCGTTTCATACAGCAGGCAGGACCCAGAGCAGAATGCAAAAGCAAGTTGACAGGCCCACGTATGTTTAGGAGGGAAATGTCTTTCTGTTTCCCTCCTTCCTTTCCCAGGTTGCCAGCAACAGCATCACACCATCATTGGGACACGACATGGCTTACCTCTCCTACCGCGTGACACAGCTCCGGCCTTCCCTGGTGCTTGCTATGTTTTTCTTCCCTCTTGCCACTTTGACCCTCATATACATATTTTTACTGTGCTAGAAATTTCCTTTATATAGCAAAGAAAGGAGCTTTGAAAGGTCCTTTCAAATGCCAGAACATAGAAACAGTGGAGAAATGTAGCGTGACATTCAAGTTTAGGTATGTTTTTCCTTTGACTGCATTTTTCATCTCTAGAGGAAAGAGGGACCTTTCAATATGGGTCTTATTGGGTGTTCATTTTCTTTTCAAAGGTAGGGTACTAGCTCTGCCATCCCCAGCAGTCTACGACCTCTATCCCTCAAAAAATCAGACAGAAAAAACCACCCATCATCATTAATCTTAAACTTTATCTCTGATTATTGCGTCAACAAAACAACCTTTTCTTATACCACCCTTTGATATGCTGGACATATGTCAGAAAGACATGGGCCATCCATATCTTATCTTACATTAAGAAGAGTTATCCAAAAATGTACCTTCATTACTGCGACAGTCATGTCAAAAAGAATCGATTTATTGTCAACGCATCTAACCTAACAATGTTAATGGACTCTTCAGACATCTTCTCCTTCTCATTTGTTTCCTACATGCCTATCAAAGAGACAAAGCAAGATAGTTACCAAGCTCTGGGGAGTGGTGTGTGTATGTGCTAAGAGAGTCCATGACAGCTCCTTGGGCTGCCTTTAATGAAGTGAGATGGGGCTGGAGGAGGAGGAGGAATCGGGGCGAGGTTTCTCCAGCACTAGGACAGACCTAGAGCGCTTCTGCTGCTGCTATATTTTCCCAAACTTTAACAGTTCTTTTGGGGATTAGTTAACAATGAGGTTGGTTGCTCTATTGGTTAGCAATATGTGGAAAGCATTTACCCGTGTTTCACCTCTACGTATCTATTTGTGGCTCTGATGCAGCCAAAGGCTTAGGCTGGTGGTGCTTGGTGCTGCTGTGAAGGATAGATGTCCTCTGGAACTGTCAGAAGGTGAATGTTTGATATTGGGCAGAAGTGTTTTCTACATTGTGTCTTTGCCAAGTCAGTCACTGGGAAACCTATTCTGAGAAAGGCTCTGCATTCCTGTTATGAATGAACTCACTTTTTGCCAAAGTCTGACTGGCTGTCTGGTGCTAATCAGTGGTAACAGGATGACCTTTGCAAGTGAATAGAGCAAAAGGCAATTTGTCTTATAGAACTTGTACAACTGTTATGTTTAATGAAACAACATGATTATAATCTTCCCACAAAGGCACATAAACAATTAAAGTAAATCTCCCTCACATGTTGCTAGGTGTTTACATAACTCATCCTTCTCCCTTATCGAATGATGTGTACAATGCACTCCTGACTTGCAGAACTTGGATCGCATAACTTTAATCAAACCCGATAAACAAATGTGTTTCCTATAATGCTGGAACAGCATCAGCACAAGTCAGCACACATTTATTTACGCACCCAGGTTCTGTTTTAAAAAAGGCTTCCAGTTGCCAATATCCAGTATTTAAACAACCAGAGGGAATGCAGAAACGTATGCTATTTCTAAGAGTGTAGATACTGCTCACTCGGTGCCTGTTATAATCTTCACTTTGTCCCGGCTGCCAGTTTGGGGCTTGAGTTTGTAATCTGAAAGATGATTGAGAGGGCCAGGTTGTTGGCACCTGTATTTTTTACTTCAAGTCAAATCTATCATGAACTTAATTGTTTACAAGCATTTAATAAACATGCACTGAAGGTGGAATGTGAAAAGTTTTGCCGTCCACCTTGATGCTGTGCTGTGCTTGGTTCATTCAAATGTCATTTCACAGAGGCTGAACAGAATGACAAAACTGCTTATAGAACCTGAAGGTCTCAGTCTTGAAAGTTTTCTTTTTCTTTCTTTCTGTTTTTTTTTTTTTTTTTTTTTCCTTCTCACTTTATGTGGGAAAACTACAGAACTTACTTTCAGTGGACAGGAAAAAGTGTGTTAATGTGCCAACATCAAGTGAATTCCACGAGTCTTCTATTCATTAAACTCCTAGTTCCTCCGCATATAATTTATGTCAGTTCAGTTATGCTCCTCCAGGGTATGCCACTAAGACAAAAAAAAAGTAACTGGTATTTAGCCAAAAAGAGGTGTTTTTGGCTCCAGAAATCAACTTACACCTACTGACAAAGGAAAAACAGGCATGTTTTGCCAAAAAAAAAAAAAAAAAAAAAAGCCCACAAATAACCAGGCCTATTTTTTTAAACCCTGCAGTTAGAAGGCATAACATTTACATTGTTCTTTAGAGATTCCCTTTTCCTAACATATGCAAAACAAAATATTTTCCTCCATGATCTGCCTTGTACATATATGATCCTGCTCATAACATCTAGTGGTGACTTCATGCTTGCAGAGGACTGCTCGGTGACGAATCTGAACCAGACCTGGGGCCCAAATACAGCACAGCAGCTGGGAGTGATCAGCTCTGCCCCCAGAATTTGACTTGGGCTCGCTGATAGCAAGGTTGGCTATTGGATACTGGAAGGCAGAATGAGTCCAAAATTCCTAGCCAAGTAGAGTAATGTTAAAAGCAAAGGGCTAAATTAATTCTGCTTATGGAAAGTACTTGCACTGCTAGCGAAACTTTGAGATTGCTGTTCCTCTCTCCCCTAGCTCTGGCCCCCTCCCCAAAACCAGCTGGGTCCTCCTGGGTTCCCTTGAAGGCTGATCTGGGGGCTGGGGAGAGCGTGTGAGGCTGATTCGCTTGGAGGCATCAGGTTGCACAGTGCCCTGTGTGAGGCTCACTCTCTAAGTTAATTATGCTAATTGGAGCACTGAGATTCCTCAAACCTGCCATGTTCAATACGTCTGCTTCCTCTTTGGCACAGCCCAGACCCAGTGCAGTACGAGACCCTCTGCAGCCATACGGATGCAGGAGCAGATTTATGCTTGGAGAGGGGGACTGGCCGCTGGTCTGCCCTGTGATGGGGGGAAGGAGATGTGCTGCAAGAGTATCTGAACCTCATTTCTGAGGTCCTGGCTGGATCCATGTCACTTCCTCCATAAATTCTGGCAGGCTCTAAAGCCTCCTCCATAAAAGAGTGTGAGCAGTGGAGAAACTCTGAAGACAGGTTCTGAGTGGGTGGGAGACTTGATTAATTGCAATGTCTGACGAAAAGAGAAGGACGTATTTTAAAGTAACAACAAGGCCTTTCCACTGAAATAAAGTAATTCTTAAATCTGCTCCATTATGTGGGCATTAATCTCCAGTCTCTCCTAGGAAGCCAGTGGAGGTGATGAAGGCTGGTCAGAGGAAAGTGAGACCAGGATCTGGCATGTAAGCTCAGAGAAAAAAGGTGAAGAAGAGGAACATTTTTCCTTTCTCCAGAGTATTTCATTGACAGCCATTGGGATAAATCCTTTCTATTGAAGCAACATGCCACGCTCCAGCCTCTACAGCCTCTTTTTGTGTCTTGTGTGAGTTCATCTCATGCCACCTATACAAATAACACTTTCAAACTAAATTCATAAGTCAAGTTACTCTGACTTTATGGTTTTAGTACGTGGAACAATCATGTCAAAAAAATATATCAGGGAATGTAATTTTTTCAATATCATTTCCTCTATTAATTTATTTTAGGGGAACTCTGTTACACAGCATAAAGGAAACTATATGATGAAGAATTTATCTCTTGAGGTTGGAGTCCCCCTCCTTTCCTACATGTTCATTCAATAAGAAGCTACTAAAGGGGTGGGTGGGGGAGAACCTTTCTTACTTTTGTTGGTTGTGTCCACAGAAGTCCCATCTTTAATTTCTCATGGGAGAAACTAAGGAGTAGCTCTTCATAATGTTTAGAGGTTTATAGAGCTGGAGACAGTGAAAGCATTTACTGTTAATGGGTAGCATCATTTGCAACAATTGTCTGTGCTTTGAGAAGTTATATGGGTAAATCTCACTGAACATCAAATCCCATTCCTGTGGAAACAGTGGTGTAGACTGCTGAAGCGAAAAATACACTATGGGAGGAAAAATGTGTTTAATTTCAAGAAACCTTACCCAAACATGTACCGGTTAAGAGGTTAG
This sequence comes from Cygnus olor, assembly GCF_009769625.2. Classification (NCBI taxonomy): domain Eukaryota; kingdom Metazoa; phylum Chordata; class Aves; order Anseriformes; family Anatidae; genus Cygnus; species Cygnus olor. Next base: position 8,370,523 of record NC_049182.1, read on the forward strand.
AGTCCTCTATGGTTTAAATGCCATTTACCTTGCTAAGGTGCCCTGGTTTTGATTTAATTTTCTTTTAATGCTTTTAAGGTAAAGCTGGAGATAAAAGAGCATGGTTCGGAGATCATTGGTGTCAATGGGAATTGCTTAATTCACTTCAGTAGGCTTTGGTGTCAAACTTAAATGAAGACATCTCATGAATTGGGATGCAATCTACAGCCCACTGAGGCCAGGGGAAAGACACTAATTTTAGCAAACTTTGAAGAGGACCCTGAACACCAGACCAAAACAGACTACTGGGGTGGGGGAAGTTAGATGCATTTGCTCAGTCTGGAGGAGCAAAGCTTAAAAGCATATTCAGAACAAAAACCTGTTTTTAATGAAAGTCCATCTGTCATCAGACAAAACCCCATAGATTTCAGTGGAACTAATCCCAAATTGATGGAGAGTCAATATGGCCAAATATCTGAACAGCACTTTCTCCTTCAGTAATTATTAATCAAAATATAGTCTCAGAACTGACTTTCCAGCTATTAAGATACAAGTTCAAGATGAGCTTCCCCTGCTCGTGCTGATGATATGGTCTGTACTGAACATGCCAAAGGAGTTGTAGAAGAGTGCTCTCCTTTAGCTGTTAATCAGCTTACCAGTTCTTGCACAGAAAATGCTGTACTCTGGACTATGATCCTGGCAAATAACCAAAGGGGAAGTGGATTTTCAAATGCTTATTTTATTAATCTTTAAATATCACCTCGCTAGGGCTCCAGGTGCTGAGTGGTTTATAATACTCTAAATTGTAATCATGGATAATTTTTAATCCTGTGCATACATTCCCTACTGTAACTGAATGGGGACCTCGGATACTGTGAAATGCAGAAGAGCTGCCTACCAGATCTGTTTCTACTCTCTGGCACAGCAGCACAAAGAAAATTTTCTGCTAACCCATCAAGTCCTTGAATGATTGGTAAAATACCGTAAGAATCTGAGAGCATTTAAAAGGAGGAGAAAGATACAGAATCACACGTTCCTGCCCCCAGCACATCAGCCAAGTGGGACCTAATCCAACCACCCCCTGTAGTTAAATGAAGAACTTGACTAATTTTTGGATCAAACCCAGGTAGTGCACTGCCTCACATTAAGAGCAGTTCCACTTATCTTTGAGTTGTGTTTTCCTTGCTTTGTTTCTGTACAGCTAGCTATTTGCTTGAGGGCTGGAGGATTCACAGAGCAACAATGTTTGAGTTTTTCACTGTTACTATCTTCAGTTTCAGGCACGTTTTAACAAGGAACTTGGGAGCTTTGCATTATGACATTAAGTTTATTAGGTTGGCACAAGAGATATTTACAGAGGACTTTGGCTCACCCTCTTTTCAACATTTATTAACTCAGGGGTACAAGGCACAGCCCTGATTCACCCATTGACTGTGGCTTCCTTCCAGCAGAGGGAAGCGGGTGTAAGTGATGATTTTTAAATTGCGGAAGGGATTGGATATAGGTCTGTTTGATTGAGGAATAAGTGTTGGCGGTAGAGGAATGGGTCTGGCAGCTGGCAAGGTTTGGGGAGACAGGGGAGAATTTCACTGCAAATTAAATTATAAGAGGATCTATGTGATAAAAGAAAGCCTCCTAATGGAGGTTAGTGCTCATTCCCTGTGAAGAGCCATCAAGGTTTGGATGGCTGGCATTTCTAATTCTGTTAAGTGTCAAAATCGATGCTTGATGGGTCTGTGGGAGCCAGGCAGTGGGCACGCCTATGCTGAAATACCAATTTGGTATGAGAAAGGATTCAGGAAGGGACTTCCCAGAATAAAAGAGTGAGATGTGTCTTGAAATTTAATTTGCTTAATAAGGTTTTAAAAGCATTAAAAAATAAAAACTCTAAATAGCAAGGCCATTTCCACCCTCCTAAAATAAACCTTGAGCTTCGTTTGCAGTTTTCCACTTGTAAGTGACACGTGTAAGCAGAGGGCCTGTTGTTGTAACCCTGGAATGCTCCCAAGCAAATGATGCTTCTTTATTGAAAGCAAATGAAGAAAAAAGAGAATCTGTCAAGGAGAGAGAACAGTTTAATTGGATTAAAACCTATGAGCATGTACAGTAGGGGAGGAGAGAGCTCCTCTATCCCCAATTCCTGTGGAGAAGGCGAGGAGATTACTGGGGGCTGAAGCGGGAGCTACGCGGCACAGCACAAGCAGCCATCCAAAGCCTGGAGTTAGCCAGTGCAGGGGCCCCTGAGGAATTGCCGGCTTCTCTTTGGTGGCTGGGGAGTTCTCCCTGGAAAAGGGTGGCTGGCAGTGCTCATTAGAGGTAGCACAGGTCTCCTCCAGCACTGAATGCAAATTACAGAGCAATGTTTGTGTTTGTGGTTCATTAGCAGTCGAGTGGTTTGTCCAAAATACATTTTGCTTTTTCTCTAAAGGGACAGCCTGTAGATTCAAGCCTGAGATGTCTTATGCATTTCAAATGACTTACTCCAGCCCTGGTCTTTCATCCCCACACTGTTATTTAAAAGAACCCTGAGTTTTGGATTCCTTTTCATCGAGGAAGCAGAGACTTTGCAGGGGAAGGTATAGCCATGCTTTACAACCAAGGTGGGAGGATGCAAAAAGTCGCCTGGTGTCTTGCTGTTGGGTTAAAATTCGGACAAAGAGGATCTTCACAAATTCAAAGTCTTATTGCAAAGCCATAGCTAATGACAATCCAGAGTCAAACGACTTTGCCAAAATATTCCTGAGATCTTGGGCTGCTATCTCAGTATTATATCCCATAGATGAAATTTCTGAAGGGCTCAGCATTTTGGATGCTCTGCTCAGCTGTAGGTCCAGAGCCTTGGAAATGTGGGTCCTGAGCCGTCTCTTGGATAATGCTTGGGGCACATGGAAAACCATGCCAAAGTTGCGGTTCTGAAGTCTGGATGTTAACGTAGGCTGAAACTTTGAGGCTGGGTTGTTGAGTTGGCCCTGAAACATTGCTACCCTGCACCCACCCTGTGCCAGTGGAAGGGATGGAAAGTAAAACTTGGATGCGTGCTCATCCAGAGAGGCAGGGACAGGGAAGCGAGGAAATTCTGCAGGTCGGGTGGGGGAAGGGGCTTTGACTTGAATATGAAGAAGCATTTGGAGCCAAACCAGCAGCAGATTGTGGTACCTTCTTAATTCTGTGAGCCACACATGAATGACCTTTTTGTCTGCCTCTGCCTGCCTGCAGTGGGGGGTTCCCCCCCTGCCTTTCCCCACCACACACACTCATTGATAATATACATGTGCTAAATAGGATTAACTCTCCCTCATCTGCATGAGTTGTTCCTCTCCCTTGCACCACTCAACCCCCTCTCCCCTCCCGCACCCTTCAGCCCCCCAGCTCCTTCTGGAGCTCCATGTGGGCCTTGTGTGGAGTTTAGCTCCCTCAATGTAGGGCAGCTGGTAATGTGAGCGGGGCTGAAAAGCCGGCTGTCAGGCTCAGTGCTCAGGAAGAATAGGCGGACGTCTGCTCCACAGCTTTCCCTTTGATAGACGAGGATAATCCCTGCTATGAGAAGACTGAGTCACATGGAAAGGGAGAGCGAGTCCAGTGCCCTCCCACAGCCCCGAAGCAGCACAAATTGCAAATCCTGGGATTTGAGGGGGGGGGACAGCTCATCCCACTAAGCATTTTGTGATGGATCCATTTCTTCCCGGAGAGGGGAGGGAGGCTGCTAAGCCCTTTTTGCAGCCCGAGCAGGGAATAGCTCTTTTCTGCCCAGGAGCTGTGGGCAGGGTGCAGGGGACAGGACCACACTCCCTCCCTTTGTGCTTTCATCAGGCAACATTCGTGGCTGCCACGTGCAGGGCTGGGACACGGGGTGGTGGCCAGGACAGGAGTGAGTCCCAAGGGAGAAGCGGTGGTGTTTCAGGGCCTCCTAGGTGGCCAGGTCACAAGGCTCTCCTGCCAGTTTGGGAACAGGGCAAGGGGAAATACTGCTGCAGAAGTAGGAGCTCAGTTTTTGAATCTCAGTCCCAGTCTGTGAGATGTGAGAGGTTAATGGTACCCCAACTGTTAGGGACTGTCCCTAGGAGGCAGTTCAAGGTCCCTTTCTAACCTGGACAGTCTGGAAGTTGGGTTCCTGTCCCTTGGGTGAGTGCCTCACCTCAGTCAGGTTGGGTGTCTGTGACTGGATCTCACTTTCTACAAAATAGCTTTGAAAAGCCTTGATTGAGATGTTCATCTGTCAAGAAATGGTGACTTAAAACAATCAGGAGGGAGCCTTGTCTTTTTTTGCATGGCAGTCATATGGGGCTGGCATTCCTTAGCGTGTACCCAGAGCTTTAGGACAATGTTCAGACAGGATATTAAATAACTTTGTTCACTGATGTTTACAAAAATCTATGGTTTAGCACTTGGGCCAAGTGTTACCATGTTGCTTGGTAACACCCCTGGCCCACTGAGAGAAGAAAATGAGGCAGAGCCAGAACAAGAAAGGACAAACCAGTGAGAGGCAAACAGGGCTCTTCAGCTGAACTATGAATTTCTTCTGCATGTTCTGTTAAATCTGTTTACCCACTCTGGGTGTATCCAGTCCTTAAGATATACAGAGCTGAGTCCCAGGTTTAGGTCCAGGTTAAACACCTTGTTCCCTCACCTTCTCCAGTGCTGAATATTTACCTGTACTCAAAGAACCTTTTTGATGCAAAAACATCAGCTTCAAGACAGGTTTCCTGCACGGTTTGCTATGCCTCTGCTTCCAGCCCGAGAGGGCACCATGGAAAGCTGCTCTCCCAGTGTTTTAGGGTCCGCTCTGCCAGATGGAGTTTGAAAATGGAGAGGCAGCACAAGCAAATGGGTGGCACTGACTGAGCACTTGAGAACCTGGAAGGAACTTTTGTTTCCAGTTCAGCTTTCAAAAGAGGCGAAAGGCCAAAGGCTTTTGCATTATTTATTCCAACCCATTTTCCCATCCTTACTTGAGGCTCAAACAAAAGTGGCCCATGCCGAGTTTTGCAGATGGATTAGCAATCAAGCATACAGCTGCACATACCTGGCACTCAAGCGCTCGTGCTAGCCAGCCTCCTAAGAGCCGATCTCATTTTTGCTTTTTGGGTGCGGGAATGTGGGAGTGGGTGGAAGGGCCAGGATGTGAGAAGCATCCACAGATGTTTTACGAGAAGGAAATGAATCTATAGTTTAGGCAATCTGATTTACTTGAATCTCCAGATTGTTTTCTTGGAGGGTTTGGATTTTATTTTTCTTACGTTTCACTGGAATTTCTGATGGAGGTTTGGGCTGTAGCTTATTTTATTAGAATTGATTTTCCCATATCACTTTATATAGCCTTTGCCTCCTCTTCTTGAGGCCATCTTGATCATCTGGAATTGAGGCACTGACCTTTCTGTAGAAGCAATGAGAGATATGGCAGCTTCCCTCCAATATAAAAGTCTCGATTGTCATGAACAGCTTCATCTTTATCAACATCAATATACCTTGGAAGCATTTCCCTAATTAATTTCAAAATGTTGAGCTTCCTTATGATTAAGGACCTACCAATTGAATACCAGCTAACTACAAGCAGCTCTGTGTATCACCTTGCTCTATTAATCTAAGGGAACAATCTGCTGGACAGCAATCTCCCCACCAAAGCAATGAAGAGCTTGAAATACTGTCAGCAATTCAGGTAAAATTTGTAGGCTTGCTACAACTGTGAGCTTAACGCTGTTGAAAGGCTTGCATGTGAAACCTGGACGACAGCAGGCTCAAAACCTCACGCTCCACATATGGTTCCACCTAGCATGGACAATGAGTGCGGCAGTGGCTGCCAGGGTGGAGTGAGATTTCAGCTGAGATTTTGGCTTTGTTCAAATCCAGACACTTCAAAATGCAAATTCAGGGAACGTAAAATAGAGTAAGTTGGAAACAAAAGGCAAGGGGCTGGATTTGCCCAAGGAATGTGATGTGGAGAGGTGCAATGTGGCTTCATGGCAAGGGGTTTTCTGCTAGCTTTAGAATGCCCACTCCAACAGAAATGCTTTTCCACATGTTGTACTGAGCAAAGACTGTCCTCTGCCGGGTTTGAAAGACAAGCGTTACAACGAGGTGCATAAGGTGCTTTTTCTGCAGCCAAATCCCTGTCTTTTTCCAGGTGTTTTGAACTGAGGTCAACAAAATCTTTCAGGAAAGATGCTGCATGCCTGTATGCACACACCAAGTTGTAAAAATCTGTGAAACTTTCATGGAAAATGAATGGACAGGCCTCCCTGTAATGCAAAGCAGCCTGTGTTCTTTTTGCACTTGGAAATAGGAGTGAGGTCTGTGTTGGCACAGGGAAAATCTTGAATCCTCACAGCCAGCAATGCTGGCAGCCGGAGATGATCATTGTCAATAATATGCAGGAAGATTGAGCTCCATTGTTGCGGTTCATTATTAAATTACATAATTTTCATTTTTTCCATCCTTAAGATTTACCACTTAAAATGGTTTGTCCTATGCAATCAGATGTGATCCTTGAGCCTCAGCTTAAAAAAACAATAACAATAAGCACTCCGTAGAATGGAAAAATAGAAAGAAAATAAAGGGACTATATAGTAATTCAGTTAAATGTGAGTAGAATCTAGAAAAGACTTAAAAACAAACAAACAAAAAACAATACCAAAAACCAAAATGAAACTGAACTGCATCCAGATCACTGCTTTGGATGCACAGATATAATCTCTTGGCGTGAGGGTCAATCCAATCTTCTTACCCCAGGGAGAAATACCTCTGACATGGAGGTGAGTGTCGGGAAGATAATTTTCTCAGGTTCTGTACTAGCTGTCTGATGAGAAATTTGGTTGTAATTCAATCTCCCCAGAATAGTGTTTTGCAATGGACTTCAAGTTTTGACTTGGTGGCTCCCTATGCCTCAGCTGGAAAGAGGTAACTTTTAAATTTTAATTAGTGCAAATGATTGCAATGATGTCTGTGAAAGCTGGGATGTGGATACTCAAACGTTATTAGTTCAAAGCCAGTAGAATTGCTTGATTAACATGGCTGCTTTTCACAACATAGAAAGCAACTGTGGTGGGACTAAGTTGAACACTAGCAGGGAAAGAATCTGAACTGCCGAGTTACAGCTTCAAGCAGCTAAGACCAGTTATCCTGCTCCACCAAAAATTAGTTGCTAATGGCTCTGTGCATGTGCCCAGATGCATTTTTCCATGCCAGCAGCTCTCTGTTTTACAAACTTGTGTGCTGTGAAACGTTACTGCAATTCATTCCCTGAGATTTCAGCTAACCAAGACTTTGCTGTAGCTGATGCTTTTGGATGCTCTTCCTCCTGGATCCAATTTGTGCTGGTTTTAATTTGGGAATTTAAATCCAACATCTCTGCTTTCTCCCACACTATTAATGAAAGGTCTTATGGTGTCTGAATTTGGATTTCCAACCTTGATCCATTTCTAATTGTGGGAAATAATGTGATTCTGTAGATATTGGAAAGACAGACTCTGAATGCTTATCTTCAGCCCCTCAGTGGCCACGCTTGTTTGGTGTTTTCCTTCTTTTGTCCAGCTGAAATGGAAGATGTGTAGATGAGTTGGTGGTGAAGGATTAAATTTGTGTCTCATAGACAATGTAGGGAGAGAGTAGAACAGATATACCACTCTGGCAGCAGGCTGAAGTTTGGGTAGAGATGGCAGGAAATGTGAGAGTTCTTCCAAAAGCCATGGCAGGATCATATGTGATTTATTTATTTATTTCCCCCAATGGGGAGATTCTGACCCCAGAAACCCCAAGTGAAGAGAGGAATGATGGAAGTGAGCGCACATATTCTGCAAGGGGAAAGCAGGGGAAGAGTTTTGCCAAGACAGGCAGCTTTGCAGCAAGGATCTAGATACGAACTAGCGGTTCACACAGGAAAAGTTGTTCCACTTTTTCTATCTTTCTTCCACCTCCTGCCTCTTTGTTTGGTTTTGTTGTATTGCTCCTGGGACGTTCAGAGTGACAATAAGGCAATTGTTCCTTCATGAACAGGGCTTAATGAAACAATGCAGAAAAAGTGACACGGCAAGAAAATATGACAAATATTCTTTACTTCTGTGCGGAATACTGCCATTTCCTCAGTATGTATTCCTGAGCAGAAAAATATCCATCAAGATATTGATTTTAAACAGGGTGTTGCCAATTGTGTTTCTCCTTTCTGGAAGTATAAAGCTCAGATCTCTCCTGCCTGCCCTGTAAAGAGAAAATGCACCTAATATCAATTACATTTTTAATCTCTAAGACCTAGTCTGTGAATGTGTTTGTGTCTATGTATACACACAAACTGTTTTCCCTTTGTCTTCCTATCCAAAATGCAAAAGCATCTCAGATGTTGTGATTCCTCCAGGTTTTTCCCCCGTGGGAGGATGGAAACATGTAACATTATCTTCTAGCTGCCTCCTGCCTGTCTCTGAAATTAGCATTTCAGTGACTGAAAGGTAGTTAGTTTCCACACACACACACACAAAAAGAAAGAAATAGAGGGTTAGTACAAGGCTGACACTAATAGTAATAGGAGATGAGGGAGAGGGTACAGGACATGTTCGATTACTAAATGAAAACCATGATTTTACCAGGCGTGCGAACAGAACAATGAAAGGGGCTTTTACAGAATGAATTAACTCTTTGGGTTTCTGTAATTAGCTACCTCAGGAAGGAAAAGCCTCAAAGGGCACATTAACCATTAACACAGAGTTAAAGGAAGGCTCTTTTACCATCCTAAACCTGTGGTGTTGTGTTTTTTGTTTGTTTGTTTGTTTGTTTTTTGAGTATTTCAGGTTTTATTTCTGATGTATTAGGGCAGAGTGCATACACCCCTGGATGCTGAACTGAAGAACAACGCTGATGCTCCAATCCCACGTTAATTAATGGAGCCTGTTTTTTATGATTGTCGTGCCAACAAATCACCCCTTGTGCAAAAATTAATCTCATCTCCTGCGTGGGGCTGTGGGGCTGGGTGGCTTGGCTTCACCAACAAAGGCTGGAGCTGAAGCACCCACCTCCTGAGAGGGAGCAAGGGCTGGAGCTGCGGCCTGGCAGCCAGCCTGGCTGGGCTCAGAGGGGCAGGAGGCGGAGGGCAACTGAGGACAGGAGGCTGCTGAAAATGTTTTGGCCTTCCTCCTTTCCTACAAGACTCCATTTCTGTTTTCGATGGCTGAAGACACTTCTGTTCCAAATCAGTAACAAAAGGCTTCCAGCCTTCTCCTTTTGCTGTTAGAAGGTTTGTTTCTCTTGCTACCGAGTAGCAGAGAGGGGAAAATTGTGGAAGTCTTGGTCCTGGCTCTTTCTTCCCAGCTGAGTTCTGTTCAGAGCCTGTAGCCAGGGGGGAAGATTTGTTCTGTGCAGCTTTTCTGAGCAGAAACCCTCAGGGAGCTGCCGGCTGCCTATGGAGATCAGAGGGACATCCCCGGCGTGTGCCGGTGTCCCTCAAGAAGCTTCACAGACTGGCGCTGCTGGTGGCCAGCGGTGTCATGTCAGGCACCGGGCGGTTACTGTCAGTGAACATCCAAATAATGCATCGGGGTGGACTTAAATAGCTGCTTCTGGAAGGGACTCGGTCATTGGGATAAGGGCAGGTGCAGAGGTGGGAAGTCCCTGGGATTTTTCATGGATTTTTTTTTTTCCAGTTTTAATTTTAAAAAGCCTGAAAAACTTCTAAAAAGATCCCGAGCCAAACCCATAGGGGATAGAATTGAAGGGGGAGGGACCATATTTTTGAAATCCCACAAGAAATGTTGATGACGTTGAAGGAGAAAAAAAAACAAACAAACTTTTTTTTCCCCCAATGTGCTTATTAATTAGGCAGCTTTAAGATCGGTCCTTGCACAATCCACCCTGCTCCAGTAGATTTCAGACACTCCAAAAAATAAAATGTCACTGTAAGGATACACAAACATGGTAATGTTTCTACTCTTGGGTGTTCCAGTTCCAGCCGGGTTGGTGTATGGGTAGAACTACTGTGAAAAGCTGGATCCTGCTGTGCTCAGTGGATGGCTGGTTTGCTCAGGCTGAGCTTGTTCTGCAGTATATGGTGTACGAAATTGAGTTTCTCTGTATTTTAGGAAATGAGTTAGAACAGTAATAAACGGTCCTGAACTTTGAAATATTCAGAAGCTAGGTCTGTATACAAACTTATTAGAATTACTGCTTTACTGAGGAGCTCTGCTTGGGTTGTGGAGGTTCCCCAGCACTGCCTGTGACTCAGGAGGTAGGCTGGGGGAGGCACAGGCAGTGCAGTCTGTGTCCATTAAAGAAAAAAACAAACAAACAAACAAACAAACAAAAAACAACAACAAAAACCACTTTTCTGCAAAGTGAGGGGAGGCATGGGATACTGCGGGGCAGGAGTGAATCAGTTTTGTTTTTGTTGGAATGTAATAGTTTCTGACCTGTGGTGGAGGAACAATGAATCTGGCTGTCCCCTTCTGGAGCAGAGTGCTTTCCTTTGGTTTTGCCACCATATGATCGTGGCTTACCATGAAGCCTGAAATAGATCTCAGCCCCTTCTCTGGCATCTCGTATCAGGACTGGGTAACAGCCTGTCAGCAACTGGGTGAGACTGGATAACACAGCATGTGTTATCCCTGCTGGGATGGTGGCTTCCCAGCTGGCCAGCAGGGACAAGCCGGTACTGTCAGCTGTCTTAACCTGTTACAGGCACCCTCATCTGCCTGCACTGCAAACGGTGCTGATGCAGGGGCTCTGCTGGCTGTGGGCGTTCTGCATCCAGCAGCAGCCCGGGGCTGGAGCTCCCATAAGCTCGTATCCCGCATGGGGCAAATCTTGGCACCCCTTGGAAAACCCAAGGGAGAGAAGGAGAGCAGAGCCCACAGGGGTGGTTAAGTCTCTCATGCAGTGTCCCCTGCAGTGGGAAATGGGGCCACTGGCCACCAAGCACAGGCAGTCGTGCCCTCTGTGCTCAGCTCTTACAGCTGATGTAAAGGAAATCAGCGTTACCTGCCTCTAGCAACTTGGGAAGGAAGAACTCTGGGGGGGAAAAGTAGCTTTTTAAAGACGTTATAATAGTACTTCACTTTTCCCCCAAAGGAATTAAAAATAGATGCTTGTTTAGTGCTTGAATCCAGTAGTTAAGCAATGGATGGTGAGTTTATGTGTACATCTCTTGGGGGTGGATGATGCTGTTTGCTCTGCATGGTGAGGAGCCAGGCTCAAAAGCCATGTGAGCATAGCGTGGGGCTTGAACTCTGTTGAGGGTAAATAAGCAGTCGTCTGCTTACAGAGATTCCTTTATTTTAGCTGGACCAGGATTCAGATGCCTGATTTTAGGCACCCATTTGGGAAGTGAGTGGGCCAGATGCAAGACTTGCAGCTTCCACCAGTATCTGAGACCCAACAAAAAACCACAGCTTTGGAGGATGGTTTTTAGTTTTCCCTGCCACAGTTAAAAACATTGCATTTAATATTAAACATACATTTATTTTTAATCCAGAAGCCTGTCTTTCTGCTCTCAAATAACCCATTCATAACGGGTTCTTCATCCAAGCAGGGGAAAGAAATACTTGGTCCTGAAAGCCAGCTCCGTAAAGAAACACAAAGAGCATCTTTCTGAATAGCACACGAGCATGAAAGGAAATGTGCATTTGCTGGAGAAATGGAATCATTTGTGCTCAGAGAAGGGAAGGAAAAAAAAAAAAGCTTTTCAAAAGAAGATCTGTGACTGAAGCTCTCCAGAACTGTTTAACCTGTTGGGGATATTTAGCAGATGAATTCTGACCCACGTTCTCCACTTTGCTGTACCCTGCGACAGAGCGACGCGGCATCTGCTGCTTGTGTTCCTCTCCAGACACGCTCACAATGCCGGAGGAAACGGGGGAGAAAATTATGCAAATTGCTCTGAGCAGATTACTTTGACCAGCTGCTCTTCTTCCTCCTCAATCAAAGGTCTGCCTGGGAAAGCCAATCTAGATTATATATGTCAGTCGCATACGCTGAGGCTGCTCCTCGAGCTCTCGCTTTCTTTCTCCCCAAACGGGGAGAGGTAAACCATGAAGCGCTAAGGCTATCAAATGCTCCAAAAGGGGCACAAGGGGATGGGAATTCCGTTTGCTTTTTGCACCGTAGCACCTTGCCAGGCCACTTCCTGTTGTTTTTCAGGGCTATTCCCAGGGAAAGGGGTTCATCTCCATGCTAGCAATTATTGAATTTTATTATTAAGCATGATGAAATATAGCAGAGAAAAAAACTGAGCAAAAAGGCTCCCTAGACAGTGTATTCACAGAATGGCCTTAGGTGGTGTTATTAAGTGCATGGGTTGAAAGCTGAGTAGATTTACCCTATGCAGCCAGGGGTGTTGTTGGCTCTTTTTTTTTTTTTTTTTTTGGTTGCTCTTGCAAAGTGAAATTTATTCATGAACACAAAGCAGAGGCCAACCTGCTCCTGCCGACGTGTACCCAACACACCCCCCAGATGTGGCCGTGATGTTGCTCCCAGACAGACCGAGAGCCCCGGCTGGGGCAGGCTGCGGCTCCTCTCCCTCCCTGCCCTCTCCTGCCACACGCTGCGTACCCTGCACCTTGAACAGTATTCGGTGTCCTGACGAGACTCTACAGCTTCATCAATGATTAATATGTTTTTCATTTACAAATAAATAAATAAATAAATAACATGCCGCCACACCAGAGAGCACATAACCCCGGCACAAAAAAAATACAGTCCTGTCACAGTCTTGTGGCGAGCCAGATTTCACTGCATTAAATCACCATTAAGATTCTCTGTAAGTTTGATGGAAACTTCATTTCTTTTTCGAATCCCGTATACAAATCAAAGAAAGTCCCATGTTAGCATGTGATAAAACACACACACATAAATATGTGAGCTGAACGTTGCTGCAGATCTGTTGGGATGCATCCTCCAGAGGGTGCAGTTCCAGTAAGAGAGCCCTTACCGTGGTTTAGAGAGATTAATAATTCTGTTGCCCTGGTTTATTTTCTATCGGTCCTATCCCATAGATTTTTCCCAGCGGATGCCAGGGTTGCTGAAGATTTTAGCATTTCAATACCCATCCCCTCCCCTGAATTTCTAATCTGATTCAGCGAGGCGCTAGGCAGGCGCTGAGGAGCCTTTCCCAGCAGGCACATGCGGAGGCTGAGAGTTGCTTTGCTGCTGTGGGGCCTCAGAGTGCGAGGTTTGGCAGTCTGGCTCACTTTTTGCTGGTTTTACCTGTTCTGTGATCCCCCAGTTCGTATGGGAGTGGGTGAGATGAGCGTAAAGAGAAATTAGTCAAGCAAGCAGCATTTAGAGAGTGGGCTAAAGGTTTCTGGCCAAAGCTGTGTGTGCCGAGATGCTCAGGGCAGTCAGTGCCGAGCTCTCCCTGCTTTCAACCCACACTTGCCAGTGGTGAAGGTGATATTTTTTTCTAATTTGAACCAACCAAAATTATTTTATTTTTTTGAATCATTTGGTGCAAAAATATGCAACATAAGTAAATACAATTGAATGCAAAATTCCTTTTCCTTCTCCCCTTCTTAAGCTGTGTTTTTAAGTGCTACATAATGAACCCTAACATTTTTCAAGAGTTTAAAATAGCCACGGTTTGGATTTAGCCTAAGAAGTACACTAGTATCATTTAGCGGGATTATCAGTTGTTATGTATTTCTTCATACCATCCTCTTACCATTCTGTGCAGAAAATCTTTATAAAAAGGAGACAGTGACAAATAAAACCTGCTGTATGCTTGCCCTATTATTTCTGGATTGCCCATAGCGCTTGCCTCGGCGGCACGCAGGATACGCGCTGACAACAGAGCCGTCCGAGGGACCGGCTGCTCCGTCTAATTTCTGTTTGCTGCCGGATGAGTCTGAGCAGCCCGAACTCAGGGAGAAGCTGCAATTATAGCTGTGATCTTGACACCAGAGTTCACCTGCTTTTCGGGAGAAGTTTGCGGAGGTTTGGAAGCTTAATGAGCTGCAGCTAAAGCAGGGGGAGCTCTGCTGCTACTTCTTTCGGGGGGTTTAAGCTCCTCAGCACCTTGCAGTCTTCAGTTTTTCTGTTTTGCTTTGGGCCCACAGAGTGCCCTTTCTCGCTTTATTTTACCTAGCATTGGCTCTATTCTGCTTTAGGAGGACTGTGCTGTACAGAGAATTGCTGCGGTACATTGATGGAATGAAAGTTAGTAGTTTAAAAAAAAAAAGAAAAAAGAAAAAAAACAACCCTTGAGATACGACGAATTAGCTGCAATTTTGGTGGTAAAAATGGTCTCTCGTAGCTGGCTATTAACTGCACTCTGGTGAATACATTTTCATGCAAGAGACGGTTTGCTATTTTAAAGGAGTCTCCTTGAGACTTGATCAAGTTATTTTCAAAAGTTTGAGGTATTATGAGGAGGTAAATCGTACTGCTCAGTTTTATAGACACATATTTTTTAGTTGCAGTTTTCTCTCTGTGTACACTCACTGAAGCTGGCTGGGTGGGTACCGGAGAAAAAGTGAAGCTAACTACCCTGAAGAAACTGGAAAAAATAGACATACTTTCCTGTTACTCTAGCGTAGAGGAAGTACGACCTTGTATTTCATGGTGCTGTGGAGTAGGCTGGAAATCTCCCCTCACCAGCACGCTTGCATTTCTAAGCTGCAGCCAGGATTCTCCTTATCTTTTACGGCGCACAGTCACTGATGTGCCATTACGGGTCATTTGTCAAAAAACTCCACTTGCTATTTTTGACACACAGTCAACAGTTTCTTTTCACTGTTGTTTTATTTTGGTTTTAGGCTAACAATGAAGGGAGAAATCCAGCCAGCATGGTAGCTCAAAGTTAAGCAAAGCAATTGCCTGTGAGATCAACAGCTCCAAAAGAGGAAGGAGCAGCAGAGGCTGGAGCCGGAGAGGCCGTCAGCAGGCACGTGGAAAAGAATGACCGGTCCTGAGCGAGCACGGGAGATGGGCATTACTCAAAAGCCACTGATCAAAACAATTAGTAATTGGCAATTCAGCAGAGTGGCTAATGAGTTGTGCGTATAGTAGCAATCCTCTCACCTGAAGAAAGAAGTTTCTTTTGGGATCTGTACTGAAGTAGCCCAGACTGTTTCTGCAGATAATAGGAGGGCATCTCAGATGCACTAATGCCATCGGAAATTTGAAATCCGTAAGGTATTGGATCAGCCTGTATTTACCGTGTATCTGCAGGGAACCTTAATTGCCGAGAGGAAATGACTTGCCAGCATTTGTGCTTGCCTGCTTTGACGTTATTTCATCATGGGCAATGTTTTCCTTGTCTACTTCCAGTTTGTTTGGGCTGTGGCATCAGTGGATCGCTCGCTCACTCCCAGTTAGCCCAGGCTGGTGCCTGGCTGGGACACCTCCCAGGAAACTGAAATGTTGCTGTCATTTCTACTGAACCAAGGGAATTGGGGGGATTATTATTGGGTCTGCTGCATCTTGAATGGTACGTGGTGAATTACTTGTTTGCATTCAGTTAGTAAATTCAGGGTAAGCTTCTATACTCTACCTATATTCTAACTCCTGCCCTCCCTGAAACCTGTAATTTCAGGCTGATAAACTGTATTTCAGTGATCTATGGCTATTTTTTCCTGATGTCAATTCTTCTTTGTCTTCCCTCCCAGAATTTACTGCATTTCACTATGGAAAAGTCACTAAACAGATCCATAAAGTTATAGACAGCTGGATGATGCTATGAGCTCGTTCTTTCTTGTTGCACACAAGCATTAAAAAAGTTGGATCTTTTTTCATATGTGGTCTTGGGGAAGGTGCTAACTTAATACAGAGCTGCCCAGTTGAAAAGCAGTCTCAAACCTGGCCTGTACTGCTGGAAGGGAGCACGGGACATGCAGAAGGGCAGGAAGTGGAAATGGAGGCTTGCCGTGTCGCAACAAGGATGACCTGGTGCCCCTTCTCCTTTCTTCTGTCCTCTGAAGTGTCCTTTGGATCTAAAAGTGAATTTATCACGGTGGCACACGGCTCTTGCTCTCAGGATGCCTTGTGAGTTGGACCTACATAGGACGTAATTTTTTTTTTAATTCAGGAAGCTGTGTGTGGCACTGCTTTGCTCAGCCTATCACCCTGAAGTGCACCATGGTCTGCTTGCTGAGTTCCTCACTGCTTTCCTCTAGTGCTGAAGGGCAATGTGGATTTTTCCCATTATATTTTCAGATGCACAAGCTGAACTTAGAGCTGGAATCAGTGGATGGAGCTTTTCCTAGCCTGCAGAGCGAGCTGGTTTGACAGGAGCATCAGCAAGAGAGGATAAACATAGAAACTTCTTTACCGAAACGGTTGTTAGGCATTGGAATGGGCTGCCCAGGGAAGTGGTTGAGTCACCATCCCTGGAGGTCTTTAAAAGACGTTTAGATGTTGAGCTTAGTGATACGGTTTAGTGAAGGACTTGTTAGTGTTAGGTCAGAGGTTGGACTCAGTGATCTTGGAGGTCTCTTCCAACCTAGACGATTCTGTGATTCTGTGAAAGGCAGCATGCGATCAGAGTCACCCGTAAAGCGCACTTCGTGATGCTTCTGAGCAGGATCTTGACAAAAGCAAATAAGGAAGGTGTTCTCCCTCAATCTGGTGCCATAAACCCCTCCCTCTCGTTTCCCTGCCCCCTCCCCAAAATCCACAGGAAGGCAGTGAAACCTGATAGGCAGCGAAATCAAAGACCCGTCCTGCTACCAGGTTACCCACTGCTAAATCTACAAGGGACTTGGGGACATTGTGTGTGACTGAACAAGTGACTGTTCTGTCCCGGGGGTATAAATCTAATGCGAGCTTGTCAGCGTAAGCCTTATATATTTATGGGAAGCTTTCAGAGGAGCTGCATGGGATCAGAGTTTCTGTTCAGCTCTGAGACAGAGCTTCTCCCGGCGTGGCTGTGAACGGAGAGGCATGTCCCAGAGCCGGGCTGCTGAGCCCTGAAGAGCAGCGATGCATTTGTAATGATTTGTCGCTTCTGCAGCTAGCGTAAGGGACCGGGAGTGGGAGCATGAAGGATGGAAGGGACACCGGGGTAAGGGCAAGGAACATTCACACTATATTTAGGGCAGGAGCTGATAGTGGTAACAATTGCAAGGATCATATATAATGCAGTAAAACTGTCTACCTGAAATATAAACAAAAGCCCTTTCCTGAGGCGCTGAGGGGTGATCAGTCATGTTGACAGCCTCCTCAGCTAAGCAGCCAGGACATCTCATTCAGAAACACGGACAAAGTCTAGGACACGGCTTATTCCTTTAATAGCATCCTGGAAATGCTGTCTTTGCTCTGGTGCAGAGTAATGACTCCTCTCTAGACATTTACGTGGACTTCATGAGTGGATGCCAGCACCTTCGGTGTTTGCTGCACCCTGGGCAGGATGAGGATTGTGCACATGCTGGGATGCACCAGATGATGGGAGATGCTGACTTAGCATATGCTATCACTAACTTGTCTGAGGACATATGTTGATCAGCTGTATGGGATCCCAGATCAAAAGCTGTTAATGTAATTCCTAGATACACTCATTTTGCTTCTTGGGTATTGCCTTTACACAGTCAAAACAGCACTAAACCCAGCAGAACTCAGTCCTGCACAAGTGTGCTTGAGACCTGAGGAATAGGCTCTGTTTTGATATGTCCCTTTCACATATTTGATGTGACATATTCACATATGTCCCTTTCACATATTTCTTCATCCCACATGGAGCAAATGTACTGAAAAACTGCATTTTTTACCCTTCCCAAGACATCTGGTTTTGGCTACTCTCGGTGAAAA
Organism: Cygnus olor; assembly: GCF_009769625.2. NCBI lineage: Eukaryota > Metazoa > Chordata > Aves > Anseriformes > Anatidae > Cygnus > Cygnus olor. Next base: position 8,388,214 of record NC_049182.1, read on the forward strand.
GATGCTGGCTCAGTCTCAGTTAGTACATCTTTACCTGTGGTATGCTGAGAAGGAAAACTGTCCTCATTCTTCAAGGAGTGGAAAGTACACAGATGCTGCCCATCACTTCATGTAGTGATTCCCGTATTCTGGAGAGCACCATCTTTTCCAGGCACTGCCAACAACAGTGACAAAAAGCCCTCTGAGCTGCAGGCTACGTGGTTTGCTCCCTGTATCATGCTAATTCTTCACTCTACTACTTCGAAAAGTCTCAGAAGAATGAAATTCCACTCTGAGATATCCAGATATGATTCAAGAACAAACCCTTCAAAGTCAGAGATGGAAGGTAAGAGATACAGGGGGAACCTGATCCCAAGCCTTGGCGCACAGGAGGAAGGAGTTTGATTGCAGCTGTATTGTTCTGCATGTCAAAACTGATGGATTGTTAGGAAGAAGGAGCTGTCTCCAGGGAAAAGCAGCCTGTGGCCGGGTTACCAGCGGCTGCTCTGGGTCCAAGAGAGGCTGCAGTGGGGCTGGAGGTGGCAGCGCCTTCCTGCAGCTCCGACGAGCAAAGCTCCGCACTTCCACACTGCTCCCAGCCTTGGCTCCCAGCCCATCGTTTGCTCCAATAATAAATTCCCTCATTAACTGGAAGAAGTAACTCTGATGGGCTTTTGATAGAGTTCAAAGGAGCAGCAGCCAGTTTCTTGATTCCCAGGTTGGCAACTGTCCTTCCTGGGTGCCCTAAAATCAAAGCATAGCACTTGCTCTGACAACTGCAGTTCTCTGACTTCTTTTGATCAAGAGCCTGGCTGCAGAAAGGTAAAAAAAAAAAAAAAAAAAAAAAAAAAACCTGTTTGGATCTTTTCCCCCTACAATTATTATCACATCCATTACTCAGCAGAAGCCTCGAATGCCCTTTCATTCTTACACAAATACTTCCTTTTGGGATTCATTTGAAGTTTCCCTGTGCGAGCAGTGGTCACTTGTCAGCTCTCCACCTGAAGGGGTGAGGCAGAGAAAGCCCAGTCAGCGAAAAAGGAACTCTGACTTCAAGCATTTAAAATGAATATTGACAAAAAGAGGGGGCGGGGAAGAGTGGAATCAAAAGCCTGAAAATTGCTGACTAGGCCAAACCTGACTGCCTTCTGCCTAGGGTAGGAAATGGTATCATTAGAAGGGACACAGCTCCTGGTCGGCAGCAGCGAGAGCGCAGCAGTAACTTCCATGGCGGGCACCAGGACCAGAAAAATAGAGGGTTGTCCTTTGGTCTGGCTTACAAAATTTTAGCCCAAAATTTTTCCAAAGACACCAGCTACGGCAGTCCCCACACTGACTGACAGCCGTGGTCCATGCAGTGCAGGCTCTCGTGCTCAGTACCAGGGGGCAGTAGGCACACCGGGGGCGTTTTGTCTCCCTGTTGCAGATTACCTCTAGCCCTGTGTTAGTTCAGCCATGAAGCCCGGTGTTTCTCATATTTTACCTCTAATCTAAGGGTGCCGTCACCAACAGACCAGGCGACTCCAGCTCTGCTGGCATGGACCAGGATGGAGCAACACTTGTGCTGCTGGAGACGGGGGCTGAGGATGCGGAGAGCTGAGCATCCTCCAAGAACTTTCCTTTTTCATCCACTCAGTGGTACGTAGGGCTGGGATGCCAGCGATGATCAGCTAATGAATGGTGCTCTCAGTCTGACTGCATCCAAAATGTAGAGGAGAAGCATCAGGACTGGCATCTTCTGGCTTTGCAGTGCCAAGAGAGAAGAAAGACAGAGTAAACTTTTTTTTTTTTTTTTTAATTTTAAATCTCCATGCATTTACTGCAGGTCAGGGCTGAGACACTGGGGGGAAAGATGCAGCACCACTTCCCATGTTCTCTCTTCTGTGCTGAGCAGACCCAGGCCCCTGGGATATGGATTTCAAGAGCAATAAATTCATTCTAAAAATTTAAAGAGGATGACGCAGAAGACTTTAAACAAACAAACCAAGCAGCTCCACACAATAAAAGCCACTTCTCTCCTGATGTCTCTCTCTAGTGACAGTGTGACACATCAAGGTCGGATACCCTGTCCCATAGGAGCATGGCTTCGTACGGGGTGAAAGTTGTCCCCTGGTGGGGTGTGATGACTGCTGTTTCGTAACGATAAACCGTGCTTATACAAAACCCAGGATTCTCATAGTGGAACATCATTTATAGCAAGCATTCCCTCTCACAGGGCAAGGAAGCACTGAGCTGAAATGCCTTCAGGAGGTAGGAAGTGTCAAAGAGATATTTAACCTGAAATTGCTAGCTCCTGTTGTCTAACTCCTATATCACACTGCCTTCCTCGTGCAGGGGAGGGCTCACATCTGCAGCTCAATAAATTAGCCATTCATACCAGGAGGTTTCTTTCTGGCAGAAGCTGAACTCAACAGCAAGAATAATAATCCATATGTTTGTTATTGTGATCAGCTCCTCTGGAAGATAAAATTTAGAAAGCTCTGCTGGAGCATCGCAAATGCCGCAGCGCTGAAGGCCTCCGATGCTTTGCGTCAGGAGGGGGGAGAGGAATAAGGAGCCCCTCCCTGCCTGGAGCACTTCCACCCCACCAGCCACTTCCACAGCTTGTTCAGCTACCCTCCCATACGGATTTTCAGAAAAATCTCTTTTTTTTTTTTGCTTTTATGGCTTTGCTCGTGCATAGTCTCCTAAATGAATGCACAGGCTGTTTCTGGCATGCTTTAAACTTTCATGCATTTTTAATGATTTACAAGGAAAAGAGTTTTTCCTCCCTCTCTCTTTCTCTGCCCCCCTTTCCTCCTTGACTCCCTTTTTCTTTACTTAAAAAAAAAAAAAAAAAAAAAAAAAAAAAAAAAGAAAAAGGAATGACTTAATACATATCAAGTGGAATTGTTGGTTTGTGGTGACTGCTTCATAATTCCAGGTTCAAGTTTTTTCTATTTAATTATGCACAATAATTCTCAGGAACTATAATGCAATAACAAAAGCATGCACCAGAGTTGGCATAAGTCTGTTCTTTATTAGTATGGGTACGGGTACTGTGCTTTATGTGTGAAATAAAATATTTGGAGCTAACATTGAGTCTGTTTCTTTAGAATTACACAGAACACTTCTTCCTTTAAAACACTGAAACTGGGGCTTTCTGTTCCCTGCTTGGCTGGCTTCTCACCTGATAAATTCAATTTTACTTGCTTTCGTGATGCCTTACTTGTTTGTAACTGCCTTTGTAATACCTTAATTGAATAGAGGGTTCCTACATTAACCTGAAGTCCTCTATAGTATCTTAATTTATGAAGGTTAAAAGTGATTAACTGATGAAAGGCTGCTTGCTGTAAATATTGACATTCCCCCCACCTGCCAGGGTTTTGATTAGCTCCTGAAGTTGCCTTAACATTTTTGTTTATCGGGTTATCAGCAGTTCCAAAAGCTTATGAGCATCAGGACTTTCCTCATGCCAATTACCACTCATGTTTCAAACACTGAAGGCAAACGCATAACAATATATGGTTGAGTACATTCATCAGTTTTGAGTGGGAATATGTGTGTAATATTAAGCTTCAGTGTAAATATTTGCACAAATGGGACTAATTTTGCAAAAATTAAATTCTCTTTCTTGCAGGCACTTTATTTCTTTTCCGTTCAGTTTTGATGATAGTGTTTGTAAGTCATTTTGGGTTTTTGGAAAGAAGTATAGTTTCTGAAGCAAGCAAGATTGCTTTTTACAGCTGCAAATGGTTTATGTGCAAGATTCTGTCTTGCCCAAAAGCAGCCTGAATTTGACAGCAAGTGCTGGTGAACTTTGCAATGGTTGTAGCCAAAGTATTAGAGAACTTCTCTGAAATCTGGCTTTGGTCCTGGCTCTGACCTCCTCAGCATTTCCAAAAGTGTTCCTGGCAATGAATATTTAACTCTTCTGTTGACCAAAATGCTCATAGAGATTAAAATCTCCTGAACCTGTAAAAAGTCAGATTTTTTGAGACAGCTGCCTTTGAAATGCCTTGTAGGTAGCAGAACGATATCAGGTGACTTACCCTCTCTTGCAGCCTGTAAAGCTGATTGTGTATATGAGACATACTTTTAGTTCTCTGCACTACAAGCTGCTCACAGGTGACCCAGGGGCTCTGAAACCCTCCCACCACCAACACCGGTGCCAGGGCACATCCAGGTGGGGTAGTGCCACTGAATGACCCCCCGAGATGGGACTGTGGAGGTGCGCAGAGCTGTCAGCACCTGTGCTGGGACCCTGCCCTGCTTCGGCCTCCAGTGAAAACCCTCCCTGCCCTTTGCCAAGTAATTCCCCTCAGCTATCAACTTCCTTATTTATAATTTTATTCACCTAATGCTGGTTAAGCATCCACCCTTTGCACACCTGTCCCCCCCATATGTTGTGGGGAGGAGGCTACCCTGCTTTTCTTCTAGCTTGGGATCACCAGGGTGTGCTGAGGTTGAGAATCTTATGATCACTGGGATGTGCTGATGGTTTTAACCAGCTCTAGTCCTCTTGCACGACTTCTGTCCTTGTAAAGTGTGCCAGGCTGTTTCTCACCAAGCAGCAGCAGCCTTAAAGCAGATGATCAGGATTGTTAGCTGCCTCTTATTTTTATTTTCTTTTCATGCAAAAGGGATATTTCTCAGCTATAACAGGTAAGATCTTAATAACATTAAATATCCGTTTTCATGGTTGTTTTACTTTACAAACTGTGACTTAGGATGTGATGTGACACCTGAAGGTGTTTTCCTTCATATTTAAGAATTCTGAAAAATCTTTTTACTGTAGTTGTGGTTTTACCTCCAGTCATGGCAAAGGCAGATGTACACAAGCAATATTTCTCAAACTTCTTACAAGAGAAGCAATTTGGAGTCAAAAAAAGATTTAAGACAATCTTCTTTTTCTGGGCTAGGAAGTCTTGTTTTTTTTTTGTTTTTTTTGTTTTTTTTTTGTTTTGGAGGGGGGGATTTTTTTTTTTTTTTTCCTCCAGACAAGTTACTATGCATGTGTTTGCTTCTCTGATCCTGGTCTGAACTTCTCAAGGGCTTACGTTGCACTAGAGGAATGAACGCTGAAAATATTAGTTATGGCATTCATAAACTTCACTCTTAAAAGCTGTGAAATGTTGCAGACCCATTTGTGAGTGAACGGAGAGTTTCCCAGTGAGTCCCAGACTTGTGGCACCCTTAAGGAGCAGTTGCAAGCAGAGCTGTGTGTTGCAGCTTGCAATGAAGCATAAAATCCTTTCAATTTTTCTTTGATGAATCTAATAGTTTAGGTTCCTAATATTTCACTGTTTCAGTGCCGAGAATGCGGGACAATGCTCAGCTGATAGCAAGATGTGACGGTTTTGGCTGAATTCTGCTGTCCCCCTCCATCCTTGAGGGGTTTTACTTTCCCATAGCTCCTTAACTTAACTAAGCTTTGTTTGTCCCCTGCGTGTCACCTCCATTCAGGCAAAGGGCATAAGCAGCTGGATGCAGATACACTTCAGCTTCATCAGCCAGAATCGTAGGCAAGCAGCAGGCAAAGTTCTCCAGCCCACGCATTGTCCTGTGGCCCTGAGGAAAGGGAGGATAAATAAATCACCTTCTTTTTATGTATAAATGCCATTCACACTGAAACAGCACTGCATTTTAATAAGCACGCTATATGGAGTGTCACTTTAATCCTAAGAGGAAAGCAGCTTTTATTGTTACTATTATTATTTTTTGAACATGCTACGTGTTCAGCTGCTGTCTTATTTTTGATGGGGGACCTTTTTGAGAAGAGCTGAGATCTCCTCAACTTCGATACCCTTGTCTGTGTTTGTGCTGAGGCTTTAAGGGGAGCCTGTGGGTGAGTGCAGGAAAGGTGTGATGGCTTCCAAAATGCCAGCCTCACATACATGGTGTAGTCATGCTGCTGGTTGCTCTGTGGGGTGAGTAAGCTGATGGCTTTGCCAGCATCTGCCTGGTGTTAATCTCAAGCATTAAGGCAGAGGGTTTCAAAGGCATCAAAACCAAGTTCATCTGACAGCGAATTGGTGTGTGCCATCTCCTTGAAAAACCCAGGCCCTGTTTGCTGGGGGAAAGGAAAGGCACTACTTTGCATCAGCATCATTTCCTTCACCTCTCCATGATGCACTGAAAAATAACCCTGTGCCCCCTGCAAGAACAAATCTCCCTGGATCTTGCAAAGAAGAACATCCCAGTTCATCCTGCAAGGGGGAACCACTCACATGATGATTGCTTGCAAGAGTAACGATTGCGGAGTCATCTTGTCCCTTTGACTGAAAGGTGTTTAAAGAATATCCTCTTAAATGTATCTTGAATGAGTAACAGCTGGGCAGATGAATCTATACTGCTGCTGAGTCTTGCAGGGGAGCACTTTATGTATCTGAGTCTCTGGAAGGATGAAGTCAGGGAGCTTCCCTTGGAGCAGAGCTTGTGCTCTGCCACACCGGATGGCACTGCAGCTGCAGCAGCCCCATCTAGTCCTGCTGCCTCACCCGGCTGGCAGCAGCGTGACACCCTGCAGCTCGGTTTGCTGCGGCATGGCACAGCCTAGCCCGGCAGGATACATTATTGATGCTGAGGAAATGCAAGCGCTACAAGGGCTTTGTTCAGAGATGCTGAGCCAACTAACAGTACAGAAGTAGCTAAAAGCAGGGAGTGCCCATAAATTCACAAATGCTCTCATTTAGCCATTGGTTTAGATGCCTGGCCCTTTATTCCTGTTGCCCAAACCTCCAGTTGTGTTTTTCTTCTATCTGAGATGAGGACTGAGAGTGTTACAGGGGATCCTGTGAGGAAAGCAGGACCTCAAAGCCATCTGCAGAGAACTGCCTGCAATGCCAGCCTTGGAGACTAAATAGGGGTGAGGAAAGAGGAGTGTGTGTGTGTGTGTGTGTGTGTGTGTACACATGAATGTGTTTCTAGCCACCAGGGAGGAAAAGGATCAAAATCTATAGCTAAATAAATCTGTAAGATTTCCAGGTATATTTTAAGTTAGTGAGGGCATCAAAGCCCAGATAGCATCCCCGAAGAACTGGCAGAAGTGTCCAGGTGTGCCGTCTGGTTCCCAGGATGCGTCCCCATCTCTCCACGTACCTGTTGGTGCACGGTGTTGGGGAGCTGCTGTCTGCTGCAAGGCACACGCTGCTCGCTGCTGAGATTATGAAAGTCATAAAAACGTCAGCTTCTGTATTTCAGTTCTGTAAACTACCCGTGCACAACACTCTCTTCTGATCCTTTACAACCAGCGAGGGTTGCCTCTGGCTTTTGGCTTGAATAACAACAAGGACATCTCCCACCTGCCTGGCAGGTTTCTGGTGGGGCTGCCCTCACCCAGAGGGGCTGGGGAGGCACCGGTGCTTTGCTCCTAAACACGAAGGTGTGGTCCCCTGCACTGCTGCCACCACGTGTAGCTGTGCGTGACGGGGAGCACCGAGCCTATCAACCCCTTAAAGTGCACGCTTATGTTTAAAGTCATTCTGTATTTAGAAAAAAAAAACACAAACAAACAAAAAACAACAACAACAAAAACAGAAGGGGTTGAAGTTTAGGCAGATGCTTGTTGGCTTCCTGGGCTGGACATAGCTGTCATGTGGACTGTGAGTATGCTGCTGCTCTATCTGTCATGCATATTTGCATCAAATAGGTCTGACAGCAAGTCTCTTGATCCCCCAAAGCACTGGTAAAGGGGAGTTGAAGAAGTCAGGAGCATGCACAACTGCTGTGCAGGAGATCAGGTCTTTGGAGCCTGATTCAGGTTTAGACTCCTTATGAGCCTCTCCGTTGATTTCTGGGCTTTGTATTGGTCCCCTATCTGTGATTAAAACTTTTTTTTTTAATGGAATTTGGCATGAAAACCAGGTGTGAGTGTAATGTTCCTGGCACAGAGCCAGTGCAGTCCCTGTTCTCCAAAGGTTGGTGGCCTTGGGTTTTGCGTTACTTTGCCTATTGTTAGAGCAGTGTCCTTCTGTTACGGTCAGTTTTTGCTATTTGCAAAAGTGACTGGCTTTGCTGCACACATGGAAGTTTTAATAATTATTCCCAAGCAGCTCTGAGAGTTTTTTAACATGGAAACAAGTTCTACATTACTCGTTAAATTGGTCAAATTTCAATAAAGTCAGGAAAACATCTTGAAAACAGCATGAATATAATTTACAAAGAAAACAATCCAAGCGTTACTGCCAAAGAGTTTTCCAACAGGAAGGAAGAAAGAATTTCTCTTTCCCCCCACATAGAATGACTGTACTGTACATTAAATTAGTGGTTTTTGGAGTGAAGGAAACCACCACAGGATCCACAATGTGAATAAGAGCGAAGCTGGTACCCGATGTGAAGATAGGTCTTGCTTCTTTATCTCCCAGGCAGGTTGTACAAATCCTGGCTGCCAATATTCATGTTCCTGTAAGTAGCTCTGCTGAGCCTCTTTATCCTAGACGAGCTCTCGCTTGCCGTGTTTTTAAATCTAGCATTAAAACTCCACACGGGGGCTGAAGCTTGGCAGAGGGGGTCTGGGTTGTCAGCAAACGTGGAAGTGATGAGATGACCTCTTTCCCCTAATAAAAAGTTTTCCTCAGAAGTGAGGAAAGGAGGACTTTGTGTATGTCTGACACTTCTCTGTACATTGCTGTCCATCTGACTGTGGTGTGGTAAATGGGGACATCACAGCCCACAACCCAGCAGCTCTGCAGCCCACAACCAAAGCAGTAGCTGGGGTTACCCAGCAGGCAGGCAGGCTTTGGTTCAGCGCAGAGGTCTGCCCACAGTCAGCCCCCAAGGGCACGGTCTCCTGCTTGGTGATCAAAATAAAATGCTTGTCTCAGAGGAAGAGGATGGGACGCAGGACTGAAGTTAAGGATGGGCTGGATGAATTTGCTGATTCAGAGCCTGCATGAGCCAAGTACAAAGCTATGGGCTGGTCTGCCCACTGCAAACCAATCTGGGTTCCTCAGGACCAGCACCATGCAGCGAGGCCATACCTGAGCCACTCAACAGTAGCCTTGTCTAAAGGGTTTCATTACAGATGAAAAACTTGCTGGTTTTTCTACTTGGAGTTCCTCATAAAAAGATGGGGAGCATAGCAGAGCATTAACAGCAAATCTCATGCATATTCCTTAATGAAGTAGGTTTCAATGTGTACAGAGACAATGTTATTTGCATGTACATGCCTGTATGAAGGAATAGTTATGGGTAGGTTTTGACTGGAGACGTTATTTTTATAATTGCTTGTACTATCAACTCTACTACCTGAAAGGGAAACATAAAGCAGACCCAAACTTCCCTGATGATAGAGCTGGATGTAAAACTACAACCGTGTCTGGTGACCACATTTTTGCAATTTTGAGATTTTTCTGCGCTGACATGAAGAGAAATCTTTCCAAGTTGTTTGCAATATAAAACTCAGATCTCAAGATCAGGGTCTGGACTGACTGCATGTTCTCCCCTTAAGTTTGACCAGAGTCACATCCTGAACTTCAGTATATTTTCTCTTGTAACCTCAGGCAAAATCAAGATAATTTTTGCAAAGCATTTTAGTTTTGGGAACAGAACTCTGTTTGCCTTTTTTTTTTCCCTAAAGCCACAAATTATAAAAACAAAACAACAACAACAAAAACCACCCATGCTTTCAGTAGAAACGGCTCCAATGCATTTTCTGTGTCAGTTTGTATATAATCTTCCCCTGGGGTTCCTTTGCAACTGATATGAACGCAGAGGGTGTGGGGGAGATCCGCTGCTCAGAGCCCACAAACACATTTCTGGAAGTGCTGTGTTTTGAGATGAGGCTGCTGCATTGCTTAGTTTGACACTTTCAGAAATGTTGTGAGCTTTAATTAACTAAAGCACTTTATCATCATTAGAGAAATGGAGTCCTAAGAGGTTATTGGTAGATTTTTTTAAGGGCCACATCTGTATAGGAAAAATTAAAATCTCAAGCTATGTTTCTTGCCAATAACATTGGAGGGAGAAACATGGAAAGGGCACAGATACTAATTAAATTATTGCTTTTTTTTTTTCATTCACTGTTAGTTTAACAGCTGTGCTTCATCTCTGAGGCATATTTGTCTTTATCTTTGGCCACTTTGTCAGAGCTGGCAAAAGGAATCTTAGGTGGGGTTGTTCTCTGAGCAAATTAAACAATGACCAAAACTTTGCTCATTTCTTCCATCATTATTTCAGATTTCCATGTCTTCATTTTGACTTAGCAATATAGAGGCAGTATATCTCTGCCGTCAATACGGAGCAAGGGGTGGGGACAACTCAAGGGCGGTAGGTCCTACGAGGGTCTGCGTTTTTCATGAGAGTATTCAGAAGGGACTGCTCCGTGCACCACACCACCCACCTATGCACAAAGACAAAATACTGTTTTTACACCATTTAAGTGCACAGCAAGTGCCCAGGTCTGTAGTTTGTGCTCAGGCAGAGTAATGCCTTGGTGAGTTGGATTTTATCTGAGCTAGGTGACTATTAGGGGTTGTAAGTACTATTTAATGTGAATATAAGCTACTTGAGACCTATAGTTTCAGTATTTTCTTTTTCTTCATTTTAATGCAAAATGGCCTTCAGATGATTTAATTTGTCAATAGGCTGCATGAATACCCAGGCCACCTCCATCTGCTGCTGTGACAGAACACAATTAACATGAAAATCCCAGGTACTTGCCTTCACTAATTTTTCAAATCTCTTCTTGGCTAGTTTGGAAAATTTGCATAAGAAATCTGACTTTGAACCTTAGGCTTATGTTCAGGCTTTATTTTTTGGTTGTGTTGGTCTCAGTGGAGGATGCAGGTGAGTGGTTGGAGCAGAGCAAGAAAAAGCACAGAAATGTCACGAGATGAATCGGAGCAGAATTCAAGGAAGCAAAATGGTCAGGTAGAGGGAGTGGTGGGAGGAGAAGAGGGTGAGGGCTGGAGTGTGGAAACCTGAATGTTTTGTCTCTTGGGCACAAAGTCATAAGTCTGTTGTATGCTGGGGACCTCGTGGTGATGGCATGGTTGTTTATCGCTGTGGGTGACAGATTTCAGGGATATCCCACGAAGACCTTTCCATCTGACATTCAATTGAGCAGAAAAGAGAGCCAGGTTTGTGTTATCTAAATAGAAGGAGGTCCGTGAGCCCTGATGTTAGCAGGCCTGTGTGCAATGGGTCAGGTTTGGATGAAGTGTGTGCTCTGCACTCGCAACATTGGTTTGTGGCTGCTGAGGTCTTGGGCTGAGCGAGCTTGATCACAGGGTGACAGCCGCAGCCTGGGTTTCCCTTCCTTTCCCTTTACTTTGCAGAAACTTCAAAAATAAATAAGCAAAACCTCCTGGAACAGACAGATGAAACCACCTGCAAACTGCTCCAATTTTTTTTTAACACTGAAATCTGAAAACATCCCTGGGTGTGCTGGTCAAGGCTTGCTGGGCTTAATGATCCTGATAGTTACGTTGGGGTGTATAGATGGAGACATTCTAAGAGGCTGGGGCAGCACGCACTCTGATGCAGTCTTCCCCCGGCTGAACTTGATGTAAATCCAAAGGTAGCAGGAGCCATCCCACTTGGCTGCTGACAAGCACCTTCCCAGGAGCTATTTCCAGTTGTGCCAACCTGCAGCTCTGGGAGTATGTCCATGAGGATGGCAACTGGTCTGGTGGCATGAGACATGCCCATCTCCAATTGAAAATACAGCCAGTATCTTCACATGACAAAACCATGCTGAAGTAACCTACTCACCCCCTGACACTCTCCAGTGTCCCCTATCACTCTCAGCAGTGGCGTGCTGAAACGCCGGGTGGATGTTATGCTGATCTTTTGGCAACCCCCAATGGAAGAAATAGAACACCAACCTAAAACACAAAGAAAAGGCTCGAGGAATCTATCATTATTAATCCTGCTGTCAGTTTTAATTTTGGGGACATTACCTCACTCAACGCTCATTGGAAAGAGCTGCCAAAAATGATGATGTCATCATCAGCAGGCACATCTGACCCTGGCTGCTGATTGCCAGTGTTGAGTGCAAGTTAATAAATCCCCTGGTACCTGGATACACACTGGGGTTTTATTACAATGCAGGCATTCCATGATACCCTGGTAATTAAAGAGTCTGAGGAGGAAAGAAACCAAGCCACTACTTTCTTCTATTTAGAAAAGCTGTGAATATAATTGTCTTGTAGATCTGCTTCCTTCAACTGTCCTGTAAACCTGTGTTTTGATTGAACTGAATGGCCCGGTGGAAAAGCTGGATGTAGGCAGGAATGGGAGATAAAATCAGAAGTGGTCAATTTGAGCTGGGACCAAAGTGATTCCTAAATTTGCAGGTCAGGTTGGTGGCTGCTGTTGTTCTGAAACCCTGCTCCATGAGGAGAGGTTGAGTGACTTTTGTCATCTGGCTGGTGAAGGCTCATGTGAAAACACCCACTCCTTGTCGGCCTGAAGCCCCCCTCACCCCCTGGCACTACAGATGGCTATACATGGTGTGGTACAAGGAGAGCTGGGCCATTCCCTTGGCCTCCTCTCCCACCCATCCTGCCTGCCCTTAGTGGTGCTGCCTCAGGCTCTGTGTCTTCACCCTGCAGGTTGCAGAGTCTGGCTCAAGGTGCTGGACAGGTCCAACTGATGCTGTTCCTGTGGGCTGGGCAGAAACAAGAGCTTGCCTTCAGTTAATGAGTGTGTTGAGCCTTTGTTCCCCCAGGATCATAGGCAAGATGGTCCCAAACATGGTCTGGGGTGGCCTCATTGTGTGCCCTTGGGGACTTCCAGTGTAGGTGGTGAGGATGAGCTGTGAACCAAGCCTGACAGGCAGGGCACTACACTTCCAAGAGCTAGAAACGTTCCTTTTCCTATGGAAAACTGAAGTTTGGGCATCTCCCTGTGGGCTCAGGGCTAGGGGTCCCACAACAGTCATGCCTGTACTGCCTTCCTGTCCTTAGACTGGCGTGCAATAAGAGAAATAAATATTTCTTATAAGTAGTGGATCTGCATTTTTACTCTTAGTCCATCCCCAGACGTAGCCACAAGATGAGACAAAGTATTCATCGGGTTGCCACATTCCCATGGCAGTAGCAGCATAACTACTCCCAAATTTATAGAGCTCATTGAATAAAAGAGCAATTGAAAGAGAAGTCATGTTGATGAAGCAAAGCTTTGAAAGAAGGAGCAGAGCTGGGGACTTTCACACTGGAGAAAGCTTTCAAGTTGTGCTCATTTGGAGCTGACATCTGTTTACCTTTAAAGGTCTATAAATAATATTACCTCTTCTCTTTGCTGACTACTAGTGATGATACTTTGCTTCTGTTTACAGACCCTTTCCTCCTCTGTCTTGATACTGGAGTTTTCTGGCTGAGCGATTTGACATCATCATCATTGCAGATGTTTCCCCTATCTCTATAGCAACGCACGATGATGCCACAAACAGAGGATTATGCAATCTGTGTAGGCTCAGATGGAAGGAGAGGCAGGGCTGGGAGCTCTGATTTATACACAAATGTCTCTAATAGCAGCAAGGGGAATACAGAAACTTCTTGGCCAAGGAAATGGTTTTTCGTATAAACATTCTCATCTTCCAAGTTTCTCTCCAGTGGGAAAGTCCCTCCTTAAAGACCACTTATATGTATATACGTGTTGTATACACACATTCACACACAGATATGTATATTTGTGTGTGAAGGAACATAGTGATTATGCAAATGGAATATTGTTCCCAGCATCGTGCAGGCAGGGATATTGCCAGACCCCTATACACAACCTCTATCTAACATACCCAAGTTCAACTGTGCTTTGTTCACCCCAAGCACAAAGGTGCTGTGGGACTGCCCAGACCTCACGCTCTCTTCAGCAGAGGGCTGGCCTGGAAGATGCTGCTGAATGTCTTTTTTAAAATACGATTGGGAACTTTTGGGTCCTTGGCTAGATGGGATCAGCATCCTTCTTGTTCAGACCCACTCTATCTTTTCTCTAGCAACTTTGCCCTGTAGTTAAGGCAGAGGAGGAGAAGCATAAGGGCAGTTTTAAATCTCTGTGCTCCCAAAGCTTTCTAGCTAAGCCTAAGGAAATGTCTTTGAAGCCCTCTCTGTGCCTCAGTTTCTCCTGCAACAGGACAAATAAATCTCGGTTCTTAAGGAGGTGGTGATTCTGAGCGCACTCATCTCAGCGTTCAGACTCTTCGGTAAGGGCGTCCATGGAGACTCTGGAAAACACACTTGTGGGTGTTTCTTCTATGTTTATCTAATTTTTATTGAACATACAAATGCATCCTATCTAGCACATGTCAGAATCAATAACTGTGCCTTGTTAGCAGTTTTTCCATTTATGGCATATTGTCCTGACATAGCTGTAAAACCTCAATGAATATGGTTTTAATAACTCAATAGTATTTAACGTACAATCGCTGTCTTATTAGGTCTAAATTAAATCCTTACTTGAGACACTTAATTTAAAGTGTGACTGATCTTTTCCTGGCCTGGAAGGAGATACTTAAATGACACTTCTTCCAATTTGGCCACATGGCTGAGGGGGTGGGATTTAAATAATGTATTTTGATGATACTACTCATCTGGTTAAAGCTGAATTGTATCATTTTATGAACAGTCAGAGACGGGATCAAATTAAACCCAACTTCCCACCAAGTTAACTCAGCTGAGCTTTGGAGCTTAGCACTGTATTCAAAACACACACTTATTGTGACTATCCACTCATCAGCATCTGCTTGGCTTTTCCAAAGGAAAAAATGAAGTGCACCATATTTTTCTACTCAGAGCCTCTTGTGGGGTGCCTTTTGAGTTGACAAAGACAAGGCTTACATTCTGCTGTGGGCACACTAATAAAATAAACCTAATAAAATAAACATTACATGCAATAATGATGCTACTAAATCTCAGTTCAATGAGTAGCTAAAGTGTTACCCACAGATCTATTTAGAGTGATGTGCCTGGACTTCCTTCCCCAACCCGGAATCACATAAACATTTGCTAAATCAAAAGCATCATCAGGACCAATGGGGGTTCCACGAAAAACTTCAACACATGAGAAGCTGAGGAGGGTACAGAGCACATACAGAAGATGTGCCATGACTTCTACATAAAAAGGTCACCACAGAAGAATGGCCACTCTTAGAGGTCTGGAAGAAAAGTACCAAACAAAAATGTGTGGGAGGACATTGGAAGCTATCAAGTACTTTGCTGCTTTGCTTTGTTTGGTTCACACAGTGAAGTTTTTGTTGGATTAAAGCAAGTTGTGCAGTTGAAGGTGCACAGGAAAGAACAGCATCCTTTAGTATAGGTACATACTGGGTCTTCAGGTCAGTCTCTGGGAGACAGCACAGCCAAGTGATGAGGAAAGTGAGCTGGGAGCCTGTAGAAATAGGGGCATTGGACTGTGGGGTGGCTTCTGGCAGGACTTTGGTTTCCCCTTCTGTTTAGCCTCTAAGCCTTTGACAGCATTGATGGAAAGTTAGGCAGTGCTATTAGTATTGGAGCTTGCAGCTCAAATTCCATCTGCATCCTAAACAAGTCTCTCTGCATTATTTATTGGAAATAAATTCTGGAATATTTTAGTTCATTTTCAATACAAAGTGGAAGCTTGTTTCAAAAAGAAAATAGGATAAAGCATACCTGCAGTTTCAGAAACATTTTTATCTGTGATTTCAACTTTGTTTAAAAAAAAAAAAAATCCTCTGCAGATTTACCTGTCATTGTGCTGAATGAGATGGGTCAGCCCCCAAGCTGTCTGCTAGGTCCCCACTCTCGGGCAGCCACTGGGAGGACAAGGTGGAGTTGCTGGGGCAGCACATCTCACCTTCACGAGGCAGTCTGGACAGGTTCCATGTCACGGTTATCTCTATATTGAATAAATTTGTGATTTGTGCTTGCTTTCTAGTGAGCTTGGTGGGTTTGCCCACCTTTAGAGTGAACTTGTGCTTTGCAGTACTTACAGATCTTTTTTAATTGAAGCTCCAGATGCTGGATTAATAGGATTATACAAGAATTTCTGCTGTCATTCAGAAAACCAAAGGGAAGACTCAAGTCCAAGTGATGCAGGGGAAGGGTTCAGAGTGTGACCAAAGCCAGAGGTGAAGTATTAGGATAATGTAAATGTATTCCTCCTTTAAAGACCTCAGATATCTGTGAAGCATTATCATGGACGCTGTAAAGGCCTGACTGTCTGATGTCAAGCACTCAGAATTGGCAGCAGGGCTGCTGCAGGGAAGTCAAGGGGCAGGACAAGGTCCATTCATCGCAAGGGTCCCTCTAAGGTGGCTCACTGGAAAGGTGCTTGGAGGTCTGCTTGCAAGGCAGCTGCCAGAGAATCATTAGGGTTGTCTCTCAGATTTCAGAACTGGGGTTTTGCAATGCCTTTTACCAGGTGCAACCCCACAAAGGACTCTGGATAAAGAAAGCGGCATTACTACATAATAGCCTTTAAAACGCTTGATAGTCTTTGAAAGTTTCAGTCCGTTCTGAAAGCAAGGACAATGTGCATTGTTTAACACCACATCCACTGTAGTCTGTGCTGAGGGCAGCATAACACTTCAAGCCGAAATACGTGTATTTCTGTTATGTCCTCTATCCAAGAATTTAACTGCTATTTAGTTCAGTTCAGTCCTGATGATTGATTTCTCCTGGATGCTGGGGTGAGAATTGTTTTAACAGTTTACAGATGGACAAATGAAACAGGGAGGTGTCCGACGTTTTGCCCAGCACTGCAAAGTACGCCGGTGGTAGAATGATTGTATCCCTGTTTGATCCCAGCCAGGCTTGATCCTACTTTTTCGCTTTTGTAAAAATTTGACTTCCTCCCTAGCGTGTGTACACTTTAATAATTGAATCACAGCTGTAGAAAATGATGAGACTGAAAACAACAATGAAGACCTTTCAAAGTGATGTTTATTCTTCTTGTTCTAAATCTGGAACTATTCGTATTGCAATAATTCCAGCACAGGGAGATATATTATCTTTGCATTGTTGTTGTTGCTACTGCTGAATCTATTTATTTAACAGTTTTTCAAATAATGTACTGAAGCTCAAAAGTTTTAAGAGTTTTTCCAGGATGAAAGAGAAAAGAAAGGGATGTGCTCACCCAGTGTTTTCTCCATATCTCTTTTGTCTCTCATTAATTAGGAACGGTTTCAAGTGATAAAACCAGCTTGTTATTATAAGTCATCCACATGCTAAATTAAAGTGGGCAAACTGACATGGCAGTTAAACCCTCAAAGCCTGAAGTCAATCAATAAAATCTATGGAAAATTACTCTGAGCACATTAACATCCCTTAATACATGAATGCAGATTTATTTATTTATTTACATATCTGTGCATAATAACTGTGCATAAATTTCTTGTCCATCCCAACCCAAGCAGCACACTTTTCTCATTCCACCAGTACAACTTCACAGGAGTGAACATCTCTCCAAGGTGGAGTGGAAGCTGGGGTAAAGCAAAAGGTCCAGCGGGGTGCCCCAGATCTAGCCAGGCTGGCTGTGGATGCTGTGCCCCAGCTCCTTGGCATTCAGTGCTCTCAGAATGGTCACATTTAGGAAAACTTGCTAAGTGTTGGGGCTAATTCAGCTCTCTTTGACAGAGCCAAGCTGCTCAGCAGCTACAAATGAGTGGGAACCTCAGGTGGGGATGGAGGGGGCAAAAAAGGATGATGCCCAGAGGCAGGAAAAATTCCTAATATGTGTTTGCTGTGCTGCTTCCTGCAGAATTTGTGCCTGTTCCCTGTTGGTATTTGTGTAAATCCATGGGTGGGCACAGCAGAGAGGAGTTGGAGGAGCAGGCTGTGGGGAGCCAGCCATGGAGCCCAGCAGCAGCAACCCAGTCTGGGTCCCTCACCGCCCCCTGCCCTGACTGTGGCTGTTCTTGCTTTCTGGTAGATTTTATCCAAACCATCTTTTTGACTCTTTCCTTAAATTTGCTGGTTCCAACCTCAATGAATGCACATGCAGAGAAGAAAACTGGATGCAAACAATGTTGGAGGAGAAAGCTAGATTTGCAGAGCAATGGGACTTAATGGTTTCTGGGGGGCTAAGGACACATTATCCATCTTTCTACATACTCAGCATTAATATCTGAGGGCCTTTTAGTGCCACTGAAGAATTTATTCTCACAACGCCAGTAGGAGAAAGAGGATTTCATCGCTCTCGTTTCAGTAGTAGGAGGAACTGAGCCACAGAGCTATTGCTTTCCACTTAGATCCTGTCTATGGATTTTGTCAAAAGATTACAAGACTAGATAGATGAACTAGAAAGTGTCATGAATTTTGTTCCATTCCTAGGCAAAAGCATTTCTAGAGGACTGTGAGTATACACAATTGTTTCAGATCATTTGGGCTAAGTGACCCCAGATACAAAGTGCAATAGGCCAGCAAACCAAGGAGTTTGAGGTATTTTTAATTGCACTGTCAGAAGCTAACATTTTGCTGAAGGAGAAAGTAGTCTAGGGTTGTGAAAAGGGGCAATTCACTTCTCTGTCACTGAGGCTCTGAAATGGGCTTTCTAGATGTTTTCTATCAAGAAATTGACCTAATAAAAATTTGTCTGCACAAACTGAAATTTTCTGCAGGAAAATTCTGACTTTGCTGAGTAGTCCCCGCACCTTGGGAAAATGTAAACAGGACTTTCTGGCTTCTTCTTGGGAAGATTTTTGCCAATTTTATTTTCTGCCTGAAGGGAGAAAAACAAATTTATGCAAGTTTTCCAATGGCCAGCAGAACTGGGAGGAGAAAGGGAAGGCCAAGTGCCCTGGCTGTCTGCCTGCCGCAAAGCACAGCCACCTCTGCCCATTGGGGTGAGGGAGAGAAAAGGGAGACAGGGGTCCTGGAGGCCTGGTCTCCAAAAGCCTACACAAATGTTTACTGTTGGTTTGATTTTTAACTTATTTTAAAAATACATTTTTTTTTTCAGGGACTGGAGAATGCAAATATTTTTTTAAATTTTCTTGGAAGGGATTTACATTTTCTAGCCTGCTCCTCTCACATGAGAGATGCAAGAAAGCTGAACAGACGATTGTTTTTGAGCAGAAGTTTGCAATATCTTGGCAGCTGGAATTCCATCAGATAAGCAATATTTGATTAATATTGGACAGTAGGAGGAGACAAAAAAGGATAGTATGGACGTATTGGAAAAGCACTCACAAGAGCTACTCATGGATTTGCAATATTCCAGTACAGATTGCCAATGTTGCATTAAAATATTGCCACAGAAGCATTTCCCTAGACCCAGTGCAGGATAAGCTGATGAAAAACTCCCTCCCCCTCTGCTCCACTCCCTTCTGTGATATTTCCACCCATTTCCTCTGTCTATTGCCAGTGGCTTGAGCAAGGTTGGCTCAAATGAATTTAAAGCAGGAATAAATATTGTCAATTCAAGTCACAGCTTTCCAGTCTGTCCCCAGGATTTTCCCCAGGGTAGGCATCCCTCGCTGAAACAAGACATATTCTCTCTCTAGATGAGGCTGTTGAGTCACGAAGAAAGAGGTGAGGGGTAGCAAGAAAAAGGCAGGGAAGGGAGAAATCCAGTAAGCAAGCAAACAATTCACGGAGCAAGGAGGACATTCGAGCTTTTGTGTCTCTTTCCTCATTGAAGTTTATTCTGAATCCTGTCACAGCCTTCCTGGAGGAGGGGGAAGGGCATTGGCTGATTTGCATCTTATGTTACTGCTGACAGTAGGAGGTCTTAATTGGGGCACCAAAGAGCAGGTGTATGCTAACGTTAATCTTCCCTTTCACCTGTCACTCATGCAATGAATATGATCTCTCCCTCTCATTAGCAGCCCTCTGTCACATGCTGGAGAGCTTTGGAAAGGTCCCTCTGAAACTTGTTGGGATTGATTTTGCTGCCTGCTCTGGGTTATTACCACCAAACTCTGGACAACCACTCCCCAGGAGCACATCTGTCCAGAGGGGGTATGGACGAACACTCCTAATAGTCTCAAATTACATGTGCCTTGGAAAAATGAATGTTAATTCCTACATTGGCCTTCCTATAAGCAGATAGAGACTGACTCATCTTGAAAATAACACACCGTGTGCTTGAGTGTTGCAGAGATGACCTTAGGAGGAAAGTTAATTTAGCAAAGATACTCAATTTGGTATTATCTGCAAATGTTGATTCCTGGAATCATTACTCACTATTTAGTCAGGCAAAACTTCCTAGGATTTTAAGGACTCTGGCTGGAGCCAAGAGGAAATTGGCCTCAGAAAGGTTGAAATTGTAACTCCAGAATTTGAACCTCTGTCTTGCAGTTCACCTAAAGCAGCAATAAAAGAATAATCCTTTGCTTGAGAGATGCAGAGTATTAGGAAACAACTATGAACAGCCAAGAGCAACTAAACCTGCTTTGTTTTGCTCTCCATGCACTAGAGAGCAAGCACTGCAAACCCTGAGTCTTGTGAGGAACCTGCAGAAAGGACCACGATCTCCATCTGCCTGCCAAGTACTCCCTGCAAAGAGAAGGAAAAAAGGATCTCACAAAGAGTTTATCTGAGCTTTTTACATTCTTCTAGTGCAGCTCTGGAACAAGTTCTGCTTTGGTTCATTCGGAGGTGAAATAAACAAATAATTGTCTTCAGGAGAAAATATTCACTTATTCTGAGAGCAACAATTTGTTGGCTTGAATGTGATTCAGGGGGATGCACATCAGTTGCAGCCCATGCTCTGACTCAGAGCTGAGTCCCACGGGAATCACAGCTGCTTCAGGGCCTTGGTGTCTGTGGATTTTCTTTAGGGTGATGATGATTGGCCTCTTCTTTTACTTTTATCGTTCTCATCAGTTGTTGGGAGGGGGCTCTTTTATCATCAGATTCCTTCCAACAACAGTAATACTGTGATTCAATAAAATGGAAACTGAGAAACAAATGGGACTGACACATTAATAATGTAATGCTAACTCATAATCTGGTTTTGCTTTGCTGAGATTGGGTTATGAGTTGAGACATTTTTCTAAGATTAATAAAAAAAGCCCAGTAGTAATTCCTTAGTCATTTTGGGGAGCAAATACCTCTGCCAAAGCACTGGGAGAAGCACTAGCTTTCCCTTCCAGACAGTATATTTGGGAGCAACCTGCCTTGTTCAGAAAGTTTGTCAGCAGTGCAGAGCACCTACTACTGCTTAACTAGAGAAGATTCCCCATCGGCCACATCCTAAATTTAATTACACTCCTGATTTGCAAGTGTGTTATTTGGATCAAACTTTCCAGGACTAATCATGTGTAAAACTGAAGCTAATTACATCCCATAATGGTCCAATCTGCAATAGCGAGATGAAGTTAAGAGAAGGAAAGTGAGATCTCTTTAGCTGTGCAATTGTCTTCCCTAGCGGTCTGGAGCAGATGTCCTCTGCGCCTGCGTCTTTCTTATCAGCTTGGGAGATACTGACGTCAATACACATCTTCATACTTACATGTTGGGTTTATGTATAGTCTTTATAGTCTATGTATGGTCTTAATTGCCATAAACTGACCTGTACCAGTGAAAAATGGATGCAGGAGCCTTTTGGCCTTTTTCACATGCAATTCCGGAAGGCCAGTGTTTATGTGAGAGCCACTGACCTTACAGAGTGCTGCAAAAGTAGGTGGGTGCCACAAACTGGTACTGCCATGTACTCCTTAAAAGCCTACATGAAGGAAGGAAGTATTTCCCATGAATGTTTTGGAAAGAAAGGTACTGTTTTTAAACTTTTTCATTTTGCTTTTCTCCAATGAAAAATGGAAGCTTCCAAGTCAATCCTGAGTCAGTGAATATTTTTTTATTTTTATTTTTTTTTAATTTTTACTTTCAGCTCTCCAGTAGAGGGAAACATGAATCTTTATATTTGGTTGAAGGCAGGCAGACCAAAAGTTTTAAGACAACCCTACTCTATTTGTCATTTCTCCATTGGACAATGGAATATATTTTATCTTAAATTCACAACCTCCTTGTTGTCTTTTATTGAATTTTAATAAGCACGCTCTTTGATTGCTGTATTTACCTAGTGTTCTCTAGTCAAGTAATTACCAAAATTATGTGGAACATTCAGAATCACATTGCCTAAGTGCAGGAACTAAAACCCCACGGCTGACTTTAAACATAAGAATACTTTTACAGATTTCATGTGCTTGGCAAGGTGGGGTGAGGCAGTGCCAGATTGAGTGGGATACCTCCTATGCCTAAATTAAGCATGCGCTTAACCATGTTCCTGAACTGGGAGTCTACAATCTCTGTTATCGCAGTCTGTGAATGTGTTGTCTTGAAATGTACAAGCTGCAATTAAGAGCTATTGGATAATAACTATGCCATGAAAATGTCCTAAACTATTAAAGAGCTGAAGATGATAGTGTGCTTTTAATGTTTCACATAAACCATTTGGGATTTGGAGAACTTTCAGCGCTCATGAGGAAGTCAGGATATATGCTTGCTTGGGTTAAAGGGAAGGAAGAGAAAAAGCCCTGAATTAAATTTTTGAGCTTGACACCCTCCACTTTTCTACATGTTGCTCAATTCTAAACAGTGAAAATAAAATCAGCTTTGTTCGTGAGCACATGCTTTTGACATTTTTTCTTCTTGGAGCCTGTGAATTATTAATAAACTAATTTCTCTTTATAGTTCAATCTTTGGAGACTTAAAGTGCTCACTCAAATGCACTGAACAAGAGGAATGCTTCAGCTCGAATCAGCTCCTGTCTTCTTTGGAAATGCTGGCCTTGAGGTATCTTTGAGTCTTTGAAATCAATCTTTTATTCAACCGGGAATTTCTGATGGCTTGGAGGTCTAGCCTGTTAATTCTGCCTAATGCCCTGTTTAAGTTTGGGGCATTTCAATCACCTGATTTTCTGCTTTTATTTTGCTAAGGGACTAAGTGCATCCCTCTCCCCCTTCACCACACCCATGTCTTTTTCATCAAGTGGAAGCCAGAATGTTTGTTGGGCTCCACAAATATGGGGGAAAGGAGAGGGGCAACCTAGAAAAAAATCCAAGGTAGCACCTAGGTAAGATCTCATTGAGTTTTTCATAGCCAATTTAACACAGCTTGATCTCAAGGTTGAGGGGCAGTGAATATTAGCATAGGGTATGTAAAAAAAGTCTTTTTGCCAGTAATGTCAATCTGTAACACTATCATTGGGACTCTAACAGTTTAGTTTATCAGAAACAGGTGCAAAAATATGATATTGAGTGGACAGGAGGTAAAACTGAGAAATCAGTGCCATTAGAAGACATGAACTTGGTTTGCAGGACCCCTAGTGATTGTTGGCCTGAATTCCCTTGAAGAGGATGACAGAAAAGTAGCAAATTTTCCCCTCTCTTCTTTCAGTGTCATTGCACTTGAAGGAAGTGAAGGGTGCTCATTTTCCATCAGCATCAGACATTCTGCAAAGGAGGCTGACAGAAGCCCCTGGTCCAGGAAGCCCAGAGGTGTGCATTCCTGCACTCTGCCTGGCGGCCCTTTGCCACCACTGCCTCAACTTGGAGTTTCTATGCTTAACCATAGGATAAACATGCAACATTTTCCATACAGTGCTAATGCAAACCAGAAATTACAAGATTGGGAATCTTTGCTACTAAAATGTGATTTCCTCTTCACTGTAGCCTGGTCTGAGAGCTAAACAAATTCACTTCACCAGTAACCCTGTGCATGCGTGAAACAAAAGGTCTCAATGATAAAATAACATTGTTCAGTCCTCCCATCCTCCCATTCTCATGCTTATAAAAAAAAAAAAAAAAAAAAAGACTGAAAAATGGCCACATGAAATTTAAAAATAGGCTGAGGGACTATGTTACAAGTTGCTGAGCTCCATGTGGTCAAATAAAACCACCACCAACAAAAATAACAGTGCTAAGTTAAGCTGCACAACAATTTCATTTACCAGAAATATTTAACTGGAGGAAAAGCACATTAAGGCATGGCCTCATTAACAAAAACATCCTATGCAGAGATAGCTTCCCAGTTAACATTTGGGGGGAGAAAAAAAAAAAAAAAAAGATTTCTGAAAGGAACTAAAAAAAATGGTTAAAGAAAAAATGTCTGTTTTTCTCTTAAATGTTTGATGTATTTCTTTTTGTTAGTCCTCGTTTCTGAGGCTACTTTCATGAAAATTGTGGTCCAGACTCTTGTTCTCTTGGGGTAAATGTGGACTAACTGTGCCAGGTCATGCAGAGCTCAGGGCAGGCTCTGAGCTCTGCTCGTACACACTCACAGCACAAGCAGAGATGATGATAGCACAGAGGGGCACAGACCTGCTTTTTGCATGTGATGTGCTTCCAAGCTCTCTCTGTGAGGCTGGGAAAACACCTATGAATCTGAGAAAGGGACACATTTTGCTTTGCTGCTGCACAGGGTGATTCCAAGCGAGCAACAAAAGAGATTTAGTTCCAACCTCCCATTCAAGTCAATGGGATTTGTGCACCTCAGTCCATGAAGGTCTTTGGAAAATTCCAGCCATGAAGGTTAATTATAAGCCTTTAATTAATCAGACGTTCACTGTGGGCTGAAGTGGTCTGGCTCTCTGAGCACCAGCCCGGGAGCTCTTTAATTAACACTGCTGGCTCCCGGCAGCAAGGGAGCAGGGGGACTCGGAGGCAGCCGCAGAGGCCCTGGGCAGGGAAGGCTGCATGGGACGGGTCCTGGAGTCATGGGGGTGAACAGATATAAATGATATTTAGTGGAAGAATGGGTCATAGAACAGGCATTAAAAAAAATGACCTTTTTATTATACCTTATGCACCAAAAATTTTGAATAAATGGGTAGCTGGAATTAAAAACCCAAACTGCCTAACTTACATAAAGAAGCTTCAAAAAAGAGGTTTCTTATTTTAAAATTAATTTATTTAAAATTGCCAAAAATTGAGGTAGCGATAAGTGATACCTCTGAACTACTTTTTAAAAAATTATTATTATTAATAAGTATAAAGAATAATTGCTGAATTACACAAGAGCATAGCACCCATTGGTTCTCCCCAGCCAGCTGATGCGTGGCTGATGCTTGAGAGTTACCTGCAGCAGGGAGAGGCTTGGCTCTGTCTGCAGAATATGGCCTGGGAGAGATCTTCTGGCCTCCCTCAAACTGATGGCAAAGTAGCATTGACTTCAGGGGATCTGGGATTTCTCTCCAATAATAATATTACCAATGTTTCAATATTCTTTAACTTAATAAAAACAAAATGGTAGCACCAGAGAAAGCTGCTGCTGAGGGAGTAAAAAAGCCATTTTGCTTCTCCCAAAATTACAAGAACTCTACTTTTTTTTTTTTTTCTTCCTTTAAACATATGCTGTATTTCTTAGCAAGAAGGAAAAATATGACTTGGGAGAAAATAACTTTCAGTTGATGCAATGAAACATTTTTAACTATCAAAATGACGGAAGCTGCATCCATGAGAAAATCAGCAAGGACTTTTAAAACAATACAAGGCCAACAGAAAAAAAAAAAAAAAAAAAAAAAAAAAAGAAATAAATATCCCTATTCCTGGAGGATGCCTGTTTCTTTAAGCAGCTGTTTCTTGTCTCTGAGGTAACAAAGTTGTCATGTGATGCATCTGTTACCATGGCAATAATCTGTAATTGTGCAGAAAATCCACCAAAGTAGCGTGCAACTCCTTAGTGAATTGGACGGAGAGAAAAATCACCCCTGTGCAAGCCTTGGATTGATGATGTTGTGAAACTGCATTGGCCAAGTCAGACCAGTTTCACCTCCAATGAGATCCCTGTATTTATTCACTCTGTTTCTGGTGTCTACCATTTCCTTGGTCCTTAAATATGCAGTTCACTTCATGCTTAGGGCTGGTAAATTGTATGCATCTTCCTGTGCACTTCCATGCTACCCTACTGCATTCAGGGCATTTTCTTTAAGGTATAGGATCAGGGAGCTCCTACTATTTTGGCCAGAGGTGCAGGACCAGGAACTATTGAGCCATTGTTTTCAAGCATAGGTGATAAAATGACATTAAGTGTTGTAAAAAATTACAATGAAGGGGTTTCCTATGTTTAATTCATGTTACTATCCCAAAGTGGCAGCCCCCAACACCTACATTGTTTCTGTTTCTTCACCAGGATGAGTTCTACCAGTACCTCGGGAACAGCTCCCCCTCACGTGCATGCACTTGCAATATATTTATTTATATATAAAATATACATTTAAATAAATCTTCTGCTAGCAGGCCAAGTTCAGTGTCCTTTAAAACTAACTGGAAATAGAAACACAGAAGGATGAGAAGATGAAATCTGCAAAACTTTCTTCCCTGCATTAGTCATAAAATAAACTGCTGGAATTTACAAAGAAAATCCTTGAACATTTTGAGTCATCTGCTCATGATATCATTGGGCTAAAAGTGCTTGCTACTATCCAAATCAAAATGCCAGAGAAATCTCATGAGAATATTTCTCGTGGGCAAATCCCAAAAGGAGAACATCTGGATTTAAGATGCCATTGCCCTGTACTTAACCCTAAGCCACTGAGAAAAATGACTGTTCTCCTGCTCTCACTCCCTCTCTGTTATTAGTAAATATTTATATTATACAAGCACCCAAAGGCCTCGATCGAGAGTAGATTTCCATCCTGAGGCTTGTGCAGGCCTAACAAAGAGAGGAAGCTCCCTCTGCTCTCAAGAGTTTGCTCTTTATTTATTTTCCCTTTCAGCTCCGGTGTGATAAGATGCCCCATGCACAGTGGCTGATGATTTCATGTTATTGGCTACTAGATAACACCCTCAATTCTTCCATAGGACAACAACAAAAAAGAAGGTGTTCTGTTCAGTGGTGTTGGTTCAACTGAGGCAGCTTAGCTTCAGTGTAAGCAACATTTAAGTTGTGCCCACAATGGCAGTGCCAGCCTTAACTTTGCCTACCCATTTAGTCTTCATTAACAGCATACAACTGCTTTGTCTTCCCTTCAAGTTCAGAAGGTGTTAATTAGATGTGGATGATTTAATACTACCATCAGGGTTGTCATCACACTGAAACTCAAGCCTAAAACCATAACTTCTCACAGCCCAGAATTTTTAGTTAGTAAATTAGGATTTCCCCCACCCCTGCAAGTCCCTGCCAGTGTTTTCAGGGTCAATGCACGAGCCTCAGATGCAGAAGTTGGGCTCTACCTAAGGCTGGCAAGAGCTTACAGAAGGGCATTTGCTCACTGGTATGTGTCCTGCCAGCTGAACCCAACTCTGCTAGGACCTGAGACCTGCCTTTTTGCGAGCAATTTCAAAAGAGGGATTCTGAAATCTCGGTTGTGGGAGCCGCATCAGATTGTAACCTGAGTATCTTACAACCCTTTCTGAAGGGGAAAGGCATGATCTCAGTATGAAACAGGAGCTTCCAAACAGCCACAGCACTTTTATTTCATATGGAGAGTTTGCCTCCAGACTCCTTTACTTGGTGATATCTAATGAGGTGAAAAAAAATAAACAGCAACATCCTGGAGCAATGTCCCCACTTCTAAAAATGTCCTGCATTTCTGCACTCCTCAGCATACCTGACAGAGGGAGGGCACAATTAAAAAAGAAAATTGATTGGGGCTGGGCAAGAGCTGTGCTTCCTCATCTTGGTTAACAGGGACCCAATGAACCTAGCACCTGAGCAGCCTGATCTTATAAAGGTTTGGAGAGGAACAGAAGGGAGATGGCAGCTGAGATGTGTTGCTGGGAAGTGTTTTTTTAATTTTATTTATTTATTTATTTATTTTCTCTCCTGGCTGTGAAGTTTTGCTTCTGCTTAGATGGAGCGTAGAGAGGTGCTTGAGAATTAGCTATCCATGTTGTCATTAAATTCCTCTTCCCCTGGGGAAGCTGCAGAAGAGGTGAGGGGGTGGCATGTCTACGTGTCAGGTTTGTGAGGTTTCAACGGAAAGTGTTGGCTTGGAGCAATGCAGGGCTGGGTCCTCCTGGGTTCCTAATGGTCACCTCCATCATGAGGGTCTGTTCTTCCTCTCCCATCTCTTTGCAACTTTCCTGCTGGATATGCTGGGACTTTTCACCTCTGGAAAGAGCCCCTTGGGATGACTCATCGTGCCCCCCTGCCCCGTGAGATAGGAAAGCTGGTGTGGCTGCTGTGGGAAGCCAGGAAGTGGGAGCTGAAGCGGAGCTATTCTGAAATAAGTGCTTAGGAATGCTCTGACCTCTTGCCTCACTAAAGCACCTTTTTTTTTTTAATTTATACATTTTCCTCATAGAACATATTAAAAGAGCTGTTTGTACATAGCCTTAATCTGTGTACACACATACACAAATTCAGCCTGGGAGGGGGGAGAGGAAAAAGGATCACGGTTCTGCCAATTGTAGGTGTTCTGGGCTCTAGACAGCTGTGACAAACTGCAGCCTTTTTACTACCTTAAAAAACATAATGGACCACTTTTGTAATTTTAGCTGTAAATGTACTTCTGCTGTATCACAGGACAGTGCTTCAGTTTGAGAAAAGAGAGAAATACAAGAACTGCAGAAATAATGTGGTGACAGGCCAAAGAACAGAGCTTATAACACACCCACAGAGTGTTTCCTGTGAAAACAATATTCTCCCAGTTCTGTCTGAGATGCTCATGCTTGCCTGCTTTAAGGAGTAATTTCTCAGAGCTGTATTTTAGATGTTCAGGTCTTGTAAACTCTTCACAGTTTAATACATTGCAACTTTTCTGTTTTCTGAGTTTGAGTCATTGGATTAAAATTGCACCCACCACCACAGTCATCAACATTACTGTTAACTTCCCATCTTCTCTCATCCCAGGCTCTACATAATAACCTGTGATCAGGAACCCAGCTACATGCCGCACAGACAACTAAAGAAGCTCATAGATCTGTCTTTCCAAGATTTGGACAAAGCAGATAAATAAGGTGAGAGTTGCGTGTGCATAAAAGTGAATTTACATGAAGTCTCCTGAAGTAGCAGAAGTCCTTGTGGCAAGTGGTTGTGGCCTGAAAAGAAAGGTGAAGACTGATGGTGTCCTGAATATGGGACTGGGAGAGGGATGGATTGTAGGAAGGGTGTCTACTGATGTCCCACAACCACTATATATAGCAGAAGCACAAAATCCTAGGTTTTGTTGGAGCACCTCTTAACTGCATACTGGAGTGACTGCCAAATTTGGTGAGGAAAGAGTTCTCCTAAGTTACCAGGGTTGTTTTCATTGCAGGTGTAGCACTCAGGTAGGATTTCCTGAGCACATCTCACCCACTGAATCTTTGTCCCTGACTAGGTGTTGCTGGCACTCGGTCTCCTGTTGCAACACACCAATGGCAGACGCCACGCTGCTGGCGGCAGGCCCTGTGGGGCACTGCAGGCCCTGTGAGGTGTAAAGGGCTCAACTGAGGCATGTGAGGGCTCCTAATTTAAGTCTGTCAACTGGAGGTTGAAGGAAATACTGACTCAAACAAGAAGCTGAGTTGTGGCTGTGTTGGGCTTTATGTTGTCACTTGCTGGTCAGTAGAGACTGATTGTGAGGTAAGCTGCGAGGCAGAAAAAGGCTTGGGAAGGGCTTCATTAGCACTATCAAAGTATGAGGCCCTGCTGGCCGTTAAATGCTCTGGTAATTTTTGCAGCAAGGAAGGTGGTAGTTTTGGGGGACCCTGAAAGTCCAACACTGAGCTTTGGGAGGCCCTGGTGTTTAAGCAAGACCAAATTGGGCTGCGCTAAATGGAGCTTGGGATGTGGGATCTGAGCAGGAGGAGATTTTAGGTTGCTTAAGTCTTTTAACAGAAATCTCAAGGAAAAACTGCTATAAACTGAAACATTTCAATCTAAGTCAATAAAAATGATATGTTTTTTGTTTGAAAAAAAAATCTTTAACCCATTAAAACAAACATCTCAAATTCCATAAGAAAGCCAGGCTTTTCTTTCCATAGGACTTACTGGCAGTTGGTACCCCTTTGCCTTCCCTGCCTTGTTGAAAGGGATGCTGGCTTTTCAGACACCTATTTCTGGTACAAGTCTTCCTAAAAATGTTCGGATCTGCATGCAATCTGAATGGTAGTGGCTAAAGTAGTCCATATAGCTCCTTTTCAGGAGAACATGGGGCTGGGTGTCCTAGGAGGCCATTTTGTCCCCCGTTCCAAGAAGCTCACTGTTCTACCCCAGGCCTGAGCACCTGCATTAATCTGCCCCTGCTGGGCTCTCTGTGCACTCTGATTTGGATGGTAGAGAAGGATGGAGCTGCAAGGGATGGAGGAGAGGGAATATATTTCTTTCCTCCCAACTTACAGTTTTGGATACTTACAGACATCTGTAATTTACCCTTCTCCCCTTTCTTCCTAAGCCTTGAGGTTTGGGCATAATGTTTTTATATTGCTTCAGAAATCAATCTGTTTAGTAACCTGACTGGGAATAAGTAATGCAGCTACGTACTTCTGAATCGTTATATGTGCACGATCTGTTTGTACGATATGCTCCAGTCTTCCTAACATCTGGTTCTAGCCAGTTGCTATCAGCCCCTTGGTTTTATAAGCACTAAATTCACTCAGTTTTTAATGCAGGGGAAAAAAAAATACAGCCCAAAGAGCATAACATTTACAAGCATTTTCTGTGGGAGTGGAGACAGGAGGCCAAGTTCTGCTCTCAGACAGAGTCCAGCCTTTGCATTTTTGGGTGGGCCTCTGAAACCTTTTTTTTTTTTTTTTTTTTTCCTTGAGATGCCTCCTTTTCAGCCAAACTAAACCAATTCCTGTCAACTATTATCACTCCAGTATGAATGGGTTTGGCATAGAGACTCGAGGGAGAGTCAGCAAGATGGCTTTTGGGATGTTCATCAAATAATAACTGAAGTGTTATACATAGAGTATGCATGTGTGCCTTGACTTCTGGGAAGGGGCAGACAGGGTTCATGTGGTTTCACATTTTTGGTGGCCTAGCCTGCCTCCTTTCGCACCTGATGTACATTAGCTGTTGTGTTCAGTGGAGATGATGCATGATTACTGCAGCAGGCTGCACAATTTCTACCCATCAGGGTGTGCCTAGGCAGGCTGCGGCATCCCAGGGCACATCCCTGGGTGGCTTTTTCAGTATAGCTTTGAACATGCAAGGGAAGAACTGTGTACTCCAGAGACTTGTGCTCAGGATCAGAAGAGACAATTGAGGGTGGATTTTCATTGAGCCCATATGGCAGAAGATGGTCCAAAAGCAGAAGGCAGCCTGACAAGTTCATTGGTATCTCTCCATAAGAAAATCAAGCATCAACAAACCTGCTGCTGCCAAGCCAGTTGCTGACACAAAGACAAAAAGCAAACCCATCAATAACAAGGTATGCAAAAGCACTCAAATCTTGGAAAACCCAAACCCACATTATCCACATACAGCTTACAAGAGGGTTGAACAGCTGCTGGCTTGCCATTGAAGCAAAATTACCTTTTTACTGTTGTGTTATCCTTTGTCCTCTCATCCCAGTTTGGTGTTCACCCTCTCCTCTTGTGTTAAGACTCTAAGGTCTGAGTGAGACTCAAAGGGATGAGAACTGTCCTTAAATAATTTGAATAATAACTGTCCTGAAAAATTTGAATCAGATCTTTAAAACTTAGGAATGCTAATTCTAATACAAATATCAACTACCAGTGGTTGGTTTGCTCAGCAACTGGAAAGGGAGTGCATTTGGGGGAGAGAGGGAAACTGCAAACCAGAAATTGCTCATACTTCAAGTCACTGAAAGGCCACATTCACATATGGATGAAATTTGGCTCTGGAATAACGTAATGTAGTTATAAGTGGAATAAATCTGGCCTACTAATTCTTTTTCTGCCTGTTTTGTTTTAAAAGACAAACTATCTTCATTTCACATACGCACATAAAACATGGGTAGCTGAAGCAGGTAACTGTGTAAATCTCTGAGAAGGACTTGTTGGGTTATTTTGGCAGTGCTTCACTTTCTGCAGAGGATCAGAGTGAACAGACACGACCCTTGTAGAGGTCCTGCCTGACGGTTCCTGAGCTGGGACTGGTAATGGTGTGGCACTAATTCAGCTGCTGCAGAATTGCATATAGGTTTCCACAGTTATTTTTCTGTTGTTACCAAACACTCAAAGTAAGGCTGTGCTGTGGTCATATAGACAGGAAAATGACATCATGCTAAAAACCACTAATTCAAAAGCATTGGAATCTGAAAGGCAAAGTATTCTAATTAGGAAGAAAAAACATTGACAGCTGAAATGGAGAAATTTCTTGGATTGTTGTTATTATTTTTAAATCCTCCCCTGGCTTCCCTTCCAGCCAAAGCTGTGACAAGTGCATTGGAGCTGATAATAAACATACACCTCTGAGGTCACTATTAGGATTTTTAATCTAAATAAATAAATAAATATGGATGAAGTTTCCTGTCTCCAGGGATCCAGCACTTGAGAACGTGCAACACAGACTGCTCTACAGTACAGGGTCACTGTAGAAGTGTTTTTTTTGTTTGTTTGTTTTTTGTTTTTTTTTTCTTCTGTTTAGCATAGCTATTTTTTTTTTCCATTATATAAAAATACAAACCAGCCTTATTTTATACTTTTCCTTCCTCCAGGGTTGGTAGGTGGTACTGATAGACTTGGGGATGGTGATGCTTTGTAGGGATTATTCGCTGTGTGGGAGAAACCAGAATTACTCACAGCAGCCACACTGCTTGAGGAGGTCAGCAGATGTGACCAGCTCATCCTGCTGTGGATGACTACAGCTGGCTATAGAAATATGGAAGAAACCATATTGTATTGACTGTCAGGTTCTGCGTGTCTCGATGCTGCTGCACCTTCTGGAAGCATGTCAAGTTTGTTTTGGGAAGAAAACAGTGGAGAAATTCCAACAATGTTGAAACTGATAAAACCGACACACAAAAAAAATGTTTCTTAATCTGAAACTACATTAGGTTCTTAGAATTTTATTTCAAGTATTCTAAACGGAAATTAATTGAAACAGAAATGAAGTATTTCACTTAATCCAGGAAAGCTGCTTGTATTTTTTTCCGTAGAAACTTCTTCTGCAGAGAAGTGAATTTTGAGGAAGTGGAGGGCGTTGGCATTAGAAGAAAACAACACTTTGAACTCAAAATTATAAGAACTCAAAATTACAAATTCTTTGAGAAATGCACTTTCCATCCTTGAGCCTGATCAGCTCATTTCCTACTTGAGACAAAGTCATTGCTCAAATCCAACAAAGCCTACCATCATCTTTCGCATTCCCCAAAATGATATACCCATAATTCCCAAAGATGCATTGCAGAAGCTGGTGCCTACAGAGACACTTGAACCAATGCCATGTGTCATCCCCACTCTAGAAATTCTGTTTGAGTGGCCCTTTGTTTTTGCATGATCAGTTACATTGCAAGTTAGGCAAATGGGCTATCCATCTCTATCCTCTGCCCCCGCTCACTTTGCCACTATCCCCATCTGGAGAATAATATAATGAGAATAGTTATAGAGATTGTTGCAAGGAATCACCTACTATCGTGCACCTGCCGACAGGGTGGATTAACTGTCTGGTTCTTTTAGGAACAGAATAAATCCTGACGTATTTTGAAAATGCATCCTCACTTGCTTCTGAATTTCTGTTCTGCTCGGTTTCATCTCAGTCATAGCTGGTTTTCTAAAAGTGCCACTATTCATATTGAATTTGCACCTTGCAAGCACCTGCAGGCTTATTGCTTGGCGTGGATTGTTCTTTATTGATTTGATTTTTCTTTTTCTTTTGTATTTTGTTTTATAACATTTCATGGTGTAAACAGCAACTTTACGGGTCCTGGGCCAGACAACTAATTGGTTTCACATCTCTTTGAGCGTGGATTTAGCAGAGTCTTTGCTGGTTCTTGCTTATTTCTTTTTCTTTTCAGAAATGAAATCAAGAAGTAGCTTGATAATGTGATAGTACCATTTGTTACTTCCTACAACTGAACAGATTCTGCCCCTGTGCAGACCACTGAGGTCATTTTGTCACTGAGAGCTAGGAGAGGGCAGATCGCATGAGGTCCTCTAGACTACCTGTTCCATGTAGCAGTGAGGGTGTCTTCAGTAAGAATGGGAGCAAGTCCAGGCCCAGAATGGGATAGTAAATGCACAGATAATTTTGAAGGGCAGCGCAGGAACTTCAGCTGTGCCACTGCAATAAAGCAGATCCACAGAGGGTGTGAGATCCATAGAGGGCTGGGTGTGGAGTACATAGGGCAATGGGCAGGCATAACTTAAAGCAGCCCTTAATATTTTGGGGATCCGATTGGAAAAAAAAAAAAAAAAAAAAAAAAGGAAGAAAAACAGGGCTATTATTGCATATCTGCAGGTGATCTGACTAATTGAAATAAAGTTGTATTGCAGATATATGCATCACGTTTAATGTTACCGATGTTTATTGAAGTACTTATACTGCAATTAGAAGACAAATAATCAAAGTTCTGCCTACTTTCCACTGCTGTTCTTTTCAAATTGCTATAACAGCTATCACTGCACATAAACAGTGTCCCCTTTGTCTAATGATCATAGCCGCTGTTTGGAGACGTGATTATAAATTAGAACCCTTGCAATATTTACATATTTATTTTTTAATAAATTGTTGGTGACTTCATCTATCCTCCATTATAGCAGTTCATTCTAACTGCTAGAGGGTGAGATGTCAATGGACCTGATCCGATGCCAGTTGAAGTTTATGGGAATCTTTCAATGGATGTTAATCTACTTTGAATCAAAATGATCAGCTCAGTGTTTCTTCTTTGCTTTCACGGTATGTGAGGTAAACTGTCAAAGGCTTTGGCTATAACGTGGGGAAGGGCTGTAACAGAGCTGCCTGGATTCAGGGCAAAGTCATGCCTGTTACAAACGGTGCTTCAGCAAAGAGTAGAGTTCAGCCTTGTTACCTCCAGATAAACAAATTGTCACTTCCCAGTGACTGCTGTTCCAGTTCTGATGGCAGACTTAATGTTTTTCTAACCTTTTCTAAAACAGACTTTTTAAAAGGTGAAAAACAGTTTTCTGCATTTATAAATTGCAATTAAGTGATGAATTTATGCATACCTGCATATTCATTTACTACAGTTACTGTTTTGAAAACTAAACATGCCCTGACAATATTGTGTCTCCAGCTTTGACGTATGTGGCAAGCAGGTTTTCTAGAGACTATTTAAGAAAATGAATGTTGGGATTTTATCACTAGTTTACTTTTGCCATCTGATAATGACAATGGTGCTTGGTTATGGGGAACAAAAGTCAGACGAAATAAGACATTCTAGTTAATAGCATATGCTGTTCTTCATGGTACTTAAGACACACACGAACAACAATAAAACAGCTTTAGGTGAAGGGCCAGTGAATGAGAACACTAGGCTTCATTCTTTTTCCTTCGGAATAAATTCCCTTCTGTCTGCAAGCATCTCATTTGCTGTTTGTACAGAAAGTCCTTTGTTAGTCATTTCTCATTACAGCTATTGATAAGGCTTGTCCAAAAACATGCCAGAGTGCTTTTGTAAGTTAGATATTTTACATCAAGTACCAACAGCTAGTAATCGTATAGTGGGTCTCTCCTAAAAACTTTTTCACTCTTGCATTTTTATTTAGATAACATTGCTGTGATATGCACAGCAAGGGAATAGAATGAATACTTCAGTGTGGTGTTTAGTCAGAAAAACAGCTGAGAATGCTTTAACTGTTATGAAGGAAACTTAACTTTAATTAACATGATTTCAGATTTGCTGCTTGTACAAGATGTGTGTCATGTGCTACAGGGACATTTGTTTCAGTGAAAATAGTATTGAAGATAGGAACAACTTTTTTCTTTGTTCGTAAGATATGGTCAGAGACAAAGATATATTTAGTGAATAGTGTTTTCTCACATTTATACAGCTTTAAGCCTATGAAAATGTTAACAGTTCATTTGAATATTTATATATATATGCAAAGTAACTTCTCTAAGTCTGATCTCTCTTGAAAACCTTTGCACATTTGTTTGCAATTTGCAATTTCTGTACTTTCCAATATTGTCTATCCATTGCCAGTCTAAAATCAGCATTGATATGGAAAAGTGATTGTTGGGAATGGTTATTAGCTATTTCTCATAATACTAAATAGTACCAAATGAAATGATTGTGCAACAGGCTGTAAACAAACAAAACCCACTTTTTCATGCAATGCGTAATTAAATTGTGGAACTCATTGCCACAGGATGTTTCAAATATCTAAAGTAAAAAGTTCAAAAAGCAACTAAGTGAATGGAAGCAAAGGTCTCTAAAGGGCTATTAAATGACATGACGTAGATGTAGGCTACAGCTCAGGAAGTTCTTAAACCACAAATTACTTGAAATGGAGAAGATACGGAGAATTTCATACTTGCCTCACTTCTGATACACTTTCTCCTAAATGCCCATTACTGGCCACTGGCAAAGACAGGATATTGTGCTGAGTGGGCCTTTGGCATGACCTGGTCCATTCTTTGTATGTGCCAGTGACAAAAACACACCCTGCCCCCTGGGGAGCACAAGAAGGTACATCCTCAGGCACAGGGAAAAGAGCAGAGGTTCTTATTCAGGTTAGACGCAAAGATACTGTTTTCAGGTGTGAATAGTGTAAAAAACCCTCTACTTTTAGGCACATCAGATGTCTGCAGGTCTCCAGCTGCCATGCAGTGAATTACCTTGGGCTCTGCCAGTTCCTTTAAGCTCAGCTGTTTGGGGAGAGAAAATTAGAGGATGTTATGTATCAGGTTGGAAAACGGCTGTGTTCTTGGGAAAAGCCTCCAAGAGTACTGTGTGAGAACCACAAACGGAAAAATTGTGGTAAGCTGTTGCTGTGCTAAGAACAAGAGGAGGTGACAGCCTGGCTAAATTACTCATTATCTCTGCTCTGATGGCCATGCTATGGCACAGAGTCCTTCAGGTCCCAACTAAAGTCAGGTCCCATTTACTTCAGTAGCACATCTGTCTCCCAAGGGTTTCCGTGTCTAGAAAAGCTAATCATGGGCTGAAGAAAAAGATGAGGAAATAATGCTATCCTTACCCTTACTTTAGAAATTTCAGTCTCAAGTTCAGACAATTGAAGTGACTCTAAAGAACATTGGATTTGGGGGATTTTTCTTATTTTTTTTAGGGAACATGAGACATTTTCTTTGGCAGTAGTTGTGATGTAGGGTAATGAAGATGGTATTTGCTTTTATTTTAAAGCAAAACCATGCATCTCCCTTGAAGAAGCAGGTTAGGTGTATCAGCCTCCATCCAGCCTATTTTAAATTGACTTTAAGGAGACCAATTGTGGGAAGCAAAAGACCTCCTCTCCTGAAAATAGATGTTAAGCTTCCCCCGTTGGCTACGAAGCAAAACAGTTACATTTTCAGCCTCCAGCTGCCAAGGGCACCTATGAGCATTTTCCTACCACAGACATTTTGCAGGCAACGTGGAAAACATGCCACATGCCAAAGGCATTAAAAGAAGGAGCCAATCATGAATAATTCATTTGGAATCCACTATAATGGCATTAGTCATAATGAAACCTAAGCTGGTATTAACATGTGGGTAATAGGTACAGTACTTCCTGAGGAATCACTCTTAATAAGGAGGGAGGGTATTAGGGAGAGCTTGGAAAAGGAAAGCTCTTTAGACCATCGTGATGCTCCAGTCTGGAGATAGAGGTGTCTGATTGTCTCCAGGAAAACATACAAGCTGTCTTCGTTATGATGTCTTCAAGATCCTAGTTTAAAAAGAGATTGCTTACAAGATGACTTTATGGCAGCTGCTCAGAGCAGCAGTAGATGTGCCAGTAGAAGTGTTGGTTCAAATGAATAAGCAGTCTGATCATATTTCTGTTCCCTTCTTGTTCTTCTTCCAGCAAGCTTCCGTGCAAATGAGGTGTTTTTGCATTTGTTTCACAGCTGCTGGGGGAACAGGAGCATGTGTTGTTGCGTGAGGAGTGAGGAGGGTTGGTGTTTGGGGCTGGCCTTTGTCCTGTCTGGTCTGCAGGGGGGCAGAGCCTGTGGTCCCCAAAGGGAGGTGAGGCACTGCTCTGGCATGCAGTCATTCACCATACGAGTGACTCACCAGGAGAGGAGAAACCTGTACTGTACAGCTTCAGTAATGAGGTGATCCAGAATCAGTCAAGCCCTTAAGGATATGCTTATGCTCCACTGAAAGCCTGGGATGATGAGTTTGGGGCTTTGCTCTAGACTGAAATACCTGAGCAGTGTGTGTTTAGAGTTCAGTGCTTCTGAACTGGGACCGTAATCAAAGGCAGAGGAAGGGTAAATGGCCTTTCACAGGCCACTCTAGTTGAAATATGTTTGCATAAATTTGTTACCAGAGTCAATCCACAGAACAAGATGTGAATGATTCAGAAACAGGTGTAAGGGCTAAACTACTGATGCTAAATAATTTGCTCTGCTTTAGCCAAGACTGTTCTAAATCTAAGCTTTGTCCAGTTGTGTTAGACCAGCACAAGCTCTTAGTTCACCAAACAGACAGGTTTATGGTACAATTTTTGTCATCCCTTCAGTTGCCATAATCCCTATACACTGACCATGGAGCACTTGCTGAAGATGCCTTGAACTGAGAAAGCAATCTGCGCAGCAAATGAAGATCCCACAACATGCAGTTACAGGACCTTTGCCTTATGACGTGGAACTAATTAACACAAACACTAAAATCACCATAAAAGTTAACAATAGTTATTTAGTACAATCAAGCCCTACAAAGTATGCAGTTGTAATATCATGTGTAATTCTCAGGTGCACCAATACACATGGCTCAGTGGGCAGGGCCAGGAGGATGCCACACTGGTCTGTTGGAGTCTTCCCTGCTGCACAGGATTATTTGTGCACCAAGCAGTACAGCTCTATTTCTTCAGTTTAAGAACTTGCAAAATAAAGAAAGAGAAGAAAGAAGAGTATTGTTCCTCTTTCCTCTATTTTCTGACACCAGAACTACAGGTGTGAAAAAAACAAAGGGCTTGACATTTACCATTCATAAATTCTGCAGAAACAGAGATCCAGGCTCTGAAGCTGTAGGAGTGAAAGAATACAAAGTTCATCACCTGCTGACACTTGCCTTGAAAGGAAAGCATCAGAGACAAATCCTGACAGTTAGGACTGAGTGTCCAAGAGAAGTGTCAGGTTCCAGATCTTTTACAGCATGAATAAGATAGGTCTTCAATTGTGAACCCACAGAGATGCCAGGACCTGCACATGTCTGGACACAAAAAGGACAAAGCCCTTTTTTCCTTCCTTGAAGATTATGACTCAGCTGGGCTTGGTAAGGACCGTGCAGTCATCATAAGGCTGCCTCTCAACCCACGCTGTTCCAGGCATACCCAAGGGCCATTCATTGTCATGAACGTTTTTTAGTGTTTTGTTTGTTTGTTTGTTTGTTTTTAATAAGATGATCCCAGGTTATGATACGTGCTAGGATATTTGTTACAACTCGTGGAACGACTTTCTGTTCACATCAAAAAATGGGACTTGCTCAGAGGTAACATTCCAGGTGCATTCTCCATCACTGATGCTGCTGTGTGTGTGTGTGCAGGGGACACCTGGACTTCATGCTTGAGAGCTTCCTGCATCAGCAGTACCAACGCTCGGGGAAGACCAGTGACTGCAACTTCAAGAATGCTGAATTTTCCAAGGTAAGCATCAGAAAATGGATGTATATTTTCATCCCAAGCATTGCCCCTTGCGTCGTGTTAGGCAAACACAGGTTCTTCAGGGAATTCTAGTTCAGGTTTCTGTGAAGTACTGTATGATTGCCTCTGTTTTATCTTCCTCATCTTCACTGTTAACAATACAATCTAGCAAGCCCCTGGGGATTTAAGCCTTTCAATGTCAGTAAATCGAGGTAATTCTGATAATGTTAAACTTTTATTTTTCTTTGCATTGTCAGTTGTGGTACGATCCTTTACTAGATGACCATATGATAAAAGCAAGGCATTCTTTGGAAGATGTTGAACCTGGGTGGGGTTTGTTATGGAGTAAGGGCAAATGAGGATTTGGATTTCTTTTCTTTTGAATGCAAAATCCTTTTTTTTTTTTTTTCCATTCCCATGGGAATCTGCTAGAACTTTCTCCTTGCTACATTCACTTTGCTTTGCTCAGATTGGACTAAAATGGTTGAGATCATTACTTATGCAAGTAATTCAGACCTACTACTGATTACAAAAATTATATGTAGCTGTAAACATTTTTAATTCCAGTAAGTTTAAACAAAACAATTAGCAGTTTAACTGAGCTTCACAACAACTTTTTAAAAAGTGATGGCTTTCCCAATTTTACAGATGTTAATTTGTGGCGTACAGATGATATGATTTACTGACGGTGACACACTGAATGTGCAGTAGAGCCAGAAAATGGTTCCAAGTCTCTGATGAGGACATGAGCAAGCTGTCTCAACAGAGAAATATTTGCACCAAAAATAGAGCTCAGCCAAACATTATTTTGGTGTGGGTGGGAAAGTGTGTTTCATTGCATTTGTCATTTATGGGGAAAACTGTAAAAAAAGCAACCCAAATCATTATTTTAATGTCAAATTTTAATTTTGAATTTTAAGAATACTTATGTTAATAATTTCCCGTTTATCCAAGTGATTTTCACCAGTGATTGTG
Source organism: Cygnus olor (assembly GCF_009769625.2). Lineage (NCBI taxonomy): Eukaryota > Metazoa > Chordata > Aves > Anseriformes > Anatidae > Cygnus > Cygnus olor. Next base: position 8,428,613 of record NC_049182.1, read on the forward strand.
TTGGAATGAATTTTACTTTGGAAATTGGAATCTTGTTTCCTTTCTTTTATTCCCATAATTTCCATACACTACATTATTTTTTGCTTCTTTTTCTAAATTGCTGCATGCTCTCCTCTGTGTACTTGAAGTTCTCCAGTAGGTTTCCCTGTGATGGATGTTTAAAAACGTTTTTTTTTTTTTTTTTTTTAATGTTCCATTTAAGTCTTTTGAATGAAATATGGTATCTGAAAAAAAGAGCGTGAGTTTCATTTAAGACTAGATAATGCTGAATTCCTTTGAGTTTGTGAAAATGGCAAAAACAACTAGTGTTCTGTGTAGCCTATTTTCTTTACAGTGGTAGAACTTGGGCTGACTCCTGCTCCCATCTTATGGTGTGCTAAGCTTATGGCTTCTGGCCTTTTTGGTACTGGAGATCTGAATTTTGTGATAAGGCAACAACTATAGGTTGGCTATTTGGATTTACTAGACGCTTCAAAGGTGGGCTTCCTTGCTGTCCTGAGGAAATGTTTTAGATGAAAAAATGTTTTTTGTTTCCATCCCCAATGTTCAAGACACTGTCCCTCTGTGCTGTGCACACACCAAGTAAAAATTCAGAATTTTCACTGAAATTCATGCAAAGTACCTCTTCTTAAGAAAGGCTGCTTTGTTAGTAAAGAATGTGGCAAATCCATAAGGCAATGCCTAGGTCAGTTTGGGAAGCAAAATTCAGGAGACTCACTTGACTAAAATGGAGGAGTTTCTATTTGTGGAGTGTTACTTTTTTATAGCATATCTCTTAAAAGCTGTATTTTTATTTATTTAAAATAATTTATTTATTTATTTATTTTATATATTGCAGTTGATGCCCTGTAGATTTTTTATTATTTTTATTTTTTTTGTACAATGGCATATGTTAAGGAGCTGTGCTTTGTAATACAGAATGGAGTACAAGAATGTATATTATCACTTTATTTATATATGTGTTTTGGACATCCTCATTTTATTTATACATAGCCTAAGAAAAATGACACTTTCAGTGCTGCCAGCTAAGAACTGTTGGATTCCTGTAGTGAGATTTGAAGAAAAGTATTAAATTATGTAGACACTTCACTGAGTTCTAGTAGAACTAATAGTGCAAATTCACGCAATTTGCATGAGCATGATTAATTTTTCACTTAATGATCCTGCTTGTTATGCTTATAGATTCCACATGTGCTTTGTATACAGCACACAAGCAAACAAAATATACATATGGGAGTGCTGCAAAAGCATACATATACATGCAGTAGGTTAAAGGCCTGATTCCATAGCTGCCTTCGAATGGAATTCCTGGGAAATTTGCTTTAATGGTAATATCATGGGAAGATGCAAAATATCTGCACAGACAGGCTCTAAACTAATGTAGTTCCAGGTAACTCGTCAACTGCAAGGCAGAACAGTAAAATGACAAAGTTCAGAAGCCATCTTAGGAACTGATAACCACGTGGCAAAGCTGTACTCATTTGGAATATTACCAGAAACAGAGAAAAGTGTGTAAGGATAATCAAGTATTTCCTCTGCTGTGCATTGTATATTTAATGGACCACACAAGATTTTACCAGAAAGGCCTATTTCACAAATGTTTTAAAGCCACAAATGCCTGGTGATGACATAACCATAAAATACAGCCTTTAAAAATCCTTCATCAAGGGGATAGGTTCTCTGATGCATTATATCAGCAGCATTGATTTAAACAATGAAAAATTGATTATAAAATTGGATTCCAATTTGAACTCTGTGAGTAAATCCAGATCTTTGCTCAAACCTCAGTTGAGCTGAGAGATCTGGACTGTGTTTGGTTTGGGAAACAGAACCTCTGGCTTTTTGGTGAGGTCCTGCTGCCACTGTTAGGGAAGTTGTTTACATAAAATTAAATGAAAATTAATCCAGGCAGGATTTATGAGAAATCAAGTTTAACTGGATGGTGGGTACAGTCTATAGGTATCCTGCCAACACTTAACCATCTTTTGTAACACAAGTAAGTGTTTGTAACACCTTGATGTGTATTTAACTTAAATTTGGGAAAATACATTTCTGTATTGGTGGGGAACGACAGCTCTGAAAACTTTACATCTCGGCAGCTGCAGATACCTTCTCAAAGTTAGCCCCTACAGACCCCAGGGTGGGCAGAGAAAAGGTCAGAGATGAAAGGACAAAACTACGATGTGCCGACAGCACATTGCCTCCCAGAGCCGCAGGCTGTCTTGCAGGTGGTGAAATTGCACCCAAACCAATGGAACTTCCTGGCTTCTGCCACTCCTTAACACCATGGCATGGGTTTTTATTGCACAAGTAGCCCGACTCAGTTCCAGTTCTTTCACTTTTTCTGGGGAAGCTCCTCTCAAATGTAAAGTTGTCAGTTTGATTCTGAGGTTGCTCCTGGACCATAAGCTTCTCCTGCAACCTATCATCCCAGTGTGGCTTTAGATGCAGAGTGCTTTGCCTGTGACAGCTGGCTGAAGCAAAACTGCTTGGTGTGACATTTTGCTGCATGAATCAAGTCTTGTAACGGTTGGCAGACGGTGTTTGGTAACAGCTATGTTTGTTGCACAACTTTGCACTACATTTAAAATACCTTCCTTTTCTTCTTTGGGCCAGCATATTCCCAGCTGCTGTGTCTGTGTTTGCATGCAAAGAGAAAAGGTACAATGTCCATTGCCCTTCACCTAACCCAGTTTGTTGGTATAGCTACCATCTGACATGCTTGGGGGGAAAACCTGTGCTTTCGAACACTGGTAAGGCACAAGTTGCCTTTTGTGGTAAGCTAAGAGAAGCCCAGAGGCTACAGCAATTAGCCCTGCACCTGCGGGGAGCTGCAGGAAGAAGTCTGACCCTGCCAGCCCCTCCTTTCAGTGCACCTCCAACAGCTACAAGTGACTTCAGAAACACAGATGAAAATCTGGTGATCAAAACATTTTTATTTGCCTCTGCTGGGCACTGGATCAGCTGGCGTGAGGCAACCCAGAGCTGCTGCGGTGTGGTATAACCAGTCCTGTGGCAGCTCGGGTAAATATACCCGTCTGTCCAGGAAGGGGGTAAACCTGGTGGACATTCTGGTCTTCTGTGCATCTCCAGGTGTGTTGTCACCTCCTCAGCATGCACTGGACTTTCGTAGCAATCCAAAGCTCTGCCAGTGGTGAAAGGCAGGAATTCATTCCTGACCCCATGAGTCACCCTCCTATGTCAGGGAGCGTGCAGTTTCATCACCCTGGCCATTATTTTACCTTACAGCTGAGTAGTTACAGGTACCATTAATCTATAAAATAGATGTAGGCAGACAGGAGGACGTCATGTAAAGTCTGCAGAGACACAGAACCAACAGACAAAAAAAAAAAAAAAAAAAAAAGAAAAAAGAAAAGCCAGCTTGAAAACATGACCCCAACTTTTTACTGTTGTGTGTTCCAGGGAAATGATTTATTGTTGGCATGTACCCATGTCACAGTGGTACTCAGGACAAAGTAAAAGTCACGGTAGTCACTCAGGCCCTTGCTTCTGTCATTGTATTTTCAGATATTTCAAGGAATGAGGTAATGACTTTTAGATCAAGGTCATTTTCAGCTGCATCAATTATTTCACTTTCTCCTGGCAAAAGCATCTGCATACCTCTGCACAATGTTAACTACCAGGCAAATGTTTCACTGGAAAACCTGACTGTTCTCAGCCATACGGAGTGCCTGGTTCATACATTAAATGAGTTTAATCATTTAAACTTCTACTATGTAACTTGGAAACTGGTATGCAGCAACGCTGCATGTTCCCAATTTAATGCGTTTAAAACAAATTTACGTGGGTTCCGATGTACTTAGTCACTGCTATACAAAGGAGAGACCCCATATTTCAAATAACAGGGCTTCAGCGGAGAGATGACGTTAGTGGTGGGTAATAAGCTGAACTATCTATCAAGATATCAAGTATGAAACAGATGGTGAGGAAAAAAAAAGGTCCACATACATTTACAAGCCTCTTAACATGCTCACCCATTTAACTCACCACAAGGTCACAACTCGATGTCTTAGACATACGATCCCCACTTCAGCTAGAAATGAAAGCAGGGTTAATAAAAGGACCGTTATGGAAGACATTGTGGGGCTTAGCCAGCCTTTCTGGAAAGGGAAAATGGTCCACTGTCAAACCTTTCAGGTCTCTGCTTGCCAGCACCGAGTCTTGAATAAATGATTTGTAGACCTGCATCCACTGACTGCTCCACCGGCTCAGTATGTTAGGAGCGATTTGCTCTGATGACTTAGCTCCAAAAAAAATAATTCCCTTTCTTCAGTACACTAATTTGGGGGACCGGGGTGTTCTTGGTTGTAGCTCTTGTGGTTTTGTATTCATAAAGAGTTGAGGTTAATCAGTCAAATCTTCCTGTATCCTAATCTCTTATACCACTGTAACTCAGTCATGTATCTGAGTGCTTGTCAGCTGGCCATGAAGGTCATCCCTCTCTATTTGTGGGATTACCTCTCTTACACCCCGTTCTTGAATTCTCATACAATACAACCTGACTATGGACACACTTTCTTACAGCATAGATTAAAATGTTTAAGAACCTCTGGTAAAAGTTATACTTTTATTTAAAGCCTTCATTCTAGTAGCTAGGGAATTGATGTCAGATAGAAAATGATTTCCCAATGGTTTGGTTTTGTAGCAAAAGTCTTCAACTTTTATGTAGATAGTCTTTGAAGTTAGAAATTGTTGTTAGACTATCAAATATTGTTTGAGGTGTCACTCATTTTTTTTTCTTTCTATTATGGGAATGGGATCTTAGCAAAGAATTATTGTGGTAGAAAATGAATGTATGACTGACACTGGAAAGAAAGGTGTTTATGGGGCATATACAAGGGGAATTGTTGTGGAACCTAGACCTGTCAATATAATCTCAGTTAATTCTCTAAGTGTCTGGTTTCTCACTGAAAGAAGGCAGGGTTAAATCTCTAAAGACATAGTACTTGAATATGTCATCCACGGCATGGAATATTTTCTAAAATATCTTTCTGCTTGTGTAATTTTATGTTGCTGGGTTATCTGAGCCACACCCCTAGTTTGAAACAGGGGGGTGTGACTGCCTTTTGGGCTGCAGTTGGCTCAACCTGCCTAGAAAAATACACTTCCTTTCCCTGTTTTCTGGATAGTTTGGCCGTATGCGATCTTTGGCCTCCCACCCCCTATTTTCTGGCCCCGTGTGACTCTTCCACCACTGTTTTCCTGTGAAGAGGAATTGAGCATGGATTGGACCGATAGGTGGCACACAGAGAGCTCTTAAGTAGGCTTAAAAAAAAAAAAAAAAAAAAGGAAACAAAGAGAAAATGAAAATAATATGACTCCAAATACTACAAAAAAGATCCCAGTTCTGGGTTAGTTTTTTTTTTTTCTTTTCTTTCTTTTTTTTTTTTTCCTCCCCCATCCTCTGCCGTTTTATTTTTCCTTTTCTTTCAAAACTTAAGTGAGGTCTGGTTATCTGCAGAGAGCAAGAACACTGGTCTGGATTTTTATCAGTGTATCAAACTCTCTTCTACATCTTTAGCCTTCCTAAATGGATCTGGAGCTTAAAGCAGTACCGCCAGGATCAGAGCATTTGATAATCTTTTCTCTGACTCCCATTGAACATGGATGGCCAGAAAATGCATAAACCAGCCACATAAGGCATAAATCAGCCACATAAAGGAGATAAGAGCAGCTAGATTTGGACAAGCCAAGTAATGAGTGGTGAAGTGTATGGAGGTTAGACTAAATATGAAAGAAAATCTGGGTTCAGGCAATACCATCCCTAAAGAACCTACCTCACAAATCTTCAAGAGCACTGCAGAAGTTTTCATGCCATTCTCCGTAACCCTCCTTGGGAAGGAGTGCAGTCAGGCTCTGTGTATTTTCACATCTCTAAAAGCACAGGAGACAGTCAATAAAAATAGGATGGCTGTCTTGAGATTACTCCCCCTCCTCTATGTTCTGAAGGCGACAGAACGGAGTGGATAGCGAGCAACCTGCTTGCCTTGGGTGCAGATGGCTTTAATTGTCATTCCCAGATGTTCTGCCTCTTGAAGGTCAAATTCACCTTGTATAAATGGGGCTGGAACCATCCAGAGAAAGCACAGACATTTTATTTGAAAAAAAATGTAATAAAAGAATGTCCTTCTTTCTTGTTATTTCCTTGTAAATTTAAAGGGAACAGATTGAGAGGGAGGCCTGGCTGGCACAGGTCATGGTAATGCGATATAGAAGCTTTTGTCTGGAAGATGTGTGTTCAAATCCAGCTTTATATCACTGCGGTTAAAATATTGTTATTTTTTTGGCTGGTGGAGCTCAGCTGTAGGTGTCAGTCCAGATTCAAGACTCTTGCTGCCTACATTTGACAGCATCGCTTCTTAAACATGGTGATATGAAAACCAAGCTCAAGAGAGAACTGCTGAACGAAGAATCTGTTGGATCGGGAAAGGATACATGTCAGTAAAGCCAGATGTGCAAGGAAACTGATGATGCTTTTACCTAGTCTCTACTTGTCCTGTAATGGTGGAGGTCACTTTGGTGTCCAAACTGGTCATGTTGTGCATCTCCTCCATGCAGGAGACTTGCATTAATGTTAACATTAGAACAATGCAGGCTTCTGCTAGTCTTGCATAGATGTCACTACTTGGTCAAAAATTGCCCTCCTCATGTACTGGGTTATGTTGTTACCTCTGCCTGTGCTCTCATCTGAAACCATCAAACTTAGTGCCAGTTTTACAGAAGTAGTTCTGTACATTCTGCCTTGGGACTGTTCCCTTTTAGTGCAAGTGGTTGCACTAACTATAGTACAACTACTCGGCTGACTAAAGCTTTGTAGTGTTTTACATTTTCAAGGATTTGTTTTGAGTTAGGTAATCAAAACTGAGGACATATATATATTTTTTAATATATAAGTGAGAATGATGTCTTTTGCTCTCCCTTCAATGACTTTTTCTTTTTAAAGCAGATGTTTTAAATATCATGAAACACATCCAATTTTGTTAACTATAATAATAAATGTATAAAATACTTACACTGCAGAAACATGAATCACATGGACTATCAAATACATTCCTTTGCTGTATTACCACATCATGTAATCCTATTCACAAAAACATATCAATCTCCATCGTGAAACTAGTCTGACTGTTCATTTCTCTTTCCTCTCCTTCTTCTGTCAGAAGTCTGGTCTATCAGCTCACTCCATTGGGGTTGGAAACATTTTTCTTCTGTCCAGTGTAATTTATTAGCAGACAGACATATATTCACTTGTTTTTGTGTCAATAACACACAGCTTATTTTTTAAGTGTACTGTAATTAGGTGGAAACATACTGTTATGTCAGGCATCACCAGATGGGGCTTTTACACATAGTCTGCAAAGCTTTTTATTTATTTATTTATTTATTTTTATTTTTTTATTTTCAAAGCACATGTGCAAGCTTTGACTCTGGGGAGGACATACTGCAGAGTTGTTTTCAGTTATTTAGGCAGCTTCGGAAGCAAGACTGTTGAGTGAGCATTAAGATGTTATTTTTCTTGAGCTTGGATTAGAATCAGTTACTGAGACAGGAACCAAACTTCAGTTTTAGAAGTCCTCAGATGTCTCAAACAGCACCAAGAAGTGAGAGGCAGGCAGAACTACCAGACATCTTTTAAAATCTCAGATAAAACCTATATTTTTCCAAGATGATGTTGTATTCCTGTATCTTCTTTTTTTTTTTTTTTTTTTTTTTTTGCAGAAGCAAAAGAAATGATTTTTTAGGATTTCAGCCTTATCATTTGATGATTTCTTTGGGCAATTTTGGAAGAAAGGAATGAAAATTATACATGTGATAAATGTGTATTTTAATGGAGAAACAGCTAGAAATTCTAAAGGTGATTAATTAAAGGAAAATTAAGGTGCCATTAAGCAACTGTTCAGGGTAATTTCACAGTGGAAAATTTACAGATTCAAATACAGCACTTTGTAAATATAAGCCATGAGATGAATAGAAAATTTTTATACGTGACATTTATTCCCTTACTTTTCTTATGGACTGAAATATTTTGCCTCCATGATCTCAGAAGTTCTGAAATCCCAAATACCTGTGATTCATATTCCCATATTTTATGCTGCAAGCAGAGAGCCTTGGAATGAGACATTTAGTGGATAATTCAAGACACTGAGAAAATACATCAAAGTTGTTGTGCACACTAGGTCCTACACTGTAAGTTGCGTTCAGGGCTGGAATAATCATTATCTGCTGCATACACAGATCCCAAATGCTAGAGTGCTTTTTTGCAGCCTGAACCCAAGAGAGAGAGATAAGTATGAAGTATAAGACAGAGAGATAAGTATGAAAAGCAATAAAGGCAAATACTGAAAATCTGGAGAATGTACCAATCCCCAGAAAAAGAAGCCTTATATAATGTAATGAGTATGGAAGTAACCATATGGGAGTCCAACCAAAACTAGGAGCAAGGTCAGAGTTTGGAGAAACACTTTTGAGTACATGGAAACTAGGAAAATTGGAGTTTGTTGGCCAGGTGCTTGCAATGTAGCTGTGTTCCACCCTTGGTCTATTGATCATGTTGGTGAAGAAATTTTGTGGGGGTTATTTGCTGGGAGGCTAAGTTTAGCTATCATTAAGGGTCTATGTCATGCATCTGTGTGGTGCGGTGGAAGCTTGTGAGTGAGGTCGATGTGGGTGTGGTTTGGATTAGAGTTTTAGGGGAAGAAAAATGCACACAAAAACCAACCAACCAACCACTGTCTTACTGATCTTTTGTACATTCATGAGGTGAACTGTAATGCTTGGGGTGGAAGTTTTTATTCATGCCCATTTGTCAGCAGAGAACAGGACATTCACCATGGATTCTAGGGTTCATAAAACCTAGCTTCCTTTTCTTCCTGATCTTTAAATCATATCAGGCAGGCTATGGTCTCCTAGCCTTTACCTGGACTGACATCACGAGTAGAACTGTCTTTGTATCTGGTAATACATGAGTGCCAGGGACGGCCTAAATCAGAGCTGAGCAGTCAGAGGGGCCCCTATGCACACTCTACACACCACAGCTCTCATTGCTTTTGCTAACACTTTGCAGACGTGTGAAGGGGACAGGTTTATTCCCAATACTGCTTGGGAATGTTAATGTCTTTGCTAAGCTCTTGATACTTTTAATGTGTATTTTAAAAAATGCACTGGAAATGAACTGGCAACCTTGGAAATGTGCATTTTTAAACCGAAGTCAAACAGGCTAGCACAGCAGTCATCAACATCAACAGACTGAAGTTCACCTTTTTTGCATTGTTCCCATAGCAGGTTAGCAATGGTCCCTGAAGTTCCCCCAAAATCTCAGCTCAATAATGGTGAAGCCACCGTGTGGATACTTTAAACTAGTAAGGAAGAGAAGCCAGGATAGAAAGAACTAATAAGTACACAACAAAACTGTTCTGCTCTGCAGTGTGTTTGAGGAGGGGAAAAAAAGATATAAAAAATAAATAATAAAAAAAAAAACAACACAGAAGAAACAGATGTATCTGCCAGAAGTTAAATACACATCTGTTAAGGATGCTCTTCTCATATTTGGGGTCAGAAAAATATGTACAAATGTAGCACCTTGCTGATTGACAGAAAATCCTCAGTTCTGGCACTGAGAATCTTGTTTTCTTGACAGCACTTTGTTTTAAGGCTAGAGGCAGAAAAATGTCTTATGCTTGTCCTTAAACTGGAAGGCCCTTTGTTCAGGATACTTATACCATTTGCAGATAATGATGTGCATTGCAGTTTCAGCTGTCTGCATATGCATTTTTATGTTTTTTTATGACAGCTCTGCGTACTGAACTAAAAGGCCATTTAGAGCTGTCAGGAAGTGACAAGCATTACCCTTTACATTTACAATTCTGTTAGCATGCGTTGTCAGGTGGGCTCACCATTCCACCGACATATGATTTTCTTTGAAACCTATGTATGACTTTAATTTAATACAGCAGTCTCAAAAAAAAAAAAAAAAAAAAAGGAAAAGAAAAAAGAACCTTATTAAGATTTCCTTTTCTATTTATCTTTTTTTTTTTCTTTCATGTAGTTCTTTTTTCCACTCTTTTTCTTTTTACTGTTTTCTTAAGCAGGAAGCAGGGAAAGAGACAAAAGTAGCTGTCTAGGCTAGAACACGGCAACAAGCCCCGACGTTCCAGCCTTTGATGTTGCACAGAAAAGAGTTGATTTTTAGTCCATTGACTTATGGAAAAAAATAAAATAAAAATTGCTACCAGGATATGCTAAATATTGAACCAACTTCTGAGAATGGAAAGATCAGAATACCTGTGGCTTACAACCATGACGTGAACTACAATAAATGTATATGATTTTCTCTTAGCTAACAATTCAACAATCCAGATGAGACCAGTTTCCATCCCTATGGGTCAATTTTGAATGCTCTTACTCCTGTTGAGGTGCCCCCCAATCTTCTTTCTGTTGGTTCACGTTACTTTCTAATACAACCAGAGAAAAAGTCCTCCTCCTGAAGGCACCAACCATCAGAGCCAGGCTCTCCTCTGCTGAGCATACAGTCCGAGTAGATACACGCTCAAAGCAAGGGAGGAAAGTGGAGGCACTGAGCTATGGGGAAGGTTCAGCTTTATTCTCAGCTGGATAGAAAGTGGTTAGGAGTATCCAAGTGACAATTAAAGCAACAATCTCCGTGTGAACAGATTTTTGGCTGTATTTTTATATGGTGGTGATACGGATATATTATTTAACTGCTGACAGTATGTTCAGTCTCTCACAAGCCCCAGCAGAAGATGCATCCCCAAAGAGCTCGTAGTCTGGGCAGCAGAGGCTGTCTCAGTCGTGCTCCCCGGATTGCACAGATTGTGACTTGTTATTGAGGGTAGTGTTTGACTGACTCATACCGCTTCAGATCGAGTCATCAGTATTGTGTGGCTGGAAGGACTGGATAATATTAAAAATAACACAAACATTTTTCTTGGTAGGGTTTCAATTTGCCTGTTACATTTGTCCTGATCTCTTTTTTCCTTTTTTTTTTTTTTAAGGTGTTATATGCAGGCCAGCTCAAATGACAGGGCTATTAGCTCAGTAAATCCGGTTGTTATTGATAGGTAGTGTGGAGAGATCTGTATAGATAGTTTTGTAGTTCAAGGAGGCATTGGAAGAATTAAGGATCAGAGCACAGTATGCTTTGGAGTAAAATAACATGTGGCTAAATGCTGAGGCAACTTTGACACTGAATTCCTTTCCTGTCATTGCATAAAGGCAAACCCTAAACATTATTTTTAAGCAGCTGTTTTTATGCATACTAGCTGACACATCTGAATCCATGTTTCTATACTTCCTAAGCTCTTCATCTGTCTTGAATATATGCTACAGACATGTTGCATACCCAGGCAGACACAGGCTCACCGAGGTCATCTTTGTCTGCAAACCACCCTCAGTTTCTTCTGAGGACCTCCACTTTACAAAACCATAAGGTATTTTTTTCCTCTTCTAGTTTGTGAGTGTGCACATTCATCTGGGGTGTTTGGGTAGGTAACTTGATAATGATTCACCTGAAGTCAGTGATAGTATCTCAGTTTCAGTGGAAGGAAGCCAGATCCTTCAGGTTTGAAGAAGGAAAACAGAAATAAATATCCAACAACTTTATTGAGATAAAGATTGGCGATGTAATTTACTGATAGAAATGCCCCAAGGGGGCTGGCACAGGGAGTGATGATAATAAAACTGGTATTTTATAGTATATCCTCAAAGACAGATGGTCATAGTCTGAACTTTGTGACCCCCTGCCTCCCCCGAGCCATTGTGCAACTCCCATTGACCAGCACTGAGATCCTCACGCACTCTCCCTTGAAAGTTTCTTGGGCAGCAGGAAAGTAAGCAATCCTTTAAAATTTCTGACTCTTAGCTTGATCCCTGCTTTCAGGAAGAGGCAAGAGCTCCTTACACCAGCTTTCCCTGATCCTGCCCGGGCTGGGACTTGCTGTTCTTAAGAAAAGGGGGAAAATTCCCATGCATTCATCCCTTCTTCTGCTTTGTCACTATCTAACATTTTGCCCTAACCTGTAATACTCTGCAGGGACCAATTACATTATCCCAACATAGACATTTTCCATTAACTGCCTTTACAAGGTTTTCTTATTCTCTTCATCGACATTCTGACTTTATATCAAATTTAAGCTCCGTGTAGGTAAAGAAATAGAGGCTGTATGTGCACATAATCCTGTCTGCATATAAATGTGTATATTGAAGACAAATATTTGTCTTTACAAGGTAGTCTTGAATATAGACCAGATTCCTTCTTTGCAGATGTCCATTCCTCAAGGCCACAAAGAATTTAGCAGTTTTTTTACCTTTTATATTTTCTTATGCCTTTTCATACAGCTAATTCTTAAACTTACGTTTATTTGTTTTGTTTTGTTTTCCCAAGAGTTACTGAGCTAGTCTGGTCTTTGCCAAAGTCCTGAAGTTATTAAACCTTCTCTTCGTTCACTATATTTTACTCTGGGGGCTGGAAATTCCTTATTGGATCTTCTTCTATTCACAGTTCTCCAAAACTGTCTCAGAAGTGTGACCTCAAGACATATTTTCAGAAGTGCTCTAGTGCCGTTCTTCTCTTTTAGTAGATGTCCAAGCTTCAGAATAATTTTTTTAATTGTATGACGCTTTTGTAGTTAGGCTAGAAGCAGAACCTACATACTGAGACTCCAATGCCAAGCTGCTACTCCTTTTTGTCACTCTCTGGTATACCTATACCCCCACAGGAGACAGACCAGAGGTGTATATCCCTATGTTTATTCCCAAAATAGCTGGGATCGTACAGCGGAGATCAAAGAGCAGTTTGCACGGGAGCCTCCCCACAGCTGGAAACAGAGTTACTCCATTCAAAGAGCTACTTAACCAAGCAGGAGAGCTTGCTCACTGAGGGGCAGCCCCATGCAAGCCTTGCCATGCCACTTGTGCAGCCGTGGGCTATGTCAGAAGGTGCTCTGGGATACCTAGCTCCTGTGAGACTCAGTGACACAAGGGACTCTGTTGCCCAATGTAGACAGGCTACCAGTCATCTGAGAGCCAGCTGTTTCTGAGATAGGGCTCGGGAGTGAGAGATGTTCCCAGAAGGCTTCTCTCAGACCAAACTGGGGTCCCAGAGAGAAAGGCCCCCATGGAAGATCCCCCCCACCTCTGCCAGTCCTTCACCTCTTTCCCCTCCTGCTGATGCTGCAGCCTGCTGCAAAACTTAGCGTGTGTTTAGCAAGGACAAGTACATCTTCCATGAAGGAACAAGGGTGAAGGAATTATTTCATATAAGTTCACTAAAAGCCAGGCTTCTCTTTTATTGCTGAACCACCAAAGAGACTGGTTAAGGTTTTCTGTGACTGAGCCCTCTGTGACATCAAACTGTAATTTTAGTTGCATTTCATTTTAACAGCCTGTGCAGGGATGCACCCATAAACTGGCAATCCACACCTAAATGGTGGTGATGACAGTTGCAAAGAGGTTATATGATCTTTTCTCATGGAGACATCAGTTAACCTGCATTAAGTGTGAGATATTTCGCAGCAAATCTGAATTATTCATGGCATCTCTATGGGATCACAGGGATTGCTATGGTGGATCAGATTGCTTGTCCATCTAGTTCAGTATCCTGTCTCTCATCTTGAAGAGTACAAGACAAGACATTTCAGAGAAGGATCCAAGAAACCTCAGGGACAGCAGCCATGGGATGACCTGCCTATGGGGAAAATTTCTTCCTCCCTACCTTCCCCTCAGGCAGCTGGTGGGTTGGATATGCCCTGCGGCTTAATGGCTTTTATCACATATTCAGATTTAATCTCATTATTTTTATTTGTTATTTGGATTGCAGTAGTTCCTACAGGAAGTCAGATGGGTCAGGTCCCCTGATCGTATGCACTGTACAAACACAGAGAAAATGACAGTCCCTGCAAAATATCTTTGTAGACGCTCTCATTATCCATGTCATCATCTCTACTTATTCATCATTTAAGCTTCCTCTGGAGTTGCTTCAGCAATTCAGAGAAATTCATCTTGCTATTTCTCCAAGACTCCTTAAGTCCTTCAGTATTTTGTTAGTTAATCCCTCCCATTTGCGGACTTCCCTTATAAAAGTTTGGATGTGAGGAACAGAGCAGCAGTGATGGAAGTGCATCAGTGTTTCTGAAAATTTAAATTAAATAAGGAAAACAACCAAACCCAAAACCTGCGATGACATGCACTCACTTCGGAGGCCCCTTTTCTTCTGTGTAAAGTGGACTCAGTCTACAGCTGAAGTGACAATTTTCACTTGTTGATAAATAATTCCTGTTCAAAGTTTTGACCCCCCAAGTCTCCTTTCTGGATGCAGAAGGATTGTTGTCTTCAGTCCTCTTACAGAGTGAGCTTTGCACTCAGTCTTGTTGAGTTTGGGTTTGGTGACGCCTTTTGCACAAAACCTATTACCCAGTTGTAAAACTATTAATTGACATATTAACGCTACCTCCTAGCAAACGATACCGTAGCTTCATTTTAGCTACAGGTATTATCCAAGCAGCTTGTAAAAGGATCCTTTTGAGAACTCTGAAAATTCATTAGGAGATTGTGGGGAAAGCTTTCTGAGAAGGCAGCAGCAATACTGCACTGCCAGTTTCTTGAAAGAAAATCACCCTTTCCCAGGGGTGTGTGCATCTACTTCCAGAATAGGCGTTGCCCTCAACACAAGTTATGCTTGTGCTCCTTTGAGTGCCACCATAGAGAAGGCTAGGAATATAAGTTCTCCTAAAGTGAACGTCGATCAGATTAATTTTGCTAGTTGGGCTCTGAGGATTTTATTTATTTATTTTTACAGTTTGGCAAAATATTTAATTTTAATGCCAGACCAAATCACAGAAGCTGAAATAAAACCTGCTAAACAAATCCCAAAGGACTTCCCCTTCTTGAGTTTTTATCTTTTCAATTAGATGAAATTATTTTTTTAAAAAAGGAAGGAAAAAAAATCCTCATGTTTGAGATTTTTTTGTTCCTAAACCACTAAAAGTTTTTAGAAGCTTTCAACCAATTCTACAGGTGTTTTGCTGGGATTGCTTTCACAGGGGACTTATTTTTCAGGTGTTTCATCCTGCAGCTTTTGGCATTACGTGTTTCTGTTGGCCTCCTGTTGTCCCCATTCAAAGTTATGCAATTATAAGAGGACAGGATTTTTAAGTTATATTACTTAAATATTAGTTGAAGCAAACTCCATTCCCCTGCCTTCTCACTGTCAAAACTGCTGTCTTGTAAATGCTGAGCATTTACAACCCTTTAGTCCATGTCCGAATATGAATTTCAATTCAGCTAGCAAGAAAGAAATTAAACATAGCAAGTAGAAACAAGACCCAAAATATTTTAGGTACAATCTGTTCAGGCAGGAAAAGGATAGAAAATAGTGACAGATGTTTGAAGTCCAAGAGATATGAATTCCTACAGTAGCTGTAAAAGTCTCTTTCAGAGAAAAAGGGGGGAAAAAAAAAACAAACAACAGTGGCGTTTTTTCCTTCAAGAAATTTCACTGGAGTCTGAGCATCAAGCGCACAGAAAGCAAATGATTATTTTATAGGTTTACACATTAAATGACATGTATTTCCATAACTTGTCAGAGCAATTAGAGTTACGGATAAGATGGCTGAAGACCCCTTGACGTTAAAACAAGAGGTTGGCATGATGCTCACGAAGCAGCTTTGGAGCATCTCCTCAGGATGTACGTGGATGCTCAGGATTGCAGTGGTGGAGCATGGCTTCCCAGGGATAATGTGGCACCAGGAACATGTGCTTCTTCCGAATTACTACTCTCTAGGTCAACCTGAACTTAGGCAGAATAATGGCTCAGACTTACCGCACAAAGTGATCGTGTTCAGCCTCCCTTACGTGTCACAGGAGCTGGGGAACCAGGGTAGAGAAAAAATTTGCATTGCCTGATGGGTCTGGTACACTGTGTTTGGGGACAAATATAGTAAAACCTTTATTTGCTTTAGAAGACTTGCTCTCTGTTTGCGTTTGTATTTCATTTCTGCCTGCTCATTTTCAGGCACTGTTCTATTTATATCCACATCTTTTGGGAAGCAGAAAATTGCTTTACTTGGACCTTTCAATCATGATCTTTTCCATATGAGTTGATCTTTGCAATTTTCCAAGCGCAGGTAACTCTTCCTGCAACCGCCAGAACTTCTGTCTGATAGCATTTTGTTGTAAGGAGAGATCTGAAGGTCTGCTGCAAACGATGGCCAAGCACAGGCTTCAGTAGTCTCTCTTCTTGTCCTCTGGAAAAACTGATTGGCACACTAAATTTACTTTATAGGGCGTTCATAATAAGTCCCATGCTCACAGATTGCCTGGCTGATGTAGAACAGAAATTTCTAAACTCTGGTCTAAGAATTAGCACTATTTATTTGTACACTGCAGCAGCCTCAGCCCTGGGCTAAATTCAAGGTCCCCCTGTGATAAGGGCCAGGCAAACACACTGTCAGCCCGATTCGCCCCAAGGATCTGCAGCCTAACAGGAGACACTGGAGCCAGGGCTGGAGGAGGGCTTGCTGGTGGTCTTGAGAGCACTTGCTGGAGTTCCTCAAAGCTGATTGATCACACGGTGCTGGCAGGCCTCCTCCTTTCCAGCTGGTAAATGTCATTAAAAGACAGCTATAAATACATTAAATACTTTCCTAATATTAGTTTTCCATGTGATCCGCAGCTGCTGTTGCCACAGGGAAGCTGATCAAGAATGTGAGAGGAGGTGATGTCGGCAGCGATGAAGACGAGGGGAGGGCTGTGCAGTTCTGCCTCTCCATTAAGACGTGATCCACGTGGGGCAATAACCTGCGAAGGCAGAGGAGAATTAGTGAGGGAGCATATATCTGTTGGTTACTACTCATTGATTACTTAAGACAAAAAGCTTGGCTCTGGGTCTTTGCTCAGCAAATTATGTCATTCTTGCTCACAAAAGGGAGAGCTCACAGTACAGTTTCTAAATTAAAGCTGGTGTTTCAAAATTAAAAGCAGACAGGGCAGATGTGCCTAGGAGAAATTTATATCCAGATCTTTTGGGAATCAGCTAATCACTCTGCCAGGACTTAAAATCAACCTTTCCTGTGTAGGACTCAATTGCACCACACCTATATAAGCCACATTGAATAACGTGGAATTAAAATGTTACCAGATATTTCCTTAACTTTGCCATGTGAAAAACGAGGGCAAATACTGATGAAACCCAGAAATTCCAGGGATCCAACAACATGATTTAATAATACTCAAGATGATTTTACAAAGAAAGAGAGGGTTCAGAGTCCAAGTGATCGTCTCTGGCTTAATAGGCAGACATGTAAGATACTAAAAGATTGATTAAAACCATCTGAAACTGGAACATATAGTATTACTGATAATTCTTGTAGAGATATTGCGAGACAGATGCATTTATTTTGGATCCCAGGTACATTATAGTGATGCTATATTGTTTTATAGGAAAACTTGGCCAGAACAGGTCAAAGAAAAATCATTCTTCTCCTCTTTTCCCCCAAAACAGCCGTTTTATGGAAGATGTTAAAAATGAGAATCTGCTATTAATTTGCAGAGTTCAGAATTGACCCATTTGATGTTTCAGTTATATTTTTCTTATATCTTCCCCTTTAAGAATAGCCTAGTCAAACTCAGGGTTCATTAGTGAATTGGGACATAATTGTGATAAAAAGTATTAATAAAAATATCTGAAACATTCACTAAATTAGGATTTTTTTAATAAGGTCAAATATATTTGGAAAACGTTTCACCTACTATAAATGACTTGTTATATATATTCCAAGAAAAAAACTAATTTTCTCAAAAATTTTCCAAGACCCTTGCGTGCAGATGTGTTATATACCAATATATAAGTTCATAAATAAACACACAAGTATATAGTTACACTGTTGTTGGCTTCTGATATTAAACTTGTCAGCCAGAGAATCATAGAATCATTTAGGTCGGAAAAGACCTCTAAGATCATCAAGTCAAACGTTAACCTAGCAAACCTAGTCAGTTAACTCTCATAGCTTGGTCACTGAAGCTGGCTGCCAGGCTCTTTCAAAGGGGGGTATGCTAAGAATTTTATTCCAGCTCCCAGAGTGTATTGGAAGGAGTAAAGTGACTTAGCAGTGATGAACATTCCTCCTGCCACAGACCTATGCCTTCAGGCACCTCAGTGACTCCTTGCTGTAGGGTAGCTGCTGGTTGGAAATGGTTGGGGTCTGGACTACCTCGTTAGCAGCCTTCATTACAGCCTCAGCATGCCTGATCTGCAGCAGCCCAATGAAGGATGAGGCTTTGTCCCTCTTCTTGAGCATGTACTGCATGTATGTCTTGTGCTGTGTTAAAGCACATCCTTCAAAAATGTTTTCATTTAAAATATTTTTAATTTTTGTAAATATTTTTAAAAGTATTCAGGCTGGTTTTTAATATGCCTCCTTAAAAGTTGTGGATTGTTCTGTCAGGGTGCAAGGGATGGAGGAAAACAATGCACATTAAACACCTCTGAAAGACAACATGAAATAGCTTCTTTATACAGTAGAGATGTCACAGCTGTGAAGGTAGCTAGCTTGGATCCTTCTTGGGGATCTCTTCTTTCCAATAATATAACGTTTGATAAAGTTTCTAGCCTTGCCATTTCATGAGATTTTGAATCGTAAATCTGTTCCTGCTTCGGGAGTCAGACTAAATAATCCGACAGTGGGCCCCCTGCCAGTGCGATTGGGGAAATGGTACTTTTAGAGGACGAAAAAAGGAAATATTTCTCCTGCGGGTTTTCTATATTATTCTTATTTTATTTTATTTCTAAATTGCAGCGGTGTGAATCTGCTGATGGGCTTGGAAAGTTGGAATCGGCCCTGGGGGAAGGGACTTGTGGGCAGCGCATAGGTGGAGCAGGCAGGGGGGACGTGTGGAGCCCTGCGTGCTGCCAGCCCTCACCTTTTCTGGGGGCGCAGCCAGGAGGGTCCCCCTGAGCTGTACAAGGAGCCTCTACCATCTTCTCCAGGGTTTCCAAAGCACAAGGACCTGGATGGTGCAAGGACACCAGCTCACCTTATATCTTTTGGGATGCTGCCCAGCGGCAGATCCAGCATGGGAAATGTCCGTGCTCCCGTGCACTGAGGAGGTGCCAGGGCAAAGCAGGCAGCATTGCTGGGCTAGTGCGAGGGCAGGGGGCAGTGGGCTCTCTGCGGCTCTGCCGGATGCAAACTGGGGATGTGCTCATGGCATGACCCATGGGCAGCCCGATCCCATTAGGAGGTGGGCCTGTCCTTCGTTGGCAGCACAGGGAGGTCCGTAACGGTGAAGGCACACAAAAAAATAGGAGCTAAAAGGGCCTTCAGGCCCAGATAGTGAGAGTTCCTCTGTAGGACTGATCTGCTGATGTTGCTGAAGTGCATCCAGAAATGTTTTTTGGTTTGGTTGGGTTTTAAGGGCTTTTCGTCACCAGGAGAGCTGTCAGTGAGAGCAGTGATCACCAGTGAGGCTGCTGTGAGAGCAGAAGCGCAGTCACCCAGCTCTGCAGCATGAGCGCTGGCTGCTCGTGCTGGCAGCAGGACAGGCTTCAGAAGCCACAGCATGCAAACCCCGGGGGCGCCGTGCCTCCTGTTTCATCCTTCAGTATAGAAACATCCGACTGAAGTCTGAAGGAAGAATGCACATGCCCTTTGAGTGGGCAAAGAGGCCTTGCCAAGCCTTGCAGATTCAAGAGGAAGTGGGTACAACACACAGCAGAGGGGAAAACAGAAAAAAAAAAAAAAAAAAAAAAAAAGCCTTACAAAAAAAAGCCTTACAAAGCCTCACTATGTCTGGAGTACACCAAGCTGAGGCCAAAATGAAACTCAATGGGCGGTTTGTGTGTAGGTGAGCTCTCACCCCACCTTTCAGGACGATCAGGTGTGACAAAGTGGTTGATCGTTGTTTCATTCATTACCTGGGACACCCAAGGCACTGTATAAATCAAAGCAGCCCAGAGAGACTTGCAGAGGGATCATGGCTATCCTTGCACAGCCCAAGATGTAGGGAATCTAAACAAAAGAAAATGTAGTTTTCCTCAAAAAAAAAAAAAAAGGTTTAAAATGTCATCCGCAACCCAACAACTAATTACCCATGCAAAAAAAGCTTGCAAAACTTGATAAATATAAAAAAGCAAGTTCAAATATATAGAGAGAACCACCCAGAACTCTGTGGTGCCCAGCGATAGGATGAGAGGCAGTGGGCACAAACTGCAGCCCAGGTTGTCCTGTGTGAACGTGAGGAAAAAATCCTTGGCTGTGAGGGTGACTGAGTGCTGGAACAGGTTGCCCAGAGAGGCTGTGCAGCCTCCTTCCCTGGAGACACACAAAAGCCGTCTGGACACAACCTGGGTAATGTGTTCTAGGGGACCCCGCCAGAGCAGGGAGGTTGGATGAGATGATCTGCAGAGGTCCCTTCCAACCTCAACCGCTCTGATTCTGTGTAATGTCAGATCAGAGTTTGGTGATTGTGCTCTTCATCTCCCAGGGGTCATGAGGAGTCTCCAAAAAGTATGCTTTGGACAGTAGATGGGTGATTTTAGACAAGAACGACTTCTCCGAACTTGTAGGGCCCTGCTATTTTTCTAGTCATGTTAGTTGTTTTCTGATAACAGTATTATTTGCTGTTGGTCTTCTGGGAGTGCTACTGGCATCATTAATCAAAACCCCACGTTGCTTACCAGTACGGAAGGATCCGTACTGCATCATCAATCATAAATGCAGTGAAGGGTGTGCTCTGGATAGCTAAGGAGAGCGAGAGAGCATGCTGGGGTGAGGGGAAGGATAAGGGAAGAGGCTTAATTATCCAGTGGTCTTTGGTCCATCGCTCTTGTTGGAAACATCTCCACAGCTCTATTTTGGTTGTACCTCCCTTTTAAATCCTTGTAAACAGCAGTTAAGATAGAAGGCTTCATTCCACTGCGCAGGGTACCCCACTGCTTCTCAAGCTATTATTTTAATAAGGCCTATTTTACAATTAAGGCACCATGGGCTTTAAATTACATATAAAATAAAATGTGGAAATTGAAGCATTAAGCACGCGGCTGCCGTCGGAGCCTCAGCAGCCTCGCATTAAGCGTCTGCCTGTTCTTCAACAGAGCGACAGAAGGTAGAGGTTTTGTGCTGCGGAGGGAGACGAGCAATAACCACCCCTTCCCAGGGGAAGGCACCGCTGTGGGTTTTGCTCGGGGATGTGTTCCCCCTGGATGGGGCTGGAGGCAACAGGATGGTGCTGAGGCTGTGCCGCGGGGCTGGGCGAGGTCCCCAGCACGGCCTCGTAAAGCCCGGTGGTTTCGGTTATGCTTGTTGCCGTTGCCGCAGTCGGCTGTGATGCGAGGAGTGACTCTCGCTCCAGATGGTTGTAAAGGTTAACGAGGAATTTATGCAGAGCTATATACAAATCAGACTGAATCTTCTGGCTGGGAACAACAAGCCACCAACATAAATTCAGTTTTCCGAACATATGTAGCTTGGTCACTAAGGGAAACTGGAGAACGGCAAGCTGCTCTGCAGAACGTCACCTCTCACTGCTGCTGGTGGCAGGGAGGGGACAGCATTGCCCATGGGACGGGAGGGGGCCCGGGGCTTCGGGGGCTGCTGCAGAACAGACACCTCCCTGGGGCCCCGGGAGCCAGCCTCGGGTGCGAGATGCACAGGGACCTCTCCTGACACAGAGCATGGAGGAGGCGTAGGAAGCCTCCCTCCCTCTGCCCAGGTCCCACAGCTCCCTTCTGATCGTGCTTTACCTTCTTTTCACTACGTCCATTTGTTTAGGACGTTCATCTGCTACCCCACTGTGCCCAAAGCTTGCCTGCTCCTCCCAGAAACAGTGGTCACAGTGGCATGGGACTTATGTTTCTGTTTTCCTGTATTTATTTATTTGTCAATTATAAGCAGATTAAAGCAGGGTGCAGCAGAAGCAGCCAAAGAGCTGTGAGGAACAAGGGAATCTTTGACCTGTCTCTGCTGGAGGTGGCCGGTGTGTCCGCACAGTGTGGTCCTCTGCTGAGAGAGCTGTCGGGTAGGGGACAGGGCAGCCTGCTGGAGTTAAAGCTCTGGGTTGTGTCTCCTCTGTGAGAGCAGGGAAAGAAGAGGGAAAGCTTCTGCTTTGCCCCCTCTTTGCGGTCTCCTAGGTCATAAAAGTGTTGGCAAGCACTCTGCCCACTGGAAAAGGAAAGCATATGCTGGTGCACCTTGTGATACACAATAGGACATACTGTGTGTGTATTGCTATCTGCCTGTCTGGCTCCTTTTTTTGTGAATGTTTCTCCAGTTTGAAGGAGCATAGTTCTTACCTTTCCTGGATATTTTAACTCCTTGTCTCAAGTGCTTTTTTGAATTAATCATTTTGCTTACTTATATTTAAGATTGGTTGTTTACGAATCTCTCCATTGCCTTGCATGCAGCAGAATGGGGCTGTTGGTGCTTTCCCATGCAGGTCTGGCTGGGGCACGGGGCATTGACCTGCTGCTGGCTGGGGCTGCAGGAGAGGCTGAGCTTTGAATCCCTGCTGCTTTATGCCAGTGGGATGGTGGTTGGTGGCTTTCATATAAATCAAAAGCAAAGAAAACGTTCAGTGCAAGACTGCCCTCCTGATCTATTTTACCTTGTGCAATAGTCTATACGAGCAGGAATACTGTGAGCCTGTTTTCAAGCGTGTGCTCCCCATACACTGACCCCCATTACTCACCTTTGGGATTTTTTCAAAAATGTTTTGCCATGCCCTGTCAGCTTTCCCTGTGGAGCATTTCTTCCTGCTGTGCAGTCCTATCTATGGAGTCCCCGTGGTGTCAAGCATCGCTGAAGTCCCTGGGTATAGGTGGGATTGACGTGGTTGTAGATCCAGCACTGACCATCAGTACAGGAAACAATTTTAATCCCCATGTTTGAGGCTGGGAAAAGCGTCCCACGACCACACAAGATGCTTATTATTGTACAATGCTCTGGACCACAAACCAGATTCATAAAGAGCCCAGCTCCACCCTGTCTGGGCTCATAAGGCTTTTTTGGCAGCATCTCTGTCATTTGAAGATGGACTTGGGACAGCCTGGAGGAGACTCCCAGATCTCAAAGAGGCACCTCCAGCGGGAGCGCCTTCCTGAGGAGTGCACAGCTGCCCACAGGTAGCTCTGCTTCTGCTTCTCTGGCACTTTTCTTCTGCATCTGAAGGAAACAACAGACGCCATAAAATACCAATAGCGCTGGCTCCTTCCCCTGGAGCAGTAAGCCCAGGCAGATTTCCAGTGGCTAACATTTCCGTACATACTCTAGTTCACCAGGCTTGAGGCTTGTCAACCCAAACAAGACTGAGGCTTTCCCTCTGCAATATTAAAAAAGCAAAAAAATAATAAAATCATAAATCCTCCTGGCACTGCTGGCTCACGCCACTAAGCTATTCCATGCCAATCCTATTGTTAAACTGTAAGCATCAGTTTCAATACTGTAATAAAATACTGCATTTGAAATTTTACAGTTCCCCATTAACCTCCTTTCTCCCCCTCTCACCCACCTATTACATCATCTCTCTCTCTCTCTCCTGCAGCCTGACATTGCTCTGACATAAAACTTGAAGCTTCCCCACCTTTCACTTTTCCATTCTTCCCCTCTTTTTCAGACCCTTTAGCTGTCACTTGTGCAATAGAACAGCTGAGCCAAAGCAATAAAAGTGCTGCACACCGTCCCCAAACACCCTGAGCGGATTTTAAGCCATCCATGCCAAATACCATTGCTTCTCACAGTCTCGCACACATACGCCCCATCTCGTCCCCAGCCTTGATTTTCCCCAGATTTTTACCCAGATTTTTTTCTCCATGCAGGCACTGTTGGTCTGAAACCAGCCCTGCTTTCACAACTTGCCCTTCCAGGGGAGCATTTTGTTCTGTCTGTCTGAGTTGCCAGGCTTTTTATTTCTGGGGACGCCCCATTTGAGGATGTTTTGTGGTCCCTCAGGAACTGGGTAAACAGTAGCTTCACCAAGTGCCATCTGGGTCCATCACTATGCTTTGTGCTGTTCTCTCCGTCCCTCGGCCTTCTTCCTCAACACAAAAGTAACCTCTCTGAGGTCAGTGGAGTCACCATAGCAGAGGAACTCAGCAGATGGCTGAGATCTCCGTAAATTATCTTTTGCTGAGTAAAGGCTGCATGTTCTTCCCCTCTCCCCACCCCTGTAGTTTGTCTGATAGGAGTTGGGCATCCAGGGAGGTGCTGGACACTCGGATGTAGCACCAAAGCGCTGAGTCAAGAGAAGACTTTGCCAGTCCCAGCATAACATTGCAGTTGGCCAAATTCAGTGCAAACATTGCCATTGACTTTGTTGGTCTTTGTGCAATGAGAGTCTCCACTGCAGTCTCAGCAACTGAAAAATCAGGGAAATAACAGAAGTGGTCTATGAGGAACAGAAAGCGGTTTTGAATGAGTGATGCTTGAGTGGCGTCTTTATGTTCAAGGAACCATGTGGATATTCCCTGCTTAGTGCTAACCACCCTGCGGGGTGGCCTGTGTCAGTTGGTTCCCACCCTTCTCTTTTGGATGCGTGATCTGGGACAAGATGGGGAGTGGTTTGCCTCGGGTGCAGGCGAGGGTGCCCGTGCTGAGGGTGCTGCTCCTTCACAGGCTGCCACCAGCCTCTTGCCCTCCTTGGTAAGCACGGTTGAAATTTCCATGCTTTAAAAAAAAAAACTAAAAACAACCGTAGAGTATGCTCTGACAGTAACAACAATGTAGAGCTTGTGAAAGTGCCAAATTGAGTCTTTTTCTGTTTTTTATTTTTTTAACTTTATCTTCTGTTTGGTTCTCTTCTACTTTCAGTGTCAAATAAGATGAGATTTTTAAACTGCTGCTATTTCAGTTTTGTTTGTCCTGTATAATAATGTGGATTTCTGATGTTTGTTCCTTGCGTAAGAGCTGGGAATATTGAAGACTGGCTGCATTGTGAGCTCTCCCCATCCCTGCATTTTATACATGCACACACACCTCGAGTCTGACTCTGATCCGCCAGTGATCTCAAGCCTACCTAGACGGACCACGCTCTCTAGGGATCTGTCTGCTGCATCCGCCTCAGGCCTTTCCTGAAGAGAGACAACTAATTGGGAAAAATTATGTTGCATTACGTGTGGTAGCTCTGTGATGTGGGCTCTCGTCTGCAGGGAGCTCGGCTGAGGCCTCCCAAACTTGCTGCAAGCTGATGGCTCACGAAAGCAGCAAGGGCTGGCGAAGCATCGAGGCAGACATTTGGGAGGTGGAGGGTTTTAGAGATCCAGGCTGAGGGTTCCAGTTCAGCTTCATGATTAATTAGCAAACAAGCCCAGTATGTGGGCTAAACTGTTAACATTAGATCTGACAATGGACATCCAGGCTTTTCAAATGCTCTAATTGATGAGTTTATTTTTTAAAGGCTTAAGGGTCTTATTTACCTTTCAGAGTTTCAGCCTACATGCTGTTTTTATTTTGGGTGGAAAAAAGTGCTTTGACATAGAGGGTGAACTTGGCTACCTGCATGCTTGCGTTTAGCTTACTTTCCTTCCAAACCTCCCTAAGGGTGCAGGAAAGAGAGGGGGAGAAGACGAACGAGGCAGTGACTATCAGATTAATTACAGATGCTGGGTTAGCTGCAAAAAGTAGTGGAGAAGGAGGAAGCGAGGGTATAAAGTCTGACCACATCCAGTCTTTTCTTTAAAAGAAATGAGCAGGTAGACTTGTAGAGAGGCTGTGAGCGAGACCCCAGCACTGCTCTGCTGATTTCATCGGAGGATGCCCACTTACACGAGCTGAGATTTAGCCCGCAAATGTTTCATAGCCTGTAAATACAGTTTAAGGCAAAGAAGATACATAGGTTTGGGAAAGGGGAGAGCTTTTCCCAAACAAATAGAGACTCATCTAAAAATAGCAAAATAGGTTATGTGACTTCTCAGTTGCTTTCAAATTATGTGGCAGGATCATATTTGTCCTCCCATGGAGCTTGTCCCCTGTCTGTGACTGGTTGTGGCTGAACGAGGGGACATTTCAGTATTTATTTTCTTTCTGTTGATTTCAACCAGATTGCCCGTGCTCTGCTTAATGTACTGCCTGCTGTAGAAGTGGGGCAAATATTCAGTCACATTAAAAATAAATCCAGAAATAGCAGCTTATAAATTTGGATTTTTCTCCTATTATTATTTATGGGTGAATCCTGTCAGATGCATAAATACAATATCTTTGTAGGCCAATGCTGGGATTTATATCAAAAGGGTTCTAACATATACTTCATGTACTCAGCTGCAACTATTATAAGCTATTTCATGTACAACTAGAGACAAATGATATCTCCCATGTTTGTCTTAACGTAAAATGCAGTTGGGTTGCTTGAATTCGGTTCCAAACCTCCTGCCTGGGGGAGGGGACAGGAGATTTATGCCCCTTTAATATAATCAATTCTGAACATATCTTTAGACAAATAATTTTAAAATCTGTGCATCAAGAAACACCTCTATTAATTTCAGGATACATGATTTTATGCATTTTTCCTGTGCATTAAAAAAGAGATTAAATTTAGAAAAAAAAAAAAAAATAAAAGCTCTTACTCTGTTCAGAAAACAAATTCTAACAAGAACATTTTGAAATAAAATCCCAGAAGGCAACAATCCCTCCAACAATTAAACTGGGAGAAGGTCCCCTGAGGGCAGACCAACAAAATTTAGTAAAAATAATTGCCGTGCTGGGTCCTTGCTCTATTTTAGCTGAGTATAAGCAGACACACAAAAAAATAACCTACTGAGAGCAAGAACATTCCTACATGAAACAGGCTAACAACAGAGCCATGTAACTACCTGGCCACACCACTCGGCTTTTGCTGGCACGCAGCACAGATTTTTATACTTCAGCCAATATAAAATAACAATCAGGCTATTTACAAGGCTCTGCCAAATATTAACCTTATATCCAATTCTCTTCAAACCTTTCAAAGTCTCTAATGTGAACCATACAAGTTCCTCATTACTTGATAATATTCTGTAACTACGATGTTATGGGCTAGTTATATTTTTTAAAAGATGGTGTGTTTATGCAAAGATAATGGTGCGGTGCATTTTATGCTGAGAAACTCAGCAATTAATTAATTTATAATCCCCCTTTATTCTTCGCCCCCCCTCCGCAAAATAGAATAAAATAAAAGATTAATTTGCTGGAGAAAACAGGTTCACATTTGCCCTTAAGACAGAGGACAAAATGACTTTAGCATGTGCGCCGTGGTTGGACCAAGTTGGATGCTCGCATGCTCACAGCCAGGTGAGAGCTCTTGCAGAAGGCAGTTGGGAACGAAGAAAGCGCGGAGCTAAGTCTTAAGAACTGAAGGTTCTCCCCAAAAGCGAGGAGCTCTTAGGGTGGCTAATTGCGAGACAAAGGCATCCTCCCTGACCATGGGCAGCACCGCACGGGAGGGCAGCACCGACAGCCGAGCTGCGGGAGGGAGCAGGATGCACGGCGCGATGCTCCAGCCCCTTCTTTTCTGCGTCGGACACGCTGCCTTACATTTTCCTTTTAATTCCTCTCCTTCCATTTTTTTCTGCCGCGCTGTCCCGGAGCATCTCCGTTATCTGAGGAGCCCGGCGGTGGGCAGGGAGGGGGCAGCGAGGCCGGAGCTGGGCAGGTGCCCGGGGACCCCCGAGCCTCTGACCGGCCCTTCCCGATCCTCGCCGTGAGTCCCCGGGGGCTGTCGCCTCGCAGGATGAGCTTCTGCCCCCCGCAGCCGGGCTCCTCTCTTCTTCCGCAGCATCCGCGAACATCGGCCGGCGAAGGCGCTGCGAGGATCGCCGGGTTTCTTCTCCAAGGGAGCCCTTAAGTCTGTTTCTTTAGACACGTTTTTACCAGCAGTGCTTTTAACAATAGGTTACCAGATCCATCACACAATCTGACTAAAAGCCCGTATTTATTTCCCTAATTTTATAAACATTTAATAGGTCCTTATTAAACACATCAGCCAGCATGATTTAATAACACAATCAGTCTAGAAGTTTAAGAAAATTGAAAACAGGATTTGAATGTAATACAGCCACAATTACCGGAGATTATAGGCAATCATTTCCATATGTCTGCAATGGGGAGCTGCTAATCTCTGTTTGCGTGGAGGTGATTTCCTCTGGAACACTTCCCAGCCTTCAACAGCGCTAGTGCTGAACAAATTAGATTTGAAAGTCCCCAATTTTATGACTAAGGTAATATACTCTGTGTATTTAGAGAAACACTGATTTCCTATTTTAACTGGCTTCCAAATGCTGGACAGAGACCTCTGCTTCATTTAGTTTGGCTCTGCTAGGTATATGTTAAAAGATTTTTTTTTCTTTCTTTAAAGGGTCATCACATGTATTTTTGGGTGTCTCGGAGATATACGGCGAGTTCCCTCCATCCATAAGAGGGAAAGAGTTAGCATCACAATCCAGTGACATCATGGCTGAGGAATGCACGGCAATTAGCCCTGCAGTACTGCAGGCAGCCTATGGCCAGGGGACAAGCAGCTCCCTCCTGCTAAACTTTAGGAGTCCTAACACCTTATTCCCTGACCTACCGCTTATGAGATCCTGAATAGCGTCACTTGTGTTTTGTGGGAATTCATCTGGTAAACTAGGCTTTTTGTGCGTGGCCTTGGCTCGGCTTTGGCAGTTACTGTTGAAAATAGGACTGCTGTTGGGAAAGATTTCCTGTTCGGGGCAGCCAGGAGCTGGGCTGATTTCAATAGGAGCCAGTGACTGGTGGAGATGGGAGAGCTGCAGGGAACTTTACAGCTGCGAACGTGCCAGTCCCATTGGGGAACATCGGGGGGCCTGGCCTGATGGTGTCCAAAGCATTTTTAGAATTTATTTTGTCAAATGATTCACGTTTATGAAATGTTTATGGCAGAGTCATACCAGAGAGCTCAAGAAAGAGAGCAAGACAGGCGAAAGGAAATCTGTGCTAGCCAATAATGAGGGACGAACAAAGGAAGGAGTGCATTCCTTGTGTGTGTGCACACATTTGCGAACAGCATCACTTGTTTCACCTCCCTGTCGCTGGATGGGGGCATTGGTGAGCTCCTTGAATGAACCTCTGAAGAGAGATAGAAGTAGGCTGTGCTGGGGAGGGAAGGAAGGTGCACATGCAGCTGAGTATCTGCTGTTCTTATCTTTCTAGTGCTCACATTTTTGAAGCAAGTCGCGTTCTTGCACTATTACAAAGGGCCTTTCTTATGGAATGTGGCCCTGCGGACCGAGAGTCACCCCCCACAACTTCGCAAAACAGAAGGCTGATGCTCATGTGCTGGACTAGGAAATTATAAAGAAGGTTCCTCCTCTGGACAGACTCATTTGTGGCTAGGGGATCTCCTTTCTCAGCTGAAGAAGGGAAAAGTGGCCCAGAGCAGCCCCAAGTCAGGACTTTAGTTCATGCTTAACTCCATCACTATTTGAGAAAGCACTTAAGGCACATACCTGATTTAAAACACATGTTTATTACACCTTGACTTCAATTCACTTGTGGTGCAGAACAATACATGATGTCTGGACACTGACTTTTCTTAGAATGGCACATGGTCTTTTAGTTGAGCACATGCTTAAGGACTTTCCTGAACCAGAGGATTCCTTAACCCAAAATATATAATTTTATTTTACCACTTTTGGTTGTAGCAAAATTTAGTATACGTAGGCTGAAAATTTGTAAAAAAAAATAGAGAAGGTAACTTTCACAGTATTCTTGCTAAAGAAAAGCAATCAACCAACCCTTCCCCCCCCCAAAAAAAAAGCAACCAACCAACCAAAAAAACACCAACAAACTGAACCAAACCAAACAGAAAAGACAAAAAAAAAAAAACACACAAAAAACAAAAAAAAAAAAAAAAAAAAAAACAAAAAAAAAACAGAACAAACAAACAAAAATCCACCACCACAACAACAAAAAACAGAATAGAAAACAGAGTCTCAGAATAGAAAATACAGTCTAGACATACATTTTGATTAAGAGTTGGCTTCTGACAATTGTAAGCAAACTTATAAGGTGACAGTGCCAGCACTTGTCAACTGCAGTGACACCATGGAAGCCACCAAAGTGAGTTTTGTTACCTGTTGTCCCAATACAACAGTGATGGAAGTTACACATGCTGAAGTATTGGGGTGACATGGTTTTATCCATAAAACCTGACATGGACTGACCTTGGAAATAACAGCTGAAATTCTATATAATGAATTAAACAAACAGTGACAGGATTCAGTAGATAAAGACTTAAGTGTGTCTTTTTAGTTTCCAGATAGCACAGAACAAACCTGGCCATGTAATGAACAACTATACCATAGTACTCATTTGCAAAGCTTGCTTCTAAGATCTGTCTTCAGCATGGTTAGACCAAAAGGAAAAGAACACATTGGTTCTTGTAATAAAATAAATGTACAATCCCTGCACATTACTGCCTTTGTAGTTGCTTTTACCCTAAAAAATCCAGCTCTAATGCACAGTATATTTTTCATCATAAACTTGCTCATGTATGCATTCCAGATGGCGTGAAGAAGGGGTTCAGGAATTCTAGTGGCAACCGCTACTATTACGAAAATAAAGGTAGGGCCCAGTTTTATGATGAACCTTGATCTTAAGGAGTTTATAACTAGGCTGGCTCCAAGTTATACTTGGAATACATGGATATATTTATTACATCAGTGGATTCCTTCACCCACTTAAAAAAAAAAAAATCTGCCTCGTTCTTTTTTTTGAGAGAAGAGGTTGCTTGCAGTTTTAAGATGTTTCATGGCCTTCATTCCATACAGAAAAAGTTGATTAAAAGGAAGTTGGCAAGACAGCAGCCTCCAGTATATTGTAATCACTCTCCATTTGGAAACAAAACATTCTCCCACATTCCAGCCATCTAGGTTAATTAACTTTGCAAAATGTAATGGTGTACAATAGTGCAAACTCATTTGGCTGTGTAGTTTTGATACAAAATACCTTTTGATATGAATAACTTTTTCCTTGGAAAGGTCCATTAATAAGTATTTACATCAATACACAAAAATATGGCAATTAAGGATACTAGAGTGGTCTATTAAGCTCAACTTTTATAGGAAAAGTGTTTTCCTTCTTTCCTTTTTAAGTTCTTGCCAACAAGAAATATGAGCTCAACTCAAATAGGTTTTAAGAAGAGCAAGGCAATAGGCCCCCATTCAGGAAAGGCTTTCAGCACATGCTTATGTTCCGTTGCTTTCACTGGGATTTAAGCACATTCTTAATTTATTTGTGAACAGAGTTGGTTTTTTTTATGGGGAAATCTTTACGGTGGACACTTTTTTATGATAACGTCTGAGGCTACAGCCTTGTAAACCGGAATAAGGGTGGCATGGTGTGAGGCAGGAGACAAACCTGGGAGACAGAAACTGGGATGTGAGGCTGGGCATGCCCAGAAGGAACACAGGGACAGAAGGTCCATCAGGAGAGGAGTCAGGGGTATGGCCAGGAGCGAGGACCACCATGGGCCTGAGTGAGCTACGCTGCAGAGGCACTGCAGGTAGAGGTAAATTCTTGTACTTTTAGTCAAAGTAGTTACCTAGACCATGTATAATCCAGAGGCAACTCACCCCACCTGAAGGCGATTGTGTCTGAGATGCATGTTATGCTATCACAAGTCGCTTCAGGAGATGTTACTCTCTTTTTTTATGGTGAAAGGAGCATGGGTGATGGCTCTGGTGGGGAGAATCCCATCCCAGCTCTCTGACTTCATAGCTCTTCTTCCTGTTTCCATGGAAAAAAAGAATCTGTCAGAAATGATTGTTTACCACTCCAGCAGTAACAAGAGCATTGTAAGGAATGGCATTATTTAGTAAATTATTTTTTGCTACATAATTAAGTGGATTACCTTGAAACCAACATCTATAGAGCTGGTTTCTGTTGAGCTCAACCCATACTGTTGAAGGAAATAGAAGCTGGTCTGTCTGTCTGCAATGCTTCCTTGATTTCCAATTTGTCTTCTAGGCTATGACTTAAAGATTCAAGCACATGTTGGAGTAAGACACAAGCGAGTGAGCTAAACACGAGGCAGAAGCCTTTGCAGTAAATATCCTGGCTTGTGTTATTTTTTTGCTCTTTGAACTCTAAAAGCAGTTATTTGTCATTTATTTGATATCCCTTGACAATAAACATGACGTTTGTGAAGAACTAGTTACTGATAAGCTATCCAATAAGGTCAAAACATGCAAACAAATGACAGCAACAATAATATAGATGTTAACCACTGCATTCTTTTTTTTTTTTTCATAACTTTTTAGATTGTATACTACTGTTTTTTTGTTGGAACCATGTGGTACTATTGCTTCTACAATAATTTGTCTTCATGCACAGAAAACAGAAAGGATTTCAGGCATTTCATTTCCTTGTCAGCTACAGTAAATGCAAAATGATTTACCTTAAAGAGCAAAATATCAGGACTAAATTTTTCAAAGCTTGTTGCTGTTGTTGTCATTCAGAAAACAAACTGTAACCTTATAAGTAGACAAACAAACAAACAAACCCCTTTTATGCATAACTCATAAGCTCATTTCCTTTGATTCCTGCGAGTGATGTCATGGAGCCCAGCTGTTGTGTTTCTGTGATGATTTCCCTTACTCATGTTTCACCCAGCCATTTCAGGCCCTAATGGAATTATTTTGAGTGAAACCTGTTTTTTTCACAGTTTACCTCCCACATCAGCTGATACCAGGAACAATTCTCTGGGCTGAATGGAGGGTAGATACAGGCAATTAAGTAGATTTTAAAGATTGTTTTTCTGTTTTGTTTCTAATCACCCCCTCACCCTTATGCAGATCAGCACACTGTGGGTGTGAGGGCTGTAAAGGTTGCAGATATTAAATTTGATGTCTAGTGTTTATACGCTTGGTATCTGCAGTGGCGTCCAGCAGCCTGGACATGCGCGTTGGTCTCCTAGCTATTGCAGGAGAGAGCGAGGTGCCTCCTGGTGATATTTGATGTGAGGGAGGGAATCTGGATAATTACCTGTGACCAGTTTTATTGGCTATTCTTTGCTCATAAAAAACTGCACACAGGGATGGTACTTGATTCATACCACGCAAGCATCTCTCTGAGCTTCAGTATGGCACCTTTGCATACTCATGAAGAGATTCTTCACTGACCAAATGCTTTCATTTTTAAACAAACAAACCAAACCAACAAACAAAAACCAAACCAACAAACAAAAAAAAAACAGGGTGATGGAGCTATTACCCTTCCATACCACCCCCTAAAGGTGACAGTGCTCCCTGGGTTAGGGTGAAAACAGTTCAGTGCTCTTTTGGTGTGGTTCAAGGCTACTCGTCCACTCTCCTAGAAGACCATCCAGTGCACTCGGGTGCAGCCATCTGATCCCGTGCACAGCAGATAGGCAGCAGATAATAGGATTATCTGCCAGGTGGCAGGATTAGGGACCCACAGAGCTGTTTAGACGTGGTGCTTTCGGTGCCTGAGACATTTACAGAAAAATTAGGCTTCGGTGAAATATGTAAGCGGTGTGCGCTTTCTCTTGGAGTAATTGCATGAGAAACTCTGAGATTAAATGCTGGTGTCATTTCTGTCCCTTGTGACCACCTTGTGCTGATCTAGAGCAAGAATTGTATGGACTTCTGAGTGCTTAAATTTGTAACACTCTTTGTTTCTTCATGGAGCCATTGTAGAAGAAACAATCAATTGTGTATGAGTGCATGTGTGTGTGTAAATGTATGTGGGAAAGTCTCTTGTTTTCATTGCTTTTTTTTTTTTTAAATATTACTGCTGTTTGTTATTTACCTGCTGCTGAGAGTTTTGTTTTGTTTTGTTTTTGTTATTTGTACTTCCATATTGGTTGGAGGAATGGAGAGATGCAGGGGGACCACTGGCACAGGGTGGTGCAGGGATAAGCCAGTGAGTACCGAAAAGCACACATCCCACCTGCAGTGCTTTAGCTGATGGGCCTCAATTAAGGACACACTTACACTGCAGTTCCTGCAAAGTCAGGAAGCAGAGGGGCAGCTCCAGACTGGCTTAGCCCCATCAAAGACCTGATTTGCAGATGCTTCTCTTTCACCCCAAGGCAGCTGAAGTGACTCTGGGGCTGACTTGTGCAGCCCAGTCTGTTTTCATGTCCTCTCCCACCCAGTCCTTACCCCAAGTGCAGACCCTTTCAGCCTTCCTCCCTCCCCATTTAGTGTGGGGCCTCTGCCCTGCTTTGCAGAGAGAGAAAATAAAATAGATTACTATTAGAAAAAGATGGAGCATGAGGAATTCCAGCCTGAGAGGGGAATGTAAGAGAATTAATCTCTCCTGGTGAGGAGGAAATTATTTTTGTTACTAGCAAAGGTTGTTTTTCATTGGAATTTTTCTCCCAAAGCTTTCAGGCATCCATCAAAAACCCAACAGCTTAATTTTTGTAGATACAATGTTTCACTTTTTAGTTGCCAAATAACCTCATATATTTAATTTTCCAGATTTTTTAGATGCTTTCAGGAAGTTGTCAAAAAAGACCCTCCCTGGACAACTTTCCTCTTCCAAGAAAGACGCTAAAAAAAAAAAAAATTGGAACAAAGCTGATTCAAGCAGTTTTGTCCTTCTCAGAAACAATGCTGCAGCAAAGCTCTGACTGCCTTTTATTAAACTCAGTCAGAATCTTTCTGGCCCTTTTCATGTGCCGGGGTGGGGGCCACTGACCTGCCTGCTCCTGCTGCAGCGCAGCCTGGCCCGAGCAGGGACCCCAACTCACCGCCGCTCGGCTGTGCCTCTGCTCTTCTCCCCCTTTCTTTTCTGTTAAATGGAAGTTGACGTAACAGAAGAGAGGAGCCTGCCAGGAGGGTGTCAGAGTCAGCAATGATCACAATCAGACATTGCAATCAGATTGCTCTACCAACTCCTAGGAAGAAATAACCATCTGTTTCAATGGATGCGGGGGAAAAAACAACAACAAAAAAATATGGAGCCATGTCCAAGATTTTGCATTCCAAGCCTTGCTTGGTCCTGCGTGGAAGCATTGAAACAAGGTTTGATACTAGTGAAGTTTGGGACCTTTTGTACCAGTGGTGAACACCCAGTAATCAGCTAACATGCAGTAAAATTGGGTATGGTGCATTCCATTTTCCTTCTGGGACCCGCATTGGCTAGTAACCTGGGGCATCTGTGGAGTAGCCTTAGCCATTTGGCCAATGGCTTTCCACCTTTTTTTTTCCTTTCTGCATACACTGAGAAAAGTCAGTTGCAATAATCACCAGCAGCTCGATCTGCTCGGGTAGGCAGGGGTCCACCACCCGCCCCTCGCTTGCGCGCCGTCCTGCACCCTTGGCTGCCTGGCGGTGCCTGCACATTGGCTTCAGTGTATGATGTCCTCAAAGCACAGTAAATATTCCCGGCCACAGAGTGCTACCATGCATGCTACAGAGGCAAAATTCATTTATTCACTCAGGCAGGTGATGGATAGTCTGTCAATGTTTATACAGTAGACACAAGCCTAATTTTCGGGTATTAGTTGATTAACACTTGAGTCATAGTGTGTGTCCTGTGTCCAGTAATGTGGAACATCAAATGTGTGAAAAAGATTAATAGTGTGCACAGATGTTACTCAGAGGATCAATTTGTCTGGAGTTTGAAGAGGTGGTACCCTGCAGATCAATAGAAAAGGAGAAAATTAGAGTAATGTGTTGAGAGAAATCACAGCTGACTCTCTGCATGGCTGGGTTATCTGCTCCAAAAACTCAGCTTCTTGTAAAGACTTTCAAGGACTGCAACAAAATGCTAAGCACTTTCTCCTATAACTTTTTTTGTTACTTACAGACCTACAGCTTCCCCAAATGGCAAGCCCTTAGCAAGGGACACAAAGCAGCCCTTGTGAGACGTGCCGAGCAGCCCAGGAAAACTTTTCCCTGGTATTTTGTACGAAAAACGCTTCCCTGTATTATAAATAGCAACAGGCAGGAGGGCAATAGGAATAAATGTTGCTCTGTAAATAAGGGAACCAAAGCTGGACGGCAGAAGGGCCCTTTCTGGATAAGCTCAACTTTTCCTAAGTTTTGAAGGAGAAATGTTGCGGCACTGCTTTTCCTGCTGCCTCCAAGCCCTGACGGATGG
Organism: Cygnus olor; assembly: GCF_009769625.2. Taxonomy (NCBI): domain Eukaryota; kingdom Metazoa; phylum Chordata; class Aves; order Anseriformes; family Anatidae; genus Cygnus; species Cygnus olor. The sequence goes on from NC_049182.1 coordinate 8,464,705, forward strand.
GAGCTGCAGAGCACTTTGAGATCTGTAAGTCTGTGGAAAATTTCCCCTGTGGGAGAGGGCCAGATTCCTGTTACCCTGCATATCCGCACCATGCTGGGCAAAGCACTGGAAGAGAGTGCAAGAGCCCTACATCTCCACATTGACCCCCTTGCTCTCTCCTGTTTCTTCCTGGGAATGGGATAGGAAGTTGGAAAGGTTTAGAAAGGAGGGAGAAAGCATTTGGTGTGAGTTTTCCCATGGGTGACGCTGGTCCCATCTCCTGCCTGGCCTTTCAAGGTGCCGAGGCTGCACCTCCACCCCATGGCTTGGCGCTGGCAGCGGGACAGCTGCGGAGCGAGGAGCAGCCTGCTCGCGGCTGACGTGCGCGCTCTGCCAAGGAGCGGCGCAGAGGTTCTGCACGTCTGTTTATCTCTGCTATTCAAAAATGGTTCCTTGCCACTGAGATAGAAAGCAGCTTTGGACAGAAATTTCAGCACATGATGGGAATGTCAGCAGTGTTATGCTCTTTCGTATTTTTTTTTAAAGCCTGGCTTTCTGCAAACTGACATATTTACATGCTTGCTTTATAACATTGGCATGGGATTTATGAAATCTCCTTAAAATTAATGTCTATTTCTAACAAATTTAAATTAAAAATGACCATACCCACATGAGGAATAGGATAGGAAATTTAATTTAAGGGAAAGCTGGGAATGTGTATATTTTTCAATAGACTATTTCTGTTGCAACCTAATAGCATGTGTGACTGAGTGCCTGATCCTTCAAACTTAACCTATGGAGGGTTGTGCTTGCACAAGAAGTTGCTTTGTGAAATTAGCAGGAAAGCTCAGAAAGTAAGAATTACATTTAGTAGCAGATTTTTGCAGAAATCTGGGGCTCGCTCACCCCAAAGAGGAGGAAGGGGGGAGGAAGGCAGGGTGAGGAGAGGGGTCGAGGGACCAGGCAGGTGCTGGGCTGCGGGGAGCGGGAGGAAGAGGCAGGGTTAACAACAGGCTGGGCAGAAATGCTTTTTTCCTTCCCGGCAGCAGGTCCAGGCCAGCTACTCAGTGTAATTAGGAGCCCTTCATATATATTCCTGCTTCCAGAAACAACCATAGCTTCCTTGCTGAGGAATGGAGTAAGCTGCTCTGAACCATCATAAAAATGGTATATGCTCAATTTCTCCGCACAGCCAGTAGCAGCTGAGCTTACATGCCCCAGACCAAAGTCCAGAAGCCACGCTTGGCAATAGGTTTCCTGCACAATATATTTCTATAGACAGCTAGCCCGTTGCTAGTCTGCTGGCAGTTTTGCATTTTTCTTGTAAACTGTTCTTATGTGCTACAACACATCTGGGCATTCTTAATCCTGTGTCTCACTTCATTACCTTTCATAAGAGACTCTGGGTTTACAGCAAAAGAATCAATAGTTTGAAAGTTTTTAAAAGTGCAATATTAAAAATTTAAAAGAAACCAGGAAATCATAGTTTCCATTCAGGGGGGAAAAAAAACAAAAACTTTTTCTTTGGGTAAGGATCGGGGGTCAAAATTAATTATCTTTACACATAGCAGTTTTGGATTTCTTCAGATATTTTACTAAATCTGTGTGTGAGTGCGCTTGTCTTCTGGAATCCACATTAAATATATTAGAAGCATTCAGACACTGCACGGTTTGTTGGCAGGGGTAGTGTGAAGTGGACTCCAGCGCACAATCTGTTGCTGTTTACAGGGCTGGGAAGCGGGCTTGGGGAAGCAGGAGGGCTGAGCAGCAAGTCCCGCGGCCAAGCCCCCGCCTCCCAGTGCAGGAACCCCAGCACGATGTAGCTGATTTCAGCGGAGGATCAATTCCCCGCTGCAGTATTTTTTCCCTGGAGCAGATCTAATTGAAATCAGATCTTTGTGCTGCGTTAGGATTCCTCTGGCAGAGCTGGTCTTGGCATTGTTTTCTTTACCGTTTTTCCTATTACTGTTAGTACCAATCACCAGAACAAGGCAGCACGGAACAGAAGAGAAAAGCAACATGCTGTGAAATTGTTGAAATAATTCAAAGGTTTCCACAGGAAACATCATCTCCAAATGCTTGAACGCAGCCTCCCAGATACAAATATAGTGCAGGAAAAGAGCAGGAGGGGGTGAAAAGGGAGGGGAGAAGGAGATTTAGTGATACTAAGAGGCTAAAGCAATGGTAATGATTTGTAAATTATACAGCCGGTCGCGTTCCGTGTATAACGCGCTTCGCGTAGCACTAGAGAGAGGAGCAGATGTCTCGACAGCGCTAAGCAGCCTCTAGCCTGGCTCTGTGGTCTGCAGCTCACTCGGTGCTTTGTTTTAAGCACTGTCATTAGCCTCTTTCTGTCTTTTTCTTGCAGAGATTAAAGTTTGAAAAATAAAAGTTGATTACGGAACAAAAGTATGTCTGGTTCAAGAAGGAACTACAGCTCGTGCAGAGGGCAGTATCAATAACACCCAAGTATTTATTGATCAATATTGTTCAGTCATTCAAGTGAACATTTTGGTTTTAGCAGATGGCATTCTTTCAGTGTAATCCATTCAAGCTGATAGTATCTGTATCGTTTTACTGTCTGTAACACTAAAATATGTTTTACTTTAATGTTTCAAAATTCAGTTTAAGACAGTTTAATTATTTTAAGAAACAAAGCCAGCATATTTTTTAATCCTGAATAGGTAGGTTCGGTTTCCAAATTAATATTTTGGTTCTTAGTTGTAATGTATTAGATTTACAGAAGTGTACATTTTAGGAACGGTTAAATAATTTTACATTACAACTGTTTTTAATGGAGAAATAACTATTCAGCTAATCAGGATTTCCCAGAAGTAACGCTTACGCTGTTTGGAGAAAATCTGGTTTTGTTAGAAGAAATGGAAAAGCTTTCTGTTTTTGAAACCAGCATTTTGGAGTTTTCTTAGTTCTGTTTGAGCAAGAAAGATAAATTCTACACAGGACCATTTTAATGAAAGTCATTTTTATTTCATTTGGCTGCAATTTTATAATGAGAGGGAGGGGATCTTTCTGCAGCCAGTGCTTCTGATCATCCCGAAGTCCCCTTGCCATCTGTGGGAGTAGCTGACACTTTGGAAATTAGCCGTTCGTATTTAGGTATTTGATGGTAAACAGCCAGGTCTAAAGCATTTGCGGTAGGAAGTTGCCTTACAAGAGCAGAAAATCCCTCTCTCCTATTGTCTTTGGGAGCTCAACAATTTCTGGGAGCTCCCAGCGCCCTGCACACAGGCTCCCTTTGTCTGTAAACAAACTTCAGCTCGGCTCCCCCCCTCCAGCTCTCTAATCCTTTGCATGAAATCATTACCAGCAACTTGCAATGAACATGCCATTCTTCAGCTCACAATTATTGTTGTCAGCTTCACATAACAGTTCATCCCCTTTCTGCTTAATAAGAGGCATTAGATTTCAGGTATTCATGGAAATGGAGAAGAGTTTTGAGGTTTCCAAATACTTTTCTTAATGAATCTTGTGATATTTTTAACAAAGAGGTCAGAAATACATATTTTCTTCTTTTCTAAATGTTAACAAAATACAGAAAAATACAGAAAGAAGGGGTGGGGGGAAGCAAGTTTCCAATGATTTTAGTCTGGTGACTGGATGTCCTTTGTGCATCTGTTCAAGTATTTTGTGGTTTGCATTTACGTCTGTATTTGCCCAATTTACAGCTTAAAAAAAATCAATAGTAATGTTATATTTTCATGAAACCAGCATTTTTTTTCTGAGATCTCATGAGAAAATTAAATTTCATCCAAGCTGGATTTCATCCAAGTTGGATTACAGTTGCAGGCCCTGATCCTGCAAGTGCTTGTGCACATGAATATTCCTGCTTAGTCTTCACCTTGGGCTGGGACTTGGGAGACCTGGAACCAAGTTCTAGGTTTGCTATAGATCCCCTCTTGGCAAAGTCCCTTATTTGGTCTGATTCTCGGTTTCTACTATCTACTTACAAAAAAAAAAAAAAAAAAAAAAAAGTGCTAATACTGCAAATCAAATTAATGGTGATGTTGAATATATTTGTGATATACATTTATGAAATATCATTTTCTGTGGTCATATATGAACTATGAAATCAAAATATATCAAATATTAAAGTAAAACAGGCCTTGATAGCTATGCTAGAGCCCAACTATCCTGAAAACTAACATTACCCTGTGACAGAAAAGCTCCTATTGAGGATTCTTTGCTTTTCTTCTTGTTCTTTGGTATCCTTTTATTTCTGCATCCTCCTGCTCCTGGCATAGGTGGACAATTTAATGTAAGCAAGAGCATGGCTAAACTCTTCCATGCAGGGATACTCTTTTTAATTTCTACTTTTTCAGTGCCAACAAGACGGAGCTGCCATATTACAAACAAATACTAATAATAGGAATAAATTCCATTATAAAGCTTCAGAGAAGCAAATAGTATGTCAAAAAAATATATCATTGGAGCAGATGGACACAAATGCTATTGCACAATGTACAGAACAAAATTGCCCATGTAGTTGAAAGACAATCTTTGCTGTAGGCAGTTCTCTAGGTTACTACATAAGGTAGTACATGAACTAAAACTGGATCCTAAGCCTTGGAGACATTATATGTGACTTAATATATTATTTCATGTCAGCTGATCTACTGTAACTGCCTGTGTATGCCAACTCTCCTTCAACACCTCTCATGCCAGGCTTGGGGAAGTGGTACCACCCTGCAACTGCTGTAAGGGCTAAGAGGTAATATATTGACTGTTGCCATAGCTCAGCTGAGGTATGCCAATTTGTTCTGCCACAGTAATCTGGGCTTGTTTCTGAGCCCCTTGTGATCTGTGAAGGTGTCAAAAGTAGCTTGAGGGAAAATGGGGAGAAGGAGATTTACCCATTTGTTCCTTTGCAGCACAATAAAATAGCATGCCAAGCCATCCTTAAAAAAGTTGTTGGTGGAGAGATTACCTACTGAAAGATGGAAATGTCTTAAGAATGATGTTTTTACCATTCACGATAGCATAGGTCATAGCACGTATGGAGCAAGTGAGAAGGGGTCCCACTGCAATAGACCTCATGCAGGCAGAACAGTAAAAATCCAAGTCCCTGAAGAGCTCACAGTCAGCAATGATTAACCAGCCCAAGGGCCTGGGAAGTAGGAATGAAATACACTGCTTAACCCTTCCCTGGTCTGGAAGCCAGTGTAGTGTTTGGCATGCAGCAACTTTCTTTTGAATGTTCAATAAGGTTACCATGTTCCTTTGCAGTTTGCAGTGTTCTTTGTGGGTGTTCTGTGACGTGGCAAACCCTGGACACTTTGCCCCAAGGTGGAACCAAAGTTTATCTGATCAAGCCCAAGCTCTAGGAAGTGAATATAGCAAATAAATAATTAAATGCAAAACAGAGACAATGAAATTAATTTCTCTGTTTTCACCAAACATTTTACAGTGTTGCTATCCTTATGAAAATGAACTCTGCAAAGTAATGCAGTTTATCAGATATTGGACATTATGTATACCAAAGTACATGCCTACATACTTCACTGTAACAACACATATATATAATGACAATTTCTATATAAACCCTATGCATCCGACACATCTTTTTCATTGCTTTACATTGCTATTCCTCCTCACCAAACATCAATGACTGCAGGAGACAGACCTCCCTTCCAATCAATGTATGCACATCCCCTCCTTGAAAGAAGACCATTATCCTATGGTGTTTAGGTGAAAAAGCACCCGATAGGATCTTAGAGTGGTTGTGGCAAAAAAAAGATCCACTGTGATTTATGCGAGGTGCATTGGGAACTGTCTGATGTGAAGTCAGCAGCTGAAGGGCAATGAATAATTCAGCATTAGGATCCGTCACATCATCTCTCTTCCCATGTTATTGCTGTTTTTACGTAATTGCAAAGTGAAAAATAAATTGATGTCATAAAGAAAACTGCATCATTTGTCTGGAAATACACATAAGAGTTATAGGTACATTTCTGCTGCTTTGTGAGCCCTGTTTGATCTTACTGTGTGCAAAATTAAAAATGTGTCTTTATTAACAACTTCTCTAGGGTTAGATGAGTGATCCATGCAGCATGTCATCTTTTACGCTGGTGTTAGCAATCTGCATTGATAGAGCATGATGTCTCTGAATTGCTTCCTTAGACCACTCCAGTGCCATTGCCCTTGCTCTGTGCTTCTCTAGCAAAGCTTTAATGTAGACCTGGAACTGAGGCGTCTGTCTGTATCACAAGGGAAATTTTGTTTGTTGAACTGTGGACAAAAATAAAGCCAGGTGGCAGAGTTCACCTGCCTCAGGGGAGATTCGGTAAAAGAAGTTGTGTGTAAAGTTGCATTTTTTTAAATCTGTGAATCAAAAAATAAAATAAAAAAATAACCCAACAAAAAGATGGGGTTTTGGTAAGTGGGCATTCATGTACTGCACACGGAGCTCAGTGGTTGGATAGAAATATACATATAGAGATATACACATCTTGTTCTTTCATTGTGTTCTTCTTGCTCAAAGGAAATGGCAAGCAGAGGAACCATTTCAAGGGATGGTTTCCTTGTCTGTGGATTGTTCTTATGTCTGCTGCTGGCTTCCCGCACAAGGTTTAGATAGCATGAGAACCTGAATTGCCCTAAAGTTCTTGCATTTGGAGCTGGAGGTTTGAGTTTTACCTCTAACAGAGAAAGGTCTGAAAAGCAAAGTTCAGATCAGAACCAAATAGATCTCAACATGGGCTGGGAAAAGATCTGACTTATTTATTCTTTTTTTTTTTTTTTTTTCATCTCCAGTGGTGGAGAGTGCATTATTCATCATTGCATTTAAGTATGACTTTTGCTCTATGCCTTTCTTACTGTTATTATTTCATGACTGGAGGAAAAAAATGACTTTGGTGTATTTCAGCCTTTTAATCTGAATTGTTCCAAAACATGTCATAACCAGCTCCAGCCTCTGACTCTCCTCTCTACTTATAAATACAGTCCCTCCTCTGTTCTTGACTTTGTCCTTGCCTCACTAACACAAGGCTGATGTGAGCAAATGCTATTTCTTAGGAAAGTTCTGACTCAACAATGTAAGCTTTTCAAAGGAGAATGAATGCAATCTGTGAACTGAATTGGCAATGCAGACAGATTAGAAGAAATACTATGCAATACCCAGATCATGCCATTTTAATATCTAAAGATGATTGCTTTTAGGAAGGAGACAATAGGTTTAGCATAGAGGTGACAAAACATATTCTTTTTGCCTTTCCTCTTGGTAAACAAACTTCTTTCAGAAATGAAATGAAGCTGTATTATGCAACAGTGATGGAAAGGGAAAGACATGGCATGGGGGCTGTCCTCCAGCTGATAAGATAATAGGTATTTACCAACGGGAAACAGCGGGCTGCTGAGACCTCCTGATACCTTTCGTATTGCAGGGCTTCACATTCTTTAAGTTAGGTTGTCAAAACTGAAGGGCTCTGTGGTGTTTTGTTTTTTGTTTTCCCCTTCATATTACTTGCTTTTCTCAAAGTTCAGGTCAGCTGGAAAAGTCTTCAGTTTTAGGACAAAGGTCCTTCAGAAGTCAGGTTCTAAAGAGACTTGATTAATACTCACAGGTTTATTATTTCTATAAAATGATTCAGATCTTTGGGTATGCCTTATAGGTTTTCAGCACATGCAATTTCAATCCTTTCTCAAGCACAGTGATAGTGTGAAACATCCTGCACTTGCTTTAAAAAAAAAAAAAAAAAAAAGAAAAAAAGAAACCTAGAAACCTAAACTATTACAGTCACTTAAGTAAAGAACTAGATTTCTTTTAAGAAATTAAAGTTGCCAAGCTCTCAGTGAGATGGTGAGGTTTGGTGGCACTGCAGCAATTATGGACACAGCAATTTCTTACTGGAGTTAAAATAGGACAGAAAAAGAAAAAGAAGAATATTACAAGTTTCTTTTTGTCTTATAGCTATCTATTTTCTTTTTCTTACAATAATTTTTTTTTTTTTCCTGCTGAGACTATTAGTTTAATGCTGCAGCTGTGGCCTTCCCTACCAGGTCATCTTCTTCTTGCTGGCCCCTAGCCCAGCTTCTCCCAGTTCATTCAGTGCTCTCATGTCTCTCTGGTTTTCTTTCTCTCTATGACCTTTCCAGACAACATTAGTAGGTGAGCATCTTCTGGGTCCTGCTCCGTCATCCCCTTCCTCTGCTTGCAAAGACAGCTCTGTCCCATCTTTCCTGGTCATCTACTTCCCAGCATGGAGGGATTAGCCAAGGCATCTCCCACTAAAGGATGAAAGGTAAGGGACCATCTTGATTTTCACTGGTCTAAATAACCCTGCACCAAAACAATTTTATTTCTGAACTTTCCCAAAGACACAACAAAATGGAGGTCCAACATAGTGCTTACTACAGTGCTAAGTAACAGGAATTACTTTCCTAGCACAAGCAAAATATTATTTTCGTCCACAATTCCTGGAAACTTACTGGTAATCGAAGCAAAAATTTCCCCATATGAACAGCCACAAAATATTTTTGCAAGGAAATAGAAAAGTGACACAGCTAACAAGTAAGAAAAGTTTGTAGTTAGCCTCCAAAGACAGCTTTTTTGTTTGTTTGTTAATGCAATGCTAAAAATAATAATAATAATAATGATAATAAAGCAACCCTGAAAGTGTCCCTTATAATCTCTGAAAAAAAAACAACAAAACAAAACACTGCTTTACGATCTTGAAAATAAAATCTCAATCAAATAACAACCTCCTCCTGATCACCCCCATACTAACAGTCTTGAATATTTCAGGGACTGTAAATAATGAGGACTCAGTTATCTTCATGGAGACAATGATGTTGTTCTTGAAAACACTTAACTGGGGTCTTGGTTTTAAAGAGAAATATTCCTCAGTGCATTATTGTTGTGAATTGTAAGTGCTGAGTTTCCTAGTGTTTCCAAGTGCATGCTTCACATTAAAATGTAGGGTTTTCTTCTAATTTCTTATCCATTAATGGATAAATTCTACTGGGGTTTTGAATGCAAAGACATCAGAAAAACACATTGATAATTTATTGTAGTTTTTAAGCAAAGTTTTCCTGAAGTCCCTTGCATGTATTGTCTTGTACTTTGTCATACAAAAAGTAAACCAGAAGTGTCACCTGAATTCTATTTCATTACATGTACCTTTAACACCGAGGAACTGTATAATTTGATATAGGATGTAGGTGAGAAGAGTCTAATCCAAACCAGTAGGTGATATCAGATTCCTTTTTCTGATGCTTAATGTCTAGCAGTTCCATGAAAAGTTACGTAGACGCTTTCCTGATGTGGATAATAAGGTCAGCTCAAGTGCGTGTTACCTGGACAGTGCTCTTCTGGATCTGTTTGGGATAGTGGAAAAAAAAATTTACTTCTATCTGTTACTGGAATTGTTTTGCACAAATGTTATTGGGGCAGCGGAGGTGAGGGGAATCAACAGTTCAGCAGTTGTGCTCTCATGAGATTAATTTGGAGAACAATCATATGTTTCCTATAAAACCTGTTATAGCTGTTGGGGAGGAGACTAGGGAAGGGGTCTTGTTTGTTTTTATGCCTGGTTTAGTTTCAGAGAAACTCTTTCCATTTGGACAAATAACTGCAGAACAGTATTACTGAAACCTGAACACTAGTGAGCTTACCTGGCCTACTCTTTCCAGCTCGGTGCAAGTCCCAGGGATAAATAAATGCAATTACTGAAGTTTGGTGTGCCAAGAAAAATCTACCAGGACTGACCATCACTGAATCAGAGCTTTGGGAACATAGCCTTTCTTCTCTGAATGTGTCTGACCGAAGCAGAAACAAGAGGAGGCTGGAGCGGAGGCTTTAAGCTGTGACTTTATTGCTTCTGTTGCTGTTAACATATAGTATTACCACAAATTGCGCAGCCCAGGCTGCTAGCTTTGAGGCTCCACTCTCAGCCTCTGTGTACAGCATTTTCATTGATCCTTATCTAGACAAGCAACTTGTTCTGCTGCTAGGATTATAATCTTCTTTAAGAGAGTGATCATCACAAGTCATGTTCTTTCCTCCAGCGCAAAAATACACACTAATTAAAAATGTTTCTAGCTGGCAGCTGGCACTGGTGTATGAGACTAAGAGAAGTTCACTTCTATGGAGAGGAAGAGGAATCCCAGTAATAGAAGAGTTTATTGTCAATCATTTAAGGTCAACGTGAATGCTGCAAGATTTGGGTCTTTTTCTTCGTCTTGCTAATAAGAACCATTTAGAATATGACGTTTTAAAGCAAATTCTATTCCCAGAAAGCACAAAACAAATGAAACTGGAGTGTTCAGTTCAAGCCTGTAATGTGGCATACAAATTAGCATATAAAAATTAATTAGTATAAGGATGAGTAACATACTGTGGGCCAAATTCTTTGGTGACTTCAATGGGAGAAGTGCCTGTATACCTGAGGGTAGCATTCGGATGGCCCTTTGATCTTAATTTCTGGAGCTCTAGTGCCAAACTTTATTAACGATTAATTCTCAGAGCCCATTTTTAGATCACGGACAACCATTCCCAGTGGCTGATGGATCCAGCCTGTGGCTGGAGGGATGTTGACTCTACAGACCTTGCAGAAAGCAGCTTCACAAGGGCTGGGGACCTTGGCAGTGCTAAAATGTAGCTTCAGACCCAGTAACCCTGCTTCTTCCAGCAAATTCACAGCTGATTTTTGTTCTCTTGTGACAGCCAAATGGTGCCACTCTTATGAACAGTTAGATGAAAAGGTAAGTCTGTAAACACTTGTCCTGTCATGTCAGTCATTAGTGGACATTTATAATTAAAGAAAAAAATACCACACTGCATACAGGCATCTCTGATACGGCCCTTCAATGAGGATTTGCTCATTGATTTTTACTCTCTGTTTTTACCTCGTTTACGTTTTTACACTGATCTGACTTTATTTCTCTCCTCCAGTCCCTGTGTCTCACACCCATCCCTACCCCTGGGGCTGCCGACCCACAGCTGGGACAAATGCAGAGTCAGCAGCTTGTGTGCCAGTGCCCTCGTGGGGACAGAAGGCTGGTGCATGGGAGAGTAACAACAATAAGTTTTTAACTGGCTTGCCTTTCAGACTAATTCCCAGTTGGTTTTGCAGGATTTAAATCTCTGATATCAGGCAGTTGCCTCCCCTCCTCCCTCAAATGCTTCAATAAGCACACACACACACACACACCCAACCCCCAAATGATAAATTTGGGTATTTATGTAGAGGTAAAGATATTTCACCATATCATTGGTGTAGTATCAAATATAGCGTGGCAATATTTGATGAACGTGCTGTCATCTGTCTTCCGGGTAGTACTGTTATTCCTGTTTTACAGATGAGAGGCCAGGGAGGGACACAAAGCTCTCACAGAAATCAAGGGTCAGGTGCCGAAATATTTTTCTGGCTTTCTGTGTATATAATTTGACCATGGTGATGTGGGAAAAGGGGGACTGCTTCCAGGCTGGGAAGCTCCTGCAGAAAGTGTCCTGGTGTCTGCTCTCTTGTGCTGGGCGCTCTGTCCCCAGAAAAGCTATTTCATGATCTCAGAGTTTTGTCCCCAGACAGCTCTGCTACAGGTGTGGGGCAAACTTTCTTCTACAACAGGTAGAAATAGATCCATTGCGTTTTGTGTGCCCAGCATGGTGAAGTCAGATGGGTGGGATAAGTGAAAATAAGCATCTTTGGAAATATCTGACTTGGTAGGGGCATCATTCTTGCCTGTGAATGAACATTTCACTTGTGTAAGAGAATATTTTTGTCCGTACAATTTTCTGGAATATGTCTTTTATGTAATAAAGGGAGACTTATTTGCTCATCTTTGATTAATGTAATTTGAGCTTGTGACTCTTCCTTCTCCAAATGGTGTCAGAATAGCTGCAGTGGGTATGGAAGGTCGGAGAGGTTTGGGTGATGCTCTCAGAGTCCCAGCAGAGATGTGGTTCTGTGGTTCAAGGGCTGTCCTCTTCTTGTTTGGCAGATAGAGTATTGGATGCTGATCGCACATCCTAGGAGAGTGATCCTGTTCTTCCTTTGCATATCTCCTCAGCTGCTGAGCAGCTGAAGAGCTGACAGAATTAAATTACATTGCTGCTGCTGCTATTAACAAAGAGTAAAGAGAAACTGTTACATCTGGCTCCACTTCTTTGCCAGAGTCTTCATTTAATTGTTTTCTAATTTGAAGAAAACCACAAATGACAAGATGAAACTGCTAGAAATGTAAATACAAGAGTCAAATTGCTCTTGTCAGATTTCTAGTTCACAAACCACGGTAATGTGATTCTGCATATCTGACCAATAAATAAGGGTTGCAGCAAGTGGATGCTGTTGATTTCTCTCTCTGCATTCGCAGTCCCCCCACTCACAGTCAAAAAAAGGTTTCATTTGAAAGAACATCGAAGATGCTGACTTTGAGGATCCAGCCTGACAGCTGCAGACTTCCTCAGTGTATGCTCCAGGACAGCATTCTTCCTCGGCAGTAAGTGGGGAATCCAGATTGAGCTGGCTGGAAAAGGTTTCATTATTTATACTCTGCTACTTTTACAATGATTTTTTTTTTCACCCTCAGTTTTAGTGAGGTAATGGTGAAATATATTTGAAGAATACAGAAAGTTTCACAGACTGTGGTATGAAGGTTCATCCAATTTCTAAAATGCATGATCAAAAGGCAGTAAAGTAAATCAAAAAGCTCTTGCCTGAAAAGTACAATCAAAGTAGTACCACTGAAGAAAGATTTTTCTTTAGCAATTTTGTAAAAAGATTGATCTTCAGACACAAAAATTAGAGCAAAGTATTCCTGAACAGGTAGTTGATGAAGAAATAAGGTTTATCCTTTGGAAAGTCCCTGTGAACAACAAAGTAGGTTAATTTACAAGCAGCTTGTTAGCGAAAAATGCAAAGAGGATCTGCAAGCTAATGCTTTCTTTTAAATTAATGTCTGACACTTAGAAAGTTACAGGCGTGATCCTGAGCTCCACTGGGCACATTTTCACAGTCAAACAATGAAATCAATCCCTACCACGGGATTCCCTGGCTAAACGAACTTCCCAGGTAACGTAAGGCCCCTTTATTCCTTTACAAACATGTCTCAACCGATCGGTGCTGACAGTGTCTGGCAGATAGCTGGCCCTTTTGTGAAACGTCCCCATTGCAGCTTTGAATGACACAGTTGGCCAAGCTGCTGAAACTCATATATTTCCTTTGAAGCTGCCTCATTGTGGAGGCTAACAACCTTGCTAGATTGATCCCTATCTACCGCTCGGGTCAGCTGGCAGGTCGGTTTGAAGGACAGCTTGTTGGGGCTGCAATGTCATGTGTGGGGTGTTATCAAAATGCTGCGTTTCCAATCTGTTTGAGCTCAGTTTGTTTGCTGTGGAGTTGTTGCAGCAAAGCTAAACATTGCTCGTGACGTGACTTAAACACAGAGCTGCAAGGAAGGAGCAGAGCCCTGGGGGGGGCTGAGAGGAGAGCAGCCAACAAGCACCAGTAGAAAGTGCAGCTGTCATGGAAGAGAGAGAAGTTAAAAAGGGAAGGGGAAAAAAAGCCTTGACTGTCCCTCAGGGGCAAGGGCTGCTGTCGTTCCAAATGCCGACAGCTTTCCAAACCTAAACCAAAGCTATAAAATATGAAATATAATGAACAAAAGTTGGCACCCACCCATGTGTAGCTGTCAACCTAATAAAAACAAAACTATCTGGCAGCTGGCACTTAGGTGCTCGGAGATGCCAGCTCCAGACTCCTGCAGAACAGGCCTTGCCTTTGCCTTCTACTTCTGAGTGTTTGCTAGATTTTAAAATGTGCACCAGCTCAGCTCCCACACAGGGCATGAGGAAAAAGAGGCACTTCCATACCTAAGCAGCCACTGAATCTCCAAATGAGCATCTCCAGACTGTATCCCCTCACTCTTACCTGCTTAAGAGGACAAGAAGGTGGTTGAGACTGGATGTTACCATATTTTGGTTCCACTTTCCCTATTTTTTACTGGTTAAGCACCAATCCAAGCTGTCAAGCTAGCCATGGTGAGTGCATCTGACTTGCTTTTGATGTGGGCCACTAGCAGATCTGATGACACAAAGCTGCCAAGGGCAAAACCTCAAATCCAGGACTCTTATCAGTTTCCTAAAGCAAATCTTAAAATAAATAAATAAGATTAATTGCTAGATGGTCTATTAAAATATTCAGAAGTGGGATTCATGGGGGAAAGGAAGTGACGAGCCTTTCCTTATACCAGTGTTGGGGTAAGTGTAGGTTCTTTCTACATTAAGAATTAATTCTGGATACTGAGATAGGTCAGTAGCTCAAAGCAGATAATGATGATGCCTCTACATCTCCATTGCATTACAGTCAACATTTTACCCTGGATTAAATTTAGGCTGGGTTGGGTATCCTCACTGCACATATGGTTTAAAGAAGTTTGAAGGACCAGGCATCAATTTGGACTTTATGGTCCACAAGAAGTAGCCACATTTGGCACGTACCTGGACTGAAGCTTCTCATACAGTTTCCTCCAAAAGGGATCTCACACGTGGATGAACCACTTTGTGTTTGTTTTTTGTTTGTTTGTTTGTTTGTTTTGTTTTTGTTTTAAAAAGCAATGTATGATAGATGGGTATGAGCAAAAAATTCACTTCAGAGCACCACTGTTCCACCAAACTGAAATACGAGCATAGACACAACCAGGGTGTTGCACAATCCTTTAAGCAAAGAACATGTTGGAATCTGTCATTTGGCAACTTAGCACATTGTGATGCTCTGCTTTTTTAGCCTGTGCTCACCGGGGAGGCTGGCTCCCCAGCTACGGCTGAGAAGCAGAGTCTTTTCCAAGTCTACTCTAGCAGAGTGAGGTACTGCGTGTGGGAGGAATCGTGGCAAAACCAGCCCTTTGATTCCTAGGTAATCCTAAAATGTTATACCCACTTTGTGCCCCCACACTCCAAGAATAAATAGCTACCTGCAATCATATTGCAGGCATATTGTTTTACATTTTCTTTGAAAACTCCTCCTCATTACAGAAGAATCTACCTGGAATGCATCTCACTCTCAGACAACTTGCTCGTTGGAATCTCCTGTGATTCTCCCCTCTGCAGGTTAGAAAGTATTTGTTCATTTTTATGAAGGGCAGCCTCTCGATATTTTGTGCAAACAGGCCATCCCTCAGGCACCTGACACTCATGGCAAACAGACAAGTCTTTCGGTAAATGACAATGCCCCTGAAGAGTGGAGAAAGCAGCTGGTTACAAACATTCAAGGGCAAACAGCGAAGCTTTCCATCGCAGGGACAACACGTTCATGCCTGGTTGCAACTTCCTCTGCTTCTCTGCCAGCAGGCTCAACCATGCTTTAAGGGCCTGGGAGTTGCTCCTCTTTGTAACAAAATAGGTTACTTAGGTGCTGGGAATTTGTCAACCATCCCCTCCCAGCTTTCAGTGGCGTTGAACCATTCTATAGCAGTTGTCTCAACGGTTTTAATAGTGTGTGCTCCAGTTGTATGGATCGTCACAAATAAACAAATAAATAAATAAAAAGATTCTCCATTGAGAGAAAGTAAGAGGATTTCCTATCATCTTTTTGAACTATAATATTTGCATTGAATATGATGGTTGGACTTAATAATCTTCCTGGTCTTTTCCAACCTAAATGATTCTGTGATTTTAATATTTTAAAGGCATCCCAAACAAAGGAATTCTGAAAACAGACGCTTACAAATGTAGCACTTTTCTGTCAAATCTGAAGTAAATGTGGCATCAAAACAATGGTAATGAACAATTGGTCCCCTCTCCAACACACACCCACCATTAGATGTGTGTCCGTGTACAAACATACATATATAAATACATACAGTTAATCCTATATAGCTGTTTAGGAGCATTTGCGTGGGCTCAGAGCTTTTTATGGCTGAAAAGAAATTTTCATTAAGCATAACCTATGTGAAGATGTAATCTGTCATAGCCAGCCTAGTAATGGTTAGTTGCAGTACACCTAAATAGGTGTGCTATGTATTGTTTATCTGCCTCTTATATGTAATTAGGGTTGCAGTAGAAAGATTTGCTTCCAATTAACTATGCCTGTGGGTCTGTCTAATGTCTGGTGAGATCCCTGGTTTATGTCACTCATTGCGATCGGGAGTCTATTGGAGTCTGCTCTTGTATTTCCATGTGCTCTTGTGTCAAGAAAATAAAGGAGCAAAAATGGAAGTGTGCTTGTATAGCAAACCTGAAAATTCAAGTGAAACTATAAAGCCGTCTAGTCTAGGCTTAAAGCATAGATCCTTAAAACTGGCATTTTAAACACCAGACATGTAAATCCTTTTTTCTGACACCAGAGACAACCTTTATTTTTCACATAAGGTAGGCTGCAAACCCCAGTGAAGGGAATTTCAGCATGGAAATCAGATATGAAATATGGGCAGTGAGGGTAACCCACTGCTAGAACCTATTCCTGTGGGATGTGGGAGATATTGGTCTCATTTTAGCCCTTTAAAAGTTTGTGTTCATAGTAAGCTACGTGTCCCTTACCCTACAGAAGCAAGCAGTGAGAGAAGCACCTTCAGAGTCAATCCAGCCAATCTGTCTTGAGATCTGCTGGAATCTGTGCAGAGGTACCTGCTTTCCTCCACGTGCTGCTGAAGGAGACTTAGTGGCTAATTTAGGTAGCTGAGTTCTAGATAGTTGAACTTTAAGTTACGTTTAGTTAGTCCTGCCCATAGAGGCTATCCTGGTCATGTTTGCTGAACCACTAGCTTCCTGGTTTAAGTGCCTGGATTGCTGACTGCATATGTGGGATGTGTAATACGGCAAGTCAGGTTGGATAACATGTCAGGTAATCACTATGGTCCCTTCCGCCCTTAATAATTTCAGATTTGAAGATAGGGCCTGAACTGTCGTAAGCAGTTTGCATGTTCCTTTGAAACAGCTGAAATTGAGAGAGAAGTATGATCCAGAGAGGTGCTGTCTGAAGCTGCAGATGCTTTTCCAGATAGGAGATCTGTATATGGGGAGAGCTCAAAAAATGGACCATTCAGGATGGTCTCTCTGGGACAGCACGGGGGTTGTTTTGGCTGCAGAAAGAATCTCCTTTGGAGAAGATATTCCTTTACCACTCTTGAGAAGGGGAGACAGAGCAATGTCACTAGAACAATGCTTTAGAAAGACCTTCTAGGGAGGTTTCTCTTTAGTCCCATTTGAAATGCTAGAAGACCAATTTTTTATTTATTTTTTGCTTTTGTTTTAATGATACATTCTTGCAAGGACTCAATCTGTCATCGGAGGGTGTATGAAATTCCCTTTGACAATTATGGGGGTTCCACCCATAGATCAAAAAAAAAAAAAAAATTGGGGGGAGGAAAGAAAAGAGAAGGAAAGAAAGAATAGCTCCTTGTCCATCAGCAGTCCAAGCCCAGCAATTGCACTGTGCCAAAGGCTTCACAGCATGTAAGTTTTTGTGATCATTCCCATCAGAAAACAAAATTATTAGCTAGAAACAACTCAAAAGATTTTGTATGACTAGCGCTTGCATGCACCCAAATTAGTAGCAGGTGTTCTAGCCTATTGTATGTTAGTTTTGTGGTGGAAAAGAAGCGCTGCCAGATCAGACATAGAAGGGGTTCATGTCTCCTTTTCCCCCAACCCATCCTTTAGCTTCTAGTCCACACAGATCTCTGGCTTGGCTCTCCTGGATGCTTTCTTGTCATCAACACCATCAGTAATGGTTTCCTCGCTTCGGGTATGAGTTGGGTTGTGCTCTGTGCCAGAACGCTTTGGAAGGAAATCATTCCGAGTCAGCCTAATGCCATAACAAGCTCTGCAACAGCTGCAGCAGTGATATGCTGGCAAGCTGTGTTGACCTTTTAAAATGAATAAAGAATGACTATTTCCACAGTACATATAACTCTTGTCCCAGCCCCTATCTGTGTGCCCAGACAGTGCAGGCATGCTGCTGAATTTGCAAGGAAACATTTTTTTTTTCCTTTTTTTTAATGTCAAATTTTATCAAAGCCTGTAAAATCATTTTGCACAGATTAATCCTCCGAAGTTTAAAGTCAGAATATCCCCCTCTAGGAGATGGTATACGGGCTCTGAGAGGTTAAAGAATTTGGTAATGATCATACAGTGCACTTGCAGCAGGCACGAGAATATAAACTGGGAAATCCAGGTCTCAGTTCCCTGTTAATCCAAACTCCTTCCTTTAAAGAAATGTGTACCTGAAGAAACTGGTTGTGTATACAGTGATCCTTCCCAGCAGTTTAGAGGTTTTCCAAGACAATGCATCAAAAACACAGATCTGTGTTTACCACAGCTGGTAATCTGCCACCATACCTTGCAGAAGAAAGTCTGTACTGAAAAACTCCAATTAAAAACAGTTTTATAAGTAATTTAGGGACTCATCCTAGACAGGAGGTTATGAAGAGACTGTGTGGTGTTCCCAAGCTCCTGGTTACTTGTCAGCTCACCTGGAAAGGTTTCCAAGGACCTCAGCCCTACAGCAAACCACCAGGGAGACTGTCCGGGTGGTCAGGTCCCTGGGTACCCATTGCCTTGCAGGAGCCCTTTGGGATGGAATGCAGTATGTCCTTTCATGTTTACAATTTTGAAATTTTGGGCTCTTCATTTCAGCATAATACAAAACCCAAATATCGAGCTAGTTTTTTCATCAATGAGCGCTTATTGATGAGAGCAACCTGGGAGCCTTGCTTTCTATACCACCAGTGATGGTTCAGAAATTTGGAAACCTGGCTGATGCTTTCTGCTCAGTCAGAATCTTACTGTACAACCCAAAGGAAAGCACTATTTATCCACCTCAGTGACTTCTTTACCTCACTGAATCATGGCCATGTAGTAGTAAGGCATTCAAATTCTAGAACTGTGTAGGGTTGTACAAATGGCCTAGGTATTTTTTTGAAATATACCTGTTTTATTGATGTAGTAGGAAAAATCCATCTGTTGATCCAAAGCATAAGATACACCATGGTTATGGGGAATAAATACATTTCCATCAGCGTACTTTCATATTACAACTACATTCAAAAAAATGTTGATGAAATTGCTACAACTGAATTGTTGGAAATGTGGATTCATTGAAACTGCTATTTTTTGCTGTAAAGAAGGTGACTTTAACTGTTAACTATATTTTTTTACACATTTGAAATTAACAAAGTGCCTTCTTCCAATATTTTCCAAATGAAAAAAATAAATCATTTCTGACTTTTTTTTTGTTTCAAAAGGTCACTCAATGACTCTAAAAAAGTAATAATTAAATTAAATATTTTAGAACAATTTGAGACAAAATGTTTCACTTGGACTTAACTTTTATCCCACTCACAGCAATTGTCATGTTAGACTTTCACAGCAATTGTCATGTTAGACTTTCATCTCAATTCAGGATACTTCTTTTTTTTCTAAAACTCTGATTATCTTCATGGATGAAAAAAAAAATTCTTGCCCAATATTAATGTCCTCTTAACAGAACAAAAGCTATTTTTCATGAAGATGCACTAAAATCAAGGCTGTTGTCAATGAATCATGAAAGTGGGACTGCTTATTGAGGTTTCCACAATTCTCTAGGAAATCTTATTTTTTCTACCTCACTCTGTACAGGCAAACAATGTACGCTGGAGACACTGTGGTCCATATGGAGAGGAATGTTGAACCCAAGCCAGATGTTTGTAAACCTTAACTTTGAAATGTGGCACAATACCACAAGCTGTCAAGTTGTGTAAAAGCTTAAGCAAAGACAAAAACAGAACGTAATATTTACCAGATGAGATTTCTCTGTAATCTTGTTGGAATTTTGGGAGTATCCAACTTTCATGGATTTCGAAATGAGCCCTGTATCATTTTTTCCCCCCTCTCTCTTATGAAGGATAGAGAAAAAAAAAAAAAAAACAACAAAAAACATGGTGATAAAAGGGAAACATATTACATGGGCAAACAATGGATATGAGAGGGCCCTGGGCAATTTCAGATGGGTATATATTTCCTTGAAGACTGGATCCCATGGAAGATGCACATTTTTGGCATCATATTTAAAGAATTTTCCTGAAAAAAGTCTATTTCTGGAACAATTTACTAAATTGGTAGTAAGTAGGACAATACCATAGTATTAACAACATTTTTCATAATGCCTGAATTATTGCAGTAACATATGTTAAAACAGTTCAGGGCTATCCAACATATTTTACATCTTCTGCCAAAAATAATTTAATTCATCCATATAAAGAGATGAGTAAAATATTTCACTACTTGAATTAAAGACATACGACTCAATCCAGAAATAAAATACTAACTCAAGGAGTCTAAGGTGATATTTTTTGCTCTCTGCTGAGAAACTTCTCATCCTTGTTGGTTTCCTGGTTTTAATATTTGCCAGGCCCTGGTATTTCCAAGGTGTTGTTCTCTATGGCACCAGACTGGTATCTGCTTGGACACCCATTGTGGCACAACATCTAACTCCACTAATTAAAAGCTAAGACCCTGTCTGTAAATGAGATCCCAGAGCTTTTTGCACTGCTCACCTGACCCCAGAGGAGCTGGGTTCTGGTTGAAAAGGAGCTGCTGAGACCTCACCTAGAGCAGTGGGTTCTGAGGACAGCATTACCCACTTCACAGGGGGATTATTACCTCTCAGCCTCAAATTAATAGTGTCTGTTGGGGGGAGCAACTGGTTTCTGCCATGTCTCAGCTGGCAGAAGACCAGCAAGGGACTCTGTCCAGCTGGCATGATTTATTGCAGCCACTGGGCTGCTCAGTATCACCCTGGATGGGACTGGCATGGATTGTGCTGTAGAATCTGGGATTTCTCCACTGTTTTGACACACCTCCATGGTACTTACATTTGCTGTAAGAGAGGTGCATAGCATATATGTGGTGGTGGTGAAGAAAACATTTGTTGAATGAGTGATTGAATTGGTGCCAGTAGTTCTGTCTTTTCCAAAACAGCCTCAAGATCCAAAAATAGCAAATGCACAAATCTGCAAAGAATGATGGGCTATTTTGAGGGTAATGTTGGAGCTGGTTTCCAGCGTCAAGGAAATGAGAGCAGTGCATGCTGTTGAATATCTGCTAAAACATAACTGGGAACAGTGATTTGTATCACTTTACACTCACCAGAGTCATAGAGATAGTTGTTTGTGTTGCTTTGTTTTGCTGTTTGTGCCAACAGCAATTGAATTTAAGGACTTCATTTTCCAGGAAGTCTCCATCCAGCTACTGAATCTGTGTGCACATCATTTGCATGCTCAAACAATAGAATGTGAATATACAAATAGTTTTTGTGTGCACAAATCAAGTCATTACCATGTTAGATAATTCACACTGCAAATTGAGTGCCTGGCTTTCAAGATTTGGCTCTCTTTAATGCTATAAGGCAGAGGAATAGAAAGAAATACAGAAATCTTGAGACTTTCTTTTCTGAACGTAGTAAAACACCATTACAGACATCTCTTCTAGTGTATTTAGTTGCATGGAAAATGCAGTTTATGGGTATATATTCATACTAATCTATTTCAGGCAGTCAGAGACCAAAGTTAGATGACAAAGTTACCTATGAAGTCAATATGGGAACAAATGCATCTCCAGGTTGTTTATTCAAAGCACATAAATTAGATATCTAAACCAGCCAGAAATGTATGATATGATCACATCTTTTCTTATGACTGCATTGAACCAATATTGAACTACAAAAGCTTGTCAGCTCCCTCCCCTCTGCCCCCATTTTCCAAAGCATCTGGATGCTGTAAGATCAACTAACAGCTAAGTAGGTTTTTTTCAGCACATGACTGTGGACACAAAGATATCCCTCATTCTGAGTAAACAGTAGCTTCCATTTTCACCAGTAGCTGCTGGTTTGAGATTGTAATGAGAGTTCCCGCATAGCAACCCCTCAAGGTCCTGGGTAAGATTTCAGCTGAAAAAGTTTCCTCCTAATGGAGCACGGTCCTTTATTTGAATGTTATTCACTTGATTCCTTCCCTAAAGACCTCCCAGTGGGAGTTCCACAAGCAAAATTCTTGAAAGAATGTAGCCTGTATTTTGCCTGGAAAAATGAGTATTTGCTGAATGATTAGTAAGTCTTATGTGATCAACAGGCACTCGCTTATGTTATTTTCAGTAAGAAAAACAAACAAACAAAAACATCAAACCAAGCCAAACAAAACCAACCAACCAAACAAACAAAAAACCTCCTGAAAACTCTAATTCTAGGAAAGGATTAGGATTGTCTTTTCTGGTTGTGCTTGATGAACAAATAAGACTTGTCAGGTTGGATCAACCTCACATATCACCCCACCTGACACCCAGAATTCCAGAATATTTCCATAAGGAAGTGAGGAATTTCTGATGTCTGCAGATGTCAGGTAAACATTTTCCATCAAGAACACCTGGGGATATCTTAGTGCCCAGTATGCAGAACTGGGAATAAGCCTGCAAACAAGAAGT
Organism: Cygnus olor; assembly: GCF_009769625.2. Classification (NCBI taxonomy): domain Eukaryota; kingdom Metazoa; phylum Chordata; class Aves; order Anseriformes; family Anatidae; genus Cygnus; species Cygnus olor. The sequence continues at coordinate 8,487,092 of NC_049182.1, forward strand.
GCAACATCCCTTCTGGAAGCTGTGTATTTTTAAAGTACTTTATTAGCACCCATTACCCATTTGTACGGATGTATCGATGTAAGTGCCTTTCTTGTTAATGAGGAGACAGAGAAAAAGGTCCAAAATTTCTGTGTTTTGAAAGTTGGCTGGCTTGGATCACTGCTATAGATATGAAGGTGGAAGATAAGTGTTTGAAATCAGAGAAAATTTGGTTGTGAATTGCCTTTGAAAAAAAGGTTTCATTCCTCTCAAGGTGAGCTAATACAGCTTGTGCTAAAAGGATATTTAGAAGGACACTGCAGATGGAGAGTGAGGTGGAAGCAGTGCTGTACTAATGCCTTTAAAATCACTTTCTACAAAGTAGATTGTTAATTTAGACTTGTTTTCTTAGCTGCTATTTTTTAATACAAGGCAGAGACAGAAGACACATGAGATGTAATAATTACCCATCAAGACTTGACTTTAAAAAAAAAAAAAAGCAAAAACAACCTGAAAACAGAAATAGAAGTTGTGAGGAAAGGGGGGGAAACAGGGAGTGCAATTCATTTATTCATTGCTGGTATTAAGGGAAAACCAAGGTTAAAAAGAAAAAAAGTATGTCTTTGCAAAGCTTTAATAGATATGCCAGATCCTCTCTTTTGCTTTCAGCAATTGTGGTGCATATTGTTGGCAGTGGTTCAAAGAAATGAAGTGTTCGTTCCCTGGGAATTGTCTTTCACACAAAAAAAGTAATTAGGGGAATAAAAGAATATGATGTATTAGAAAATGGGAGCCATAACAAACTACCAAGTAAGCTGCCATGGCTAATTCTTCTTAACATTCTTTTAATCGCTCTCAAACTTGTAACTGCATCCTAAACATTTCACATTTTCTATCTTGTTGAAAAATTCTGTATGGCCCATCTGATGAGGGCAGAGATGTCAAACATCTAAGTGCGTATTGTGTGTCCTAGTGACAAATATGTTCCCTTGGTGTAGGAAAAGGGCCGGAAGGTACAAAGGGAGAGAGAGTAATCTATTTATAACTTTTACAATGCCTTGTAAGAGGAGATCTTGGGAACTCTTCTCCTGGGGTGGCTGATTGTGCTCTCTCTGATGTGGACTCTGCTAAGTACGGGTAGGAATCCTATTACTGACCACTACAAAGGACTGTGTGGTTTAGTTCAGAATATAAAATTCATATTATGAATGCTGTATGGGGGTGGAGGGGGGAGGGAAGTAATATTAGCCTTCTGAAGAAGAGGAGACTGTCATGAATAATGCAACAGTGGCTCTCCGGGAGTCATACAAATGGATCGGATTTAAGATTCCTTTCCCAGTGATAAGGTCATCCATAGGGATGCTTTGCATTTCTGCAGCACTTCCCAGGTACAGGTTTCAAAGCACTATGAAGACCGTAAAGGACTGAGGTTTCACAGAACCTGAGAGGTTGGCAAGTGTTAATACACCTCAGGTCCTGATGTGGGGAAAGGACAGGGAGAGGAAGGACAGAAAAGCAGAGCTCACCACTCTCTTGGCACGTACGGAGCCAGCCCACTTCTGACCCCTGGGTTGTGCTGGTTCTTTGCCCAGGCCTCATCCGAGTGCCGACACAAAAGTCTATGAAGACAGATGGAAGTTTATGTCAGTGTCTTTGGCCCAAAATAGGGGTTTTGATAAAATCTAGGGCAATTTGATATCTAAAACCAGACACTGGGTCCTCAGGGCTATCAACGTCATCATCACCAACGATTTTGCATAGCACTGGACAGAGGAGAGCAAAGCTACAGCCTGATGGTAGTTTTTCACATCCCAACCATTTTCAGCATGGACCTGTCAGCCCACGGCATCCCTTCCCACAGTCTGTTTTGAACCTTTGTACCAAAGGCCTCCCACGGGAGCTGAGATTTGCCAGGTGAAGCACATGAGCACATTGGGTCGTCCTGGCCACAGCCCTAGGACAGTGGCTGGGGAGGGCATGCAGCGGCATGGGGACACCCTTCCCAAGGGATGAGCATGCCTGGGTCTGTCAGCCACCAAGCCAACTTTGGGCACACTTTCTAGTGTCAATCCTGTCTATTCAGCATGGATAAACTAGAAATATCAGAGAGCCTGTGTACTGCTTTGCTGGTACTGCTACAAGCACCTTGGAAGTCAGTGCAGGACACAGAAATGATGGCTTCCAGGGAGAAACACGTAACCCTACAGGCTCAGAGAAGGGACATCATCAGAGTCCCATTATGTGTGAACCAGGGCTGTGGCAGTTGCATGATGACATGATGTTTCTGTGTGTTTCAGGGAGAAAATCAAAATTTTTTTCAGCTTTTTTAAAAGCTTGAATTAATGGTAGCAATAACCTAGTGGCAATACGGCTTCAGGTTAAGAAATGTCCTTGGTAGTCGCTACTAATGACATCTGCAAAAATTCATAATGTAATGTGGAAAAAAAAATGGATATCATCTTCAGACAAGGTTATAACTTGCTTTCTCCTGTGGAGCTGAGTCTATAAGAAGCAAGACCATTTTCCTAAGAATAAGCATTTGACCCAGGAGAGAACTGTAAGTAAACACTGGTAATACAATGTGCTTTAGAAAAGACAGTATTTTTCTGCCCCTTGATCTCACTCAGTCTTAAGCCAATTTTGGCAGGTACTGCTGTATTAAGTGGTCAGTACCCCGTAGTGGTCACACACTGTTTTACTGGAGGTCTGACAGCAGCTATAGGAGAGATAAAATTAACCCTTTGGCTCCAATGGTTCCAATGGATCTTATTGGCCACAACAGGGAATGTATCAAGAATTTCTAGCTCTTGGCCTCATGGGGTTAATGGCAATCTGTTGCTGATTTCCCTGGACAACCAGAGTAGCAAACACTGGGCTTTTTAATGAGCCCCAGAGGACAATGCTGGCACACAAGGCTGTGAAGATCTGGACAAACCAAGGAAAAGTAAAATGAAAACAAACATGGACGTTTATTTTCCTAACTCACCAGTTGCAAACAAAATTTCATTTAATAAACCATGAAATGATTCACAGAGTTTCTGTATATTATTGTAAGAGCAGCTGGGTAATGTAAAAGTTACTTTCCCTGTGCTTTGTTATGCCGTCCTGTATCCAGTTCTCATCCAAACAAAGCTGTATTTATTTATGTGTTAATATATTTATCATCTTACTCCTTACCATGCTTTTCTGAAATGAGTTTAGTTGTGACTTAAGTCATCATCATGTGTAGAGGATCCAACACGGAGAAATCAATGCATCACTGAGGTTGGAAGGGACATCTGGAGGTCTCTGGTCCAGCTCCCCTCCTCCCCTGCTCAAAGCAGAGCCAACTTTGAAATTGCATTAGGTTGCTCATAATAGAGCATGAAGGAAAATCTTTTTCTGGTCATGGACTGGGACAGATTTTCTGGCGAACCGGTTAGAGAAAACAGTTAGCTGAGTTTCAGTTTTCTTTTTCCCCCCATATCTGAAACAAACTGGAATTTACATAAATGTTTTTCAATTATCCTAAGGGAGAAAAATCAGCATGTATTTCCTATATCAGGAAATTATCCCTGCTCAGGGGAACACATAAAAAAGTGCTGAATTTGAGCATGTACTTGAGTCCCACTGTGGTAAACGAGCACATGCTTTGAGTTAATCTCCTACTGAAGTACTTTCCTGATTCAGGATGACATACTGCTTGTGAACAATTTTTCTTGTACACATCCTTGATGCATACATAATGCTTCATACCTGATTTTTTACTGATGCCCCCTGTTTTGTTTTTGTTCCTTGATTGGATGAATATAAACTAGTGGAAAGGGCAATAAATCAAGGGAGATTTCAAGATGGCAGAGAAAACATTGTCATTGTAAATCTACGAGCTAACATGAAGTACCTGCAAGACTGCTCTGGCTTTCAGTGAACCAAAAATTCTGTCGTGTGAATTCAGGGGTTTCTCTTGATCATATGTTTGCACACATTGTAGTGTTTGGTTAAAGCTAGTTTGCAACAAGCTGCTGTCCAGAACCAGTGAATGTCAGCTTTGTCTCACATGGTTTATAAGGTTGCATTGAATTATAGTAGAACAATTAGTTGCATTCCAACACGATGAGATTCTTATTTCTTTCAAAACTTCCCTCACTGCCAAATATGCTAGCACATCTATTTAAAACAATACAATTACAATTGCAATTAAAGTAGATTTAAAAAAAATAAATTCTAGACTTTCAGCCAACATCTCTAAAACTTCCCTATAAGAAAAGATCAATGGGTGCATTTGTAACAGTTCTGTGTGCTTGAGAATGTGATACAAATCTAATCGTGTGGTGTTACTGAAACCCATTCCCACACATCTGGGCATATGATAGGACATGAGATAGTCCTGTGCTCCTCTTTTAAACACACACTGATCCCGCTGGTCTGAGAAATGAAGCAGAAGGGAATTGATTCTATATGGCAAATTCAGATAAGCATCATGAAGGCATTAACACCTGTGATTTCATGCACAATGGCAAATGAATGACCAATTAGCAAGAGGGACAGTGTAATATGGCAATATAATTATGGTCATTAATGGCACTGCAGGATCATATCTCCACGCAATGGCTTCTATCTTTTGGAAGGGAGTAGAGCACAGATGAAATGCAGCAATTGGAAATGTTTTTTAATAGGGATAAAGATAAAAGCAAAATCAGGACTGGTTTTCAGCATGTAGCCATGAACTGATGGGGCTTCACAGACTAAAGATTGGTGAAAGCAAACTGTTGTCAGTAAGCATGAGCTGCTGGTGGTCTGCAACACAGAAAGGGTAGAAGAGTCCTGGGCACTGTGTGGATATAGGTAAAAGCAGCAGCAAAGGGCTCCTGTTAGCCAAGTGCTGGATGTGGCGATGGCAGAGCTGGCTCAGCCCAGGTCCAGCCCGAGCTCTGGCAGCAGAAATAGGTTTGTGGTTGTCACACTACGTGTCAATGAGGAGGTTTCCCTCATCTTCCTATTCTACAGCACAGTAAACATTTCATAATGATGGTCTTTGATTTGTACTTGAAGCTGCACTGCTTGCAGTACCTCATGAGAAGCCAGGCTCCAAGCTGCTGAGAGGTACCCATGCCCATGTCTGCCATGGTGGTGGTGATGTGCTGGCCAGACACCGGCATCTTGGTTTGGTTCCTGCACTGACACACATCACCATATCGGGTTTTAAGGCCTCACTGGGAAGAATTTGATCTACTTCTGGTAGTTTTAACCAGTTTTATATACCTGGAGGAAATTACTCACAAAAGGCCTGTATCTAATCCTCCTTTTTGGAATCACTGCTCACATTGCTGTCTCAGTAGGAAATTGTGCTGTTCAGCAAGAAGAGGTCTAACCTGCCCAATGGACAGGGATCAAATGATGTGCTGGTGGCTTTGGAGACTCTCAAACTCCATGGAGAAGCAGAAGTAACCTTCACAATTCTTAGCCCAAATGACAGCAAGAAAACTTCCCTGGCTCTCCATGTTCACCTTTAATTTAATTTTGTAATATTTAGTAAACACAGTTGTAGGGCTTCTCATTAACTTTAGAATCTTATAGTCATAATTTTTGATACACAACATTACTTACCAATTAGCTTGTCTTGTTCGTTTAAATTTCTTCGCTCATATTTTAATGGGAGCTAATGATGCCTTTGTTGACTTATTTAATGTTATGTAAATGTGGCTATAAACTGTGAAGGGTTTAAAGAGCAGCTCTTTTTTTGCTTACTCGTCAGTTTTCGGAGAATGTTTGGCATCCTCACAATCTGCACACATCACCCTGATGAATAGAAGTAACTAAGAAGGCAAATAATAATAATTTTGTAAGATAAGCAGTGAAAAGTATTCAGTGTGAAATTTGATTTCTCCTCTTTACTGATGATTACTCTTTCTTTTTTTTTTTCTTTTTCTTTTATTTTTTATGAGCCTAAGGGGATGTTGTGGAAGTTTATCATGATATTAAGAAACTGTTAAACATAGGTGGATGTTTAGATTCTGCCATGCTCAGGTTGCCAGTTCATGAGGACACCTTGTTTAATTGTACTTCACAGAACAGAACCACTCATGTGGTTGTACATGTACTTTTAATTCAGTGTATTCTTCATGTTAAACTGAATTACGAACACATACATATAGGTGTATACGGAAAATACTTGCATGAAAACACAAAACTATATATGACACACACATTTCGGTGTGTTAGATACATTTAGTTACCTCTACAAAAAAAATAAATATATATATATACATACATTCTTATTAGACATAATGTTTACTCTTGCACATATCTCTGACATTTAGCCCTCTGGAGAAAGCAATGCAGCATATTCAATATCCCCTTTCTTCTCTACAACTCGGTACTGCTTCCCTTTGTCTCCTTTTCACCATCTTTTACTGGCTACTAAAGGTCAGCCAAAGGGGATTCTTAGAAACTTAGAGGGAAGCAGCCAGTGCAGTCTGTGTTTGGTTACAATTACACTACTGCGTGTAAAAGCTATTCTGATTGCTAATGAGTAGAAGGTGGAGAGAAGGGAGGCTTGTGAAACTCTTCAGCAAGGAGTTTGTAACCAATTCAGTACTGGTTTCTCAAATCTGATGATAATACTTTGAAAATGCACTTCAAACATGTCATAGGAAATTTAAATATTTAAATATTCATTTATTCTAATTTTCCTTTTGATAGGTACCAACCACTACGCATACATTTCAGCAACTATGAAGATCTACAGCACTCTGTCTATCAATGTGGATTTTAGCACAATTCACTGTAAATTAGGGAATGATTCTCAGCTTCTTATCAATGTTCCAGGAACTCCTTTAAGAATTTTGATATTTAGCAACTGGGGGCTGAGAAGGAACACTTCAAACAATGAATGAGCAAGTTTTACCTCCTATTACTATATAGATCTGTTCTAAAGGTTGGTGAGCATGTGGCTGTCTTTCTCTAGAGCAGATGCTTTTTTTACCGGTGTGGATTTACACAGATGACAGGAATAAAAATATATTTGTCATAAATTCTTACAAATTCTTTAAGGATTTGACTTAAAAAAAATAATCAAAGGCAAGCAGATGTGACATTTAAATGATCTATACAGTTATTATGATACATATAATACCAAAATGTAATAGTTTGTTGTTAGAGTGTGTCCTGCAGTATGTTGTCAAGACTTCAATAGGCTTCCTACCCCAGCAGTCATATAATAATGAAAGTAATATTAGCATATTAAATTTGACATAACATATGTGCTAGAGAAACAAATTTAGTGCAGGAAATGTCAGTGGTATTATAATAATGTTATCTTTGATGCCCTGTAAATTGTTTTTTGGATTTTCACTTTCTTATGACAATTGCCAATTCTTTTATAGGCATTTTCAAACTTTCACACTGCTTTTTGTTAAAGACATTGTTCTGCTGAGCACTGAAAACATACTTCACTTTTTGATTTAGTATGGCAAGCAACAAATATATCTGCATATTTTAGTAGCAGAAATGTGTATATATGTATGTATTCTTCTCTTTGCTTAATTGTTTGGGTTTAGATGATTTCAAATGCTCCTGTCAAATGCACAATGGTGCTATTAGTTTCATGGGTACGAAGTTTAGTTTAACAGCATCCATTTGCAGGTGATACAGTACTCATCACTGCTGGGCTTTGAAGCTCATCTCAAGTGAATGATGCTAAATCCTTTATATCATATCCCAGTAATTCTTAAAACCACTTTGGCATAAAGAGACTTCCTAAGATGTGTTGCTCTATTTATGTTTCCCATGAATGCAATAGGAGCTATGCTGGTATGAAACTCAGTTCTGTAATTACTGGGAACTATTATCTTGAACCCTTCATTGTCTTTTATTTGTGTAACACAGACACGGTGCCAACTGTATGTCGTGAATCTTTAGCATAATTCCACTTTCACTTTCTTACAAGCCAACTGATTTCTGGGGTGTTTCACAGTTGAAAGGTGGCTTTTTGTGATTACGTCATCAATGTAAAATTCTACAAGGTGTGTGAAAAGATCTGAACAAACTGACTGCAAAACATGAGTGCCTGCTGAAAGGAATGCTATGACAATGAACCATCTATAATTGATATTTCAAAGATAATTTTCTCCCTACTCTTTTTTTTTTTTTTTTTAATAATCCAGAAGTTGTTGAGTGTGTGAAATGTGGTTTCTTCATAAACACCATTCTCTCATAATAAGAAAATAATTTCTAGGGAGGTTACTATTATGGTTTCTTGGTGCATGATCTCTGATGAAGGTAAAGTAAGGATGTCTAGGTATTAGTTTGAGAGGGATATTTATTAACCTCTGTGCTGACTGGAAGCAGATGTTGGAATTACTGTTTCTTGCTCTCAGATTAAATTCATTCTGCCAATCTCACCTGCCCAGCAGTCACTGGCAGAACATTATATAGTTCTGGAATAAAATGGAGTTCCAGTGCATGGTGAAGAGAAGTCAAGTTTATTTAGCCCACAGTTAAAAGGAAAATTATCAGGGCTGTGACTGAACATGCAGATTTCACAATGTCCCAGAAGTTATAAACTCAGATCAGTCCCTCTGTTTTTGCTTCTTCTTCAAGCTTGATCTAAAGTATCTTAGTCTCAGGGATCTTCCAAGTAGAGTAGAAAAACATTATGAAAACGGGGTTCTGTTATGAGACTACTTCTACTAGTTCTTGCTGAGGTTGCAGGTTAGTAAATAACAAATTCATCTGCAAGCTTGGTTGTGAGACTAGTATTGCTGTATCACCGTATCACACTTTGCTTCAAAGTGAAGGGTGCAAGAGTGTGCAGAGGAGTTTAATGACCCAGATCGTGTATCACAACAAATACAGACTACGTAGCCTGTTTAGGTTAGCTACTGGGACCAACCATGCCTTTTGTGCTGAGATCACCTGGTGTGTGCTGTGTAGACGCACTAGCAGTCAGGGAGAGGGAGGTAGAAGGGTGGGTTTTCCTGCAGGCAGGTAGAAAGGAGGGTATATTGTAATCCCATACTTGAAGGACAGAGACAGATAAAAAGACATAAAAAAAACTTCTGCTGTCAGTGCTGAGAAGCCCTTTACACTTAGCCCCCTTCTTTACTTTTTCCTTCCTTTGTTTGTCATACTTCATCACTGAATTCACTTGTATAATGACTTATATTAATTAAATCATGGAAGGCTTAGCCACTTGTGCCATACCAGAGCAACACACCCTGTGATTTTAAAACGAGCTCTGTTCAAAATATACGAAAAAGACAATATTCAATCTTACTTCCAATTTAGCAAAATGCAGCTGAGATCTGCAACAGGCCTCTACGCTTCAGACCCAGCCCTGCTTAGCCCACTCCATCTGCAGTTGCTGGCAAGCGAAACCAGAGGCCATTAAGAAAGCTAATGCTTAGCCATTTTTGTTGATGGATTCAGCACTAGAACAATATTTTGCAGGGAAGCTGGACAAAAATGCTGTTAGTTCTCATTAGAGATGGAAGAACTTTGTGAAGCTAGAGGTTTTTGCAAATCAATCATATTGCTTTTTAGGTACGCAAACTGAGTCTGACTTCACAAACCATTTTTTTTTCCTGTCATTGAATTCTCAGGGGTCTTCCCCCTCCCTACACAACCGATGATTAATAAAAAGAAAAAAAATCAAAATGTTTTTCAAGCTCAGGGGAAACCTATTCCTTGTGTTAGCAACAGTAATGCTCACCCTTTAAAAAAGTTAGACCTTGCAGAAAATAGGGTAGGCTCTCTCTCTTTTTATTTTTTTAACTTCTGTTTTTCCCAATTATGTTTTTAAATATCTTTCTTTTTCTTTGTGATCACTCTCTGTTCCCAGTTGTATGCTGGCCCAGCTCCTCTCCTTTGCACCCATGCTTTCCTCACTCATAAATTTCCCATTGAGGTTTCCATTTGAGTCCAATTTCCAGTTCCATTTTTTCTTACAAAATGAGTTTGTCTGCTTACTAGATCTTATGGCTCGTTAAGTGCCATTGTAATAAGACCTCTGTGGATAATGTACATGTTTTCTAGAAGCTCATGATGCTGTTATTATAGCTGAGTACCCAAGCCTCCAGTAAGAGGAAACTCAAGATGCAGGACAGAGAAGGGGTAAACACCAGACAGATTTACTGGGGGGGCTAACAGGCCTTTTGAGCCCATAATACTCCTCATCTCCTGCTCCCTCTCTGCAGTGCTGGCAGCCCCATGCTCCCAGCAGCTTCTCTCTGGCTGCTCAGTCCCATCAGCTAAATGCAGCTGACTGGCCTGTGACCAATGCATCTGGCACAGGAGTCACTGGAGCAGAGAAAGTGCAGCGAATGCCTCTTTTTCACCTCTCTCTTGATGCCCCCCCTCCAACTTGGCTGAGCATTTCTCCCAGGAGGGAAACATGCCTTCCCCTAGCATATCTTAGGCTGGCTTTATCCCATACCCTTGGCATGAGCTTTGCATACCTGACCCAAAAGGTGAGCGAGTGGGCAAGCTGGAGGGATGGAGGTGGGTGGCCACACTCTTGCGTGGTGTGATGGGATCATGGCCATGCAGGTTAACAGCCCCATGCCTCTTCCCAATAAGGAGTAACTCTGTCCATCCTATTACACAAGTCTCATATATTCTATGGTAGCCCTTATGCTTTGTTGCTCCTGGCATCATGATGCAATACACATCCCGTGCTGTGATGGCATTGAGCACAAATCATTGGATGTGGGGTTAGAATACACTTCAGCTTTGCAAAACACACCGTTAAATATTTATTCTAAGTGTATCTGTACCATTGTGTGATTAAACCCTCTCCATTATTCACAGCAATAGATCCGCTTATCATAATGACATGCTTGCTGTCTTTTGAGTATTAAATATCTCCAAGTTGCTCTTTGAGGTTTTTTTTTTTTATTATTATTATTATTATTTTAACTTTTTAAAGATACGGAGCTATAACAGCGTGTTCCTTACCGAATGAGTTGCTGCTCGTAAGTGAGCAATCAGCATTATCTAAATAAATGAAATATTCTTTGGGGCTCAACAAAACGCTTGTTAGGTTGAAACTAATCTGCAGGAAATGAATGGTGTTTGTTAGTCTTTGAGAACACAGAAGAGATTCAGTTCGCGTTAGTATTTCCAATAGTGCCAACATAAATGTGCAAGTCTCTATGATACAGAGCTTGTTATTGTTATCAGATGAGGGGTGGAAAGGAATGTGGCGTTATGTAATTCAGAATTATTATTCAACATGGAAATGGGCAGGCTGCAGAACACACTCAGAAAATCTAGTTAAATGTACAGTGGGTGCTCTTTAGTGGCAGAAGAAATAGCACTATGCTGGGGGATCCCAGAATGCTGCAAACCCAAATTGCTCCTCTGAAGTCCATGGAAGCTGCTTGGACTCAGCACCCTTGAAAGTCAGTCCAAAATGTGATTTATTGAGTGGCTGCTCTCCTTCGTGTTGTGTGTTTTTCATTATTATTTTTGCAAGCAAAGACTGGCTGATAGGAGTCACTCCCTTGAGAACCATGAAAAGAGAGCGTTCTTTGATAGCAAAGCTGGCCTGCACTGCCAAGGCCTCAAAATTTCGAGAAAGCTGCACCACTTTTAAACCTCGTAACTTCCCAGAGACCACCATGAAGCTTTGTCATAAAACTTTTGATTGAAAACATGCAACATCTTTCATAGTGCTCCACGGCCCATCTTGGGCCTTTTAACATCTCTTGGACCACAAAACACTGTTTAGATATGGACAGTGAACATGCTCGGTTTACTCTCACATTCCTTCCACCAGCATGGGGGTTTCTATGTGGCTTCTTATTTCATTTTCTGTGTTTCTTTTTACTTCCAAAAGACTTTTTTAAGAGTAACTGGCAACTTTGTATTTTGGCTGTTCAGGGACCAGATGCCCCACTAGGTTTTTCAAGCACTAGTGGCAGAAGAGATGGTCCATTGCTAGGGAACTATGAGTAAGGGGACCATCTTGCTTGACGAGAGCCTCATGAGGGACCTTGGAAAGTCATTTGGGGTGAAATAACCAAAAGATTAGGGAGCTTGAGCAAGATGTGTTGCTCTTTGGAGCTTCTGCTTCCACAGCAGCTAGGAAGGAGGCTGTTTAAATTGGTTGTCTGAAGTTAGACGTCTGGAGATGAACCCCACCTTCAGTAATTAAGAGATGGCAGTTAGAAACCTGGACTGGTTTCTGACTGCCTGCTGGGGTGAAAAGATCCATTTTCCTCATCAACCCCTGTGCAGCTCTGAGCTAAGATATTTTTGGTTATAAACGTTTAGGTACAAAAGCAATTTGTAACTTGGAGGGGAAAAGACCTGACATTTTAAAGGCAAACTATCAACTAAAATAAAGTGAAAGGATTATTATGTGCATATGAAGGATGGGGAATAAATGAAATATTTGTAAGTGACATATACAGATTGTTCATGGAAAAAAATGATTGCTGTGAGTAACATGAAAATTAGTGCTATATTGCACTTTGGCATGCTCATGCTTTTGCTTCTATCTTTAGAGCTTGCTTTTACAGATGGCCATCTCTGTAGTGCCTTGCCTGTCTCTTAGAATCATAGAATATCCCAAGTTGGAAGGGACCCACAAGGATCATCAAGTCCAACTCCTGGCTCCACATAGGACCACCCAAAAATCAGACCATGTGTCTGAGAGCGTTGTCCAGATGCTTCTTGAACTCCAGCAGGCTCAGGGCTGTGACCATTGCCCTGGGGAGCCTGTCCCAGTGCCTGACCACCCTCTGGGTGAAGAACCTTTTCCTCACACCCAGCCTGACCCTCCCCTGTCCCAGCTCCGTGCCATTCCCTCGGGTCCTGTCACTGTCTTCAGAGAGCAGAGCTCAGCACCTGCCCCTCCACTCCCCTCGTGAGGGAGCTGCAGGCCGCCATGTGGCCTCCCCTTGGCCTGCTCTGCTCTGGGCTGAAAAAAAACAGGGCCTTCAGTCA